>NW_027225573.1:625000-937500 GCF_038994185.2 Dermacentor albipictus
CCCTCGAAGTGAACAGCACATAGAATGCAGACCTAGCTGGCCACCACAACAATGACTATTCCGTAGGTCGAAACGCTGGGATAGCAAGTCTCATCGGGAGGCTGATCGTGAAGGCGTAGCGCTTGAAACCACGAGCTATGTGCCTGCCAAGAATATGCCTTCATCATGATGGGCACTACAACGTTTGCGAGGCTGGAACGCTCAACTCTACTTATCTAAAATTTGGAAATGTTGCCCTTCAAGCAGCCAGCACTGTCACAGCAGTATTATAGGTGGTAGGAACCGCGAGGATCTTTGATGTTTACCAACAGATTATGTAGCATCCTTGGGTGTGGACTCACAAATGCCCTAGCTACAGCAAAGACTGAAATATGGGGCACTGAGCAGCTGAGAGTTACGGGAATGTTGTTGCACACTGATATCAAAGAATATACGAAGAAAAGTGATGGAATTGGAATGAAATGAAGAAAAGATAGAATTGTGCCGCAAAAGTCATTGTTCTCTCTATCTAGATCTGCTGTGCTATGTCGGCCAATCGGTGCTGTCTCTGCCCTGAAGACGGCCACAGGTTTCCTTTAACTGGGACTGATACCCCATCAGACACCACTGCTAAAGAAATGTTAAACGTGAGTAGTAAAGAGATACGCGAAGCGAGGAGGGGGGATAAAGCTTGCGGAAAAAAGAGACAAGGATTGTTTGAGATAAGGTGCGGCAGTCGGAATCAGCCAGCAGGACCAAAATGATAAGTGAGAGGAGAGTTTGCACTTTCGTGTGCGGTCAAACGGACAGGAATCATACTGAAGGCATCAAGAAGAGTACAAGGACGAAGCGAAAGCACTGGGCAGCTTGGAAAGACAGAATTATGCACTTGAATGCGGAAAGATTGCGGGAAACAACTCAAATCCCTGAATTCAAGAAAAGGATTTCCTTTCAAACACAAGATTAAAATACCACTGCTTAACAGAGAAGTTTATAAGGAGCTCCAAAATTGCACAACTGTGAAAACTCGACCTTGAAGCCTGAAATAGATGGAATAAATTTGTTGCTCGTGAGGAAATCAGCGTGTGTGGCTTGGATAAGCTGAATATCTGCAGTTTTGGCTTCATAAAAAGGTTATTAACAGGACGGGTATTAATTAGGTAAACATCTATAGTGGTGACCGAGATAGGAGTTCCGCAGTGGGAAAGGAAAGAACATTTGTGTGCAGTATTGTGAGGGTAATGTGAGTAGGAATACAATGTATAAACAGGGTCTACGTTGAGAAGTCATACGGAAGTATAAAGTGCTCTCGTATTGCACTGAGTCAGGTTATCTTGACAGGAAGCCAGAGCCTGCCCTTTTATTTGCATAGTTTTGCCTTACAGTTTGCCAGCACTTGCATGGCTGTCACACTACTGCATACCTCGGCACAGCTAGGTGGCTGCATAGTGGTTTTCAGGTGGTCATGGAGGAAGGAAAATACTAGGAGTGAACGTCACGTGACAATCTTGAAGCCTAGTCATAAAACATTTGAGGAACAGGATGATGGGAAATAGGCCCTCACGTGATAGGCAAGCGCTAGCTTTAGTTGGCCCGCTTTGGTTGCGTATGCTACGGGGCTTTTGGAATTTGCGTGCATAGTTGGCGTGGAAAACGTACGCCGAGGTTGAATGAAGAAATGCAAGTGTGGTGAAGCAGTCGAGTCTCTTAAATCTGTCAGGTAAACCACCGAAGCCCCACATGGCTCGCCGCTTAAGCAAGCAGCAGACAGGCGCCAATGGAGTAGTGAACGAAGGCGTCAGCATTATGCGCAACAACCCGCGACGACCACCTCAAGGAAGGCTGGTCGCCTTTCGGGGCGGTTTCAAGGAAGCAAGGAAACCTTTCGCCCTGCAAACATGTGAAAACAACTAAGCCGCCCTTCCGACGGTGATTTGTCGCGTTTGGGGTTATTTTCTTGGAAATAATATGATGTCTTTCGCCCCTTGAAACATGTGCACGCGCTCAAGCGAGCGTACAGGGTCCACAGCGACTGCTTTTTCGTGTGAGAAAAATTCGTCCAATCATGTACCCAACGATAGCCGGGTGAGCCAACATAGCTGGCATAGCCTCTGACCATATTTGAGGCTCTGCCGGCCCACTGTTATGGCAGACGGTCCCAGTCCACGGAGTCGTTCTGCTCAATGCCTTCTGACACTCAACAGTCCGACGAGAACTCAATAGGCACGTGTCAACAGCGTGAGAACGTCGCGCCACACAATCTTACAAAATATATATGAATAGATGAAGTGATGAGCGCACGGGTGGAAATAAAAGCGAGGAACGAAGGCGGGAAAATTATAGTACAATTCATGAAATGGGCAGAGTTGCGAAATTATGCGTCTTGATGCTAAAAGGGGCAGACCAATAGATAACTTCAAATTAGTAACGCTGATAGTGTTGTCATTATTCGATAAGATAAAACGGGAGGTACAATTTTGAGTAGCTTCTAAAGTGTAAATCACGTACTTTTGCTGCGGATTCTAAATTGTAGACGCATATTCTAATTTGGTATGGATGAAAATTTCATATGTTAGTTTACCAATCGACGGAGGAGACAAGGATACGGACCTTTTAATATAGTTAAGGAATCTTGAGGCATCGACTGTTATTTGTAGAACGTGGTTCGACCAATTTAGTTTGTTAGGGATGATAACGCCAAGGTAGCGGTAACTGTCGACGTCAGATGAATTCAAAGAGCCTAAAGAGTATGGAAATTTAGATATGGAGTGTTTACATGATACATGCATTAACTTGCACTTGAACACATTTAGTTCCATCATCCAGCGTGAGCACCACTTGTCAATAGAATTTAGGTCATTTTGCAGAATGGATTGGTCAGTGATAGTAGTGACACGACGGCAAATAACACAGCCATCAGCGAACAGACGTGTGGTAGATATGTCTGTTGGGAGGTCACTAATGTATATTAGAAAAAGGAGTGCGTCGAGGACGGATCCCTGCGGTACACTCGATATTACTTTGGTAGTATCTGAACAGCAATCGCCAGCACAGGTGAACTGGAGGTGATCTGTCAGGAAGCAGATGATTCGTGATAAGACTAGTAGGTCGAGGTGAAGGCGTGAAAGTTTGGACACTAGTCGGTGATGAGGGACGCGATCGAAAGCCTTTGAAATATCTATGCAAATTACGTCATTTTGAAATGAACAATCTAAGTTGAGTGGAGATTTGTGGTTAATTCAAAAAGTTGTGTTTCGCATGATAAGCCCTGAAGAAAGCCATATTCTTTGCTAAAGAAAAAAGAATTTATGTTGAGGTGGGACGCTATATCGGAATATATATGTTCTAAAAGTTTACAGGCAATACATGCAAGTGAGAACGGCCGATAATTAGATGAATCGGAGTGTTTACCAGATTCCAAGACGGGGGTTGCTTTGCGTAGTTTCCAGTCTTTGGACATAGTACCCTCGCTTATAGACTGCGTAAAAATGATTTGTAGTATTCGGCTAGAAATGACGTTTGTGGCTTTCAGCATCTTCACCGGTATGTTGTCAGGTCCGGGGGAGCGAGATATTTTTAGTTTATTGATTAGGCTCGCGATACCTTCAGCAGTTACATCAGTGGGAGGCATTTCAGTGCAAAATCTTGGTAAAACAGCGTTGTTGGTGGAAGATTCACAAGTGAAGACGGAAGAGAATTATGAATTTAAGACGTCAGGACGGTTTTCAACTGGAACGTGGGACCCATCAGGATGAGTTATAGTAAAGTTATGCGACTGATTTCTGCTTGGTGCGAGTATATTCCAAAATTTTTTCGGGTTTATACAGATGATTTTGAGAAGATTCTGGCGATAAATTTTTTTCTTAGAACGCTTCGGAAAGCTGATGTACTCGCGCAGGAGTTGAAACATTTCTTTCATTTCGGGGCAGAAGCATATTCTTTTGCCAGTCTAAAAAGGCGCTTTTTCTTTTCTGCTAGTTTTTTTAGTTGGTTTGTGTACCAAGACTTTCCCATGACACCACGAATGCAAGCGAGGGGTACGTAATTACTGATTAAGCTGTGTAGCTTTTGCTTGTAGACTAGCCAGTTTCTGTCGACAGACCTTCTGAAAGCAGTGTCTTTTAGGTATTCAAAAACATATTTAGTTCAGTGTTAATTTTGGCGAAGTTAGCTTTATGGCAGTCCCGTATTAATTTTACTGAACGCTGTTTGATTGGAACAGGTATATTCAAATTGAAAAGAACAATACTGCGATCGCTCAGCGCATTGCCACATGCTAACGACTGAATGTATTTGGGTTGAGAAGTGAGGACCAGGCCAAGGGAGTTTGATCCACGTGTAGGAAAGATTACTGTTTGTGTAAGCTTGAAGCTCAAGGCTAGCTAAATCAAGGAAATCTTTTGGCTGGCGGGATGATGCTGTAAGATTGTCCCAATTGATATTCCGAAAGTTAAAATCACCACAAATCATATACTTTGCACGTCTGAATTGAGAGGTTGCATCGAAAATGATAGTGTTAAGTTCGTCGATAAAGGAACGGTCCCAATCGAGTGGCCGATAACAAGATATGAGTATGCATATGCATGTCGGCATGGATATTTGCACACAAAAAATTTGGTGAGTACATTTGTTCGGGAGCTTGTAACAAGGAACGCTATTTTTCATGAAGACAAGAAGGCCACCACCCCTTCGTTCCTTCCTATCGCGTCTGAAAACAGCGTAGGGAGAATCTGCATGCAGTAGCTCAGTTCTATCTATGTCAGGGGTTAACCAAGACCCAGTGAAAATGGCCATGTCTGTATTATTGACGCCGAGAAGGGCTTCAACGGTATCTTTTTTGACATGTAACTGCGAACATTGGCCAGTATAACAGATAGTATGTCATTGCGTGATGCGTCAACAGGGTTTAGTAGCGGCTGGGAAGGAAAGGAGAGTGCTGGGCAAGCCTGCAGTGATGGCTAGGATTTCACTTCTAAAACTGAGTTGGATTGCGCGTCATAAAAAGCTGCCTTTCATCCACCTGAAGCTTATCGAAGCGTATCTTGTAAGTGGAGGCGTTGTTTTGCTTCGCATAGGCGTACAGCTTTTTCTTTGCAAGCCGGACGCGAGATGAAAAATCTTCCTGGATAGAAATCGTCGAACCATTAAGCTTTGTACCGGCAAACAGAATGCTACATTTATCTTTAAACCCCGCACGTTTTACTATAACTAGTCGGTGTTTACCAGCCTGGAAATGGCCAATCCTGTGTGCGCGTTCTATGTCACTTTTGGTGATGGCAATGTGAAGTTTATCTGCACACAGTGAAATAACACGTAACACTGATTACTCCCAAGTTTCATCACGCGCATCCTCAACACAGAAAAAAGTAGGTTGTCCCGGCGAAGGCGGTTTTCCGAGTCGTCACATTCCTGTACGACGTTGTTTATTTATGAAGTTAGTTTAATTATTTCAGGGTTATCACTGGATACAGGTATCGAGTGACTTGATTTATGAGCATCTTCAATTTTCCCAAGGGCGTCAACGCAGCTGGATAAACGAGCGACCTGGTTTTCAATGGTGGCCTGTGTAGCACGAATTAGAGCGAGTTCAGACAGAACGGTGTTCTGAGAGGTTTCTACACGGGATAGGGCGCTAGCAATGGATTCTAGGGATACCGGAGTGGGAGTGTAATTAACAGGACCGGGGTTAAGTTCAATGTCCCCAGGTTGGGCTAGTAAAAGAAAAGCGAGATGAGCATTCAGACATAATGAACAAAGCCAGTGGCACAAAATTTTTCTTGTGGCATCAAATGTGTCAGAGGGGCACGACACCGCGATAAACATTCTGTAACTAGAATGTACACATCTTGCACAAGGTAGGTAACTAACCTGCGCAAACAAAGTCGGCGTCATGACCACGCTCGGTGCGGTGGGTGCCCCAAGTGGTTCCAAGGCAGAGGCTGCTTAAATATAAGTAGCGAGTCTACCGCGCAGGCAGTTGTTCGCTGTGACCAGGCGGAAAGCACGGTTGGGGCTAGAAGTGGCGCGCTTGAAGCTGAATTGGTTTCTTCGTTCGAAGGCAGGGGAACTTGGCAGGCGATGTCATTCCAGTTGCGAGCAAGAGATGAGGAAGGGCAGGTTCCACCGAGAAAGGCAGCCGAAGTGATTCACGATAGCAGAAGCGCCTGCGCAAACAAAGTCAGCGTCATGACCTCGCTCGGTGCGGTGGCTCAGCTTGCCTTTGACCATTTTTACCAAAAAGCCACGGACAAACCTAGCTCATCGAAGCCACGGAAAGTGCTAAGCTCCCCACACTAAGTGTAAAACTATTTCTTTTCAGACCCAAGTAATAATAATAATAATGTCTTTATTTGTGTCCCGTAACAGTACACGACACGGGAGACCTGCAGTAAAAGCTGTCATGAATGACAGCTTGACAGAGCCGTAGGTCCCCCATACAAGGGGCAGTTACAAACGACAAAAAAGACATAATACATTGTCACAATTGAAATTACACATTCCGAGCGTACAATGTAACGTACACAAAAAATAAGGCAAGATAGAAATACAAATTGCAAGTTCACCCATACAATAAAACATCACAGTCAACTACGGGGTAGTCACAAAAGAAATAACATAACTGCAGTTTCACTTATCCGCAAGAAATAATAACAAGAAATAACTAAGAATGTGTGCAGTGAATCTGTCGTAATTCACGTTTAGATAGTTTAAGTAGGTCAGTCCCGGATTTTTTGCAGTTGTTTAATAGAGTTGGAAGTGTGAAGAATAACTTTTCCATTGTGTAAATGGTTCTAGGAGTTGGTACAATCCACTCCTCTTTATGACGGGTAGTGTGAAACACAGTGCTCTTTTTCAGTAATGACAACTCATGCAGATATTTAAGATGATTTTTTAGTTCGCGCTGGAATGCAAGTGCTAGCTTATAATTGTAAAGATTGAATACTGGTATTATGCATGCTTTGGAGAAAAGACCTTGCGAGTGACTGTTATATGGTAGATTAAAAAGTACTCTGATAAACTTTTTTTTGAAGTATAAAGATCCTTTGCAAATTTGTATACGTGGTTGTGCCCCAGACCAAGAAACAGTAATTAAGATGAGAGTAAAATAGGGAATTATAAAGCAGGATCTTTACTTGATGCGGGAGATATGATCTGTAATGGGAAATAATGCCTATTGCTCGAGCTAACTTAGTTAGAACAGCATCAATGTGACTATCCCATAGCATGTTCTGGGAAAATGTAACACCCAGAATTTTAATATTATTTGTGATTTCTATTGGTGCGCCACCATAAGCTTACATGAGAATTTAGCTGCCTCAATTTAGGTCTAAATATTACAGCTTTCGTCTTATTAACGTTTATGTTCAGATGGTTTACTACTGACCACGTTTTAAGCTTAGTAAGGAGAGAATTCGCATCATTGTGTAAGATATGACAGGCTGGAGCAGATAGAAATACACTAGCGTTGTCGGCATACAAAACATATTTAGGATTAGTAGAGATGTTAGTGAGATCATTTATGTAAATGTTAAAGAGAAGCGGACCAAGAATGCTGCCCTGAGGAACACCTTTAACTATGGATTTTAAATCAGAACGATACGTTTCAATTTGAATGAACTGCTGCCGAAAACTGAGATATCTAATAAGTTCAAGAAAATGACCTCGGATTCCATAAATTTCCAGTTTCTTCAGCAAAGTTAAGTGATGAATACAATCAAATGCTTTAGAAAAGTCGACATAAATACCTAGCACAAAGTTCTTTTTTCCAAATTCGCACAAAATAAATTCCTTCTCTTCCAGCAAAGCTAATTCGGTCGATTTGTTCTTCCTAAATCCATATTGAGCATCTGAAATAAGTTTGTGTAAATCAAAAAACGAGCAAAGCTGATAATGGATAAGCTTCTCCAGGCCTTTGGAAAATATGGGTAAGACAGAGATGGGTCGGTAATTATTCATATCATTAGGATCACCCTTTTTGAAGAGCATAGTTACTTTAGCGATTTGCATTCGCTTTGGAAAGCATGCACTTGTTAGGCAAAGGTCAAAAATATGGGTTAAATGTGGACATAAGATATCCAACACATATTTCACCGGACGTGTCTGAATTCCTTCAGCGTCGCAACTTGAACTATTATTTAAAGAAGAAAAAACTGAGGTAACTTGTTCTGTTACAGGGCTTAGAAAAGCAGATGAATTATTTCTAGCGGGTATAAAATTGTGAAAATCTACAAGTATACCTTGATCAGAATAATGAAGTAAATACTGATTAAAGGAATCTGCAAGGGCGCAGCCAGACACTTCACAGTCATTTATTGACAGCTTCTCGATTCTAGGTGAAAGTTTCGTGCGTGTAAAAACGGTGTTCAACTTTTTCCATACGAGGTCACTTTTCTTTAGGCACCTATGGAATTCAGAGTAAATGTAACTAGATCTGCTTTTTTTAACCTCCTTGTTTAACTTATTTCGGCACGCCTTGAATTGCTTTAAGGTATCAGGATCTTTTGTTTTAATAAACCGATGGTAAAGCATATTTTTCTCATTGATTTTTCGGCGCAATTCTGGAGTTATCCAAGGTTTGCGGATTTTTTTACCTAGCTTAAAAGTTTTCATTCGAAAATGTCGCTTGTAAACCTGCAGGAACTGGTTGATAAATTTTTCATACCCTTCGTCGGCATTTCTTATCTTCATTGCCCATGTAAAATCTGACTTAAGTAGCTCAGTCCTGAAGCTGTCTAAATTTGACAGAGTAATAGATTGAAAAAAAAATGGGTGGTCGGCTTTTGCATCCTTCTAAATTCTGCTTCTTTACCATAACAAATATCGGAAGATGGTCGCTAAGACCACATGATATAGCTCCTGCTGTGATGTCTGTATTATCAAAATTTGTCACAAAAAGGTCTAGCAGTGTTTTACTGTCTTTCGTAATTCGGGTCGGTAGTGTGATTGCATTATCGCAACCATTTGATGTAATAAGCATTTTCATGTTTCTTTGTTCGTTAGTGTTTGCTAACATATCTATATTAAAGTCGCCGGCTGACGTGACAGAGTAACCATTTGCAGAAACAAAATCGAGAAACTGCCCGTAAAATAAAAAGAAGCTTGACACATTTCCATGTGGGGGCCGGTAACAAACAGAAAACACATGCTTATTTACACGAACTGACAATATTTCAAAGTCATCACATAGCACAGAAAAAGAAGGAAGCAATTCGCACTTTACATTCGGCTTCATCAATAGCACGAGTCCACCACACCGACGATTTTTTCGATTTAAGCAGAAGGATTGATAACATGAAAACTGAAAGTTATCATGGTCGTCTTTACACCAAGTTTCGGTTAACATGACCGCGTCGAACAAAAAAGAAAAACGAGAGATAAAACAATCCAGTTCTGCTTCCTTGTTGTAAAGTGAGCGAACGTTTAAATGAAGGCATTTTAGTTAATTTTTGTGCTGGTTCGTTGCAGCTGCGTTTACATCCTTTGGAAGAAGGTAATTGTCATTAGCCATTTCAAACTCCGACAACACATTTTATACCCATTTGTTGGACATACTGAAATGTGCTATGACGGAAGGTCACGCACACTACGCACTACGATTGCCGACTGGCCATCTGTTTTGCGCATGAAGATCTTCCCATTCCTGTGCCAGACATACTGATATGCATTTTGTTTTGCCCAGTCCTTCGTCAGTCGCAACAGATGTCGGTTATGACTAGTCATATTTTCCGTAATGGCAATGTTGCTTTTTTCATCCCTCAGTTTATTCTTTTTCTCGAGCCACTTATCTCTGACAGCTTGCCTGGTGTATCTAACTATTATTCCTGGGATCCTATCGTGCTTTGCAGGTAGCCGATGAATTGCATCGACGTCTGCGCTCGAAAGCCTTGAAACTCCTGTCGTGTCAGCCACAGCGTTTACTTTATCTAGCAGATTTTCAGGTTCGGTGGACTGAATTCCATGGAATTCAAGGTTCAGCTTTCTGCTCCTCCATTCAAGATCATTGACGTCACTTCGCAACGTTTCATTTTCGTCTTCTTTTTTTCCGACCTTTCTCTCCAAAATTTCCAATCTCTTTTGAATATCTTTTGTCTCTTTTTCCTGGGTAGTTAGCCTTCCTAGTACTTCATCATACTTTTCCGAGATTAGCTCTACAGCTGTTTCAATGCTAGCTACAGTGTCTTTAAGCGGCATCAGCTCGTCTAATTTTCCATTTATAGTAACGAGTAGGGTTTTAACGTCGGCTATCTCGTCATCAGACAGCTTTTCCCCTTAGCTGTCTCCTTTGCCGCTTCCATTTTTGCATGTGTGGCATGCCCATTTCTGCTTGGCTGACTCCGATTTACTTTTGTACTGCTTTACGGTAAGCCCAGCACAGGTTCCGAGATGGTACAATTTGTTGCATACAGTACATTTGGCAGAAATTTCCTCGGGCGTAAACTTGTTATTGCATGAGGAACAAAAATCTGTCGACATCGTGCGTTCAAGACAGTAGCTTCAAGCAAAACAAGAACAACAAAAAAACGACAATAACAGAATACTAGGGCGGCGGCAGTGGCAGCAAGCAGCACATATTCTTAAAATCAATCACAAGTAACGACACCAACCTGCGAAAAAGCAGAGCGGTGTTCAAGCGATGGTCTTTCGTGCTGCCGCTGCCGCCGAGTGCTGGTAGATCCGAGCAGTCCGTCTTATATCTTCAGAGAAGGTCGCTTGTCGCGCCGCGGGTGGTTCCAGGCAGTTAGCAGATCGAGGTAGATGTGCCGCACTTGCGCAGTCGAGTTCCTTCGTCAGGTTCAGCGTGGGCAACCAAGCCGCAGTGGAGACGAAACCAACGAAACTGCGAAAAAGCAGAGCGGTGTTCAAGCGATGGTCTTTCGTGCTGCCGCTGCCGCCGAGTGCTGGTAGATCCGAGCAGTCCGTCTTATATCTTCAGAGAAGGTCGCTTGTCGCGCCGCGGGTGGTTCCAGGCAGTTAGCAGATCGAGGTAGATGTGCCGCACTTGCGCAGTCGAGTTCCTTCGTCAGGTTCAGCGTGGGCAACCAAGCCGCAGTGGAGACGAAACCAACGAAACTGCGAAAAAGCAGAGCGGTGTTCAAGCGATGGTCTTTCGTGCTGCCGCTGCCGCCGAGTGCTGGTAGATCCGAGCAGTCCGTCTTATATCTTCAGAGAAGGTCGCTTGTCGCGCCGCGGGTGGTTCCAGGCAGTTAGCAGATCGAGGTAGATGTGCCGCACTTGCGCAGTCGAGTTCCTTCGTCAGGTTCAGCTTGGGCAACCAAGCCGCAGTGGAGACGAAACCAACGAAACTGCGACAAAGCAGAGCGGTGTTCAAGCGATGGTCTTTCGTGCTGCCGCTGCCGCCGAGTGCTGGTAGATCCGAGCAGTCCGTCTTATATCTTCAGAGAAGGTCGCTTGTCGCGCCGCGGGTGGTTCCAGGCAGTTAGCAGATCGAGGTAGATGTGCCGCACTTGCGCAGTCGAGTTCCTTCGTCAGGTTCAGCGTGGGCAACCAAGCCGCAGTGGAGACGAAACCAACGAAACTGCGAAAAAGCAGAGCGGTGTTCAAGCGATGGTCTTTCGTGCTGCCGCTGCCGCCGAGTGCTGGTAGATCCGAGCAGTCCGTCTTATATCTTCAGAGAAGGTCGCTTGTCGCGCCGCGGGTGGTTCCAGGCAGTTAGCAGATCGAGGTAGATGTGCCGCACTTGCGCAGTCGAGTTCCTTCGTCAGGTTCAGCGTGGGCAACCAAGCCGCAGTGGAGACGAAACCAACGAAACTGCGAAAAAGCAGAGCGGTGTTCAAGCGATGGTCTTTCGTGCTGCCGCTGCCGCCGAGTGCTGGTAGATCCGAGCAGTCCGTCTTATATCTTCAGAGAAGGTCGCTTGTCGCACCGCGGGTGGTTCCAGGCAGTTAGCAGATCGTGGTAGATCTACCGCACTTGCGCAGTCGGGTTCCTTCGTCAGGTTCAGCGTGGGCAACCAAGCCACAGTGGAGACGAAACTGCGAAAAAGCAGAGCGGTGTTCAAGCGATGGTCTTTCGTGCTGCCGCTGCCGCCGAGTCACCGCCAAGTAGGGGAGCACAAGCTGTACATTTGGTAAGTATTGTTTGTACACTTGAAGGAAAGCTAAGTCCACCAACCTTGCTAGAAAACACCCTGAAATAATGTATGTCAACAATTCCAAAACAAGACAGCAAGGGCGTAAGTCTCAGAATGCCAGACACACGGTCAAAATTTTTAGGATGCTTTTGCAAAAAATGGTGCATAAATTACTTGGCTACCATGCACAAGCCTCAGCCGACCAGTTTATTTTAATAACTAAACTCGATGACGGAAAGTTACATTGCTTAGACAAAGGGATACTGTTAAAAGCTTGGGTCATAGCTTTTAATGAGCCATGACCCAAGCCACCTGCATGTTTTACCTTGAATATTTGGACCTTGGAGTTCCCCCATCACGGATATTTAAAGAGGGGAGTGGGCTCACTAGCAAATTAAGAATTACGTATGTAGGGCACGCCCACATATCCTCAACAATAGCAAGTGACATCGGTGATATTTCTGGCTCTTCTTCCAAACATTAGAAAAATATGAACCAGATTCTCTCTACAATTACTCATTTATTATCAGGTTTATAATGCTACCCTTTTTTTACGTCTAAATTAATAAAAAGTAGCTGCAGTCTAGCTTCACACAAGTCAGGTAGCAATGTCATTTGACAAATTTATTAGCTTAAAAGCATCAGTATTGGGCCTATTTCCACAACTCTGTTCAATAAGTACTGCTTACAACACATACAAGAAAAAAGGTCACTTATATTCATATCAATTATAGCTGCATGGTTCTCAGAACTATCAAGCAACCAGAGGGGCTCCATACTGTAATATCTTCCTAGTTGTATTGGTATGTATGGAATACAGGTTTCGTCATAACTGTACACTAAAGGCAAAGCATTTCCATTCGTGAGCATCACTCTTTCTTTTTAGTTTCTTTTTTCAACTTGGAACGAGAGAAGTTAGGGCGATATGATGGTCTTTGGTACATTTACCTTGGCTCAACATACTGAATATCAAAAATAGAGTTGTCATGAATCCATGAACCACATATAAACTGTATGAAGAAGTGAACCTTAGGAAAGCTGCACAACCGTAAGTATATTCAAGCCAGTGCTAGTGTATATATTTAAAAGATTAGGAGCTAAAAGTATAATAGTATACCACATCTTAATTTTGCAGTCATATATATCACTCATAGGTGCTAGCGTCGTTCAGTTAGTAATCAAAAACGATCCAACATAAAACCTTTGTTTTAGAAAAAAAAGGAACTCTGTGTTCCCATTAAGGTTTGAATTCATGACTGTTTATTTATGAGACAAGGGTTCCATACATGATATAGCACAAGTTTCATTCTTTTGCTTCCAATGCAGGCAAAATCCGATAATCATTGTAACCCAGTGTATTCGACCACATTTGAATGTTTCAACAATTCGAATGCTGAACTCTTAAGAGTACTAAAAGCGAAATATTTTCATGTGGCTAGTTTTGTCAGTCAATACAGTCATCCTTAATCCACTATAACTGCAGTTGTCTTAAATATTAGGTGCTGTTTAATATTGGGAGATGTTGCACACCATCTGAAGATAAATGAATTTTGTACACCACAGAGGTTTCCACACACCCATTGAAAAAACCTAATAAAATTGACATAGTGCTTAAAAAACCTGAGTATGTTGAAGTGAGCAAAGGCATTGCAAGTTTAAAAGCTGTCCATCTAGGCAGATGTGTTTTCAGGCAACACTATATCAGAATAAATGCAAAGCGCAAGTGGAAGAGTAGGAGTTCCAGATTATATTTGGTCATGGCCAGTAGATGGCCAACCTCAACATAGACCTGCGCAGTAACCACTAATTCATGGCTAGAGCCCTGCGGCTCGAGCAGAGAAGACTGCGCAAAGTTCAGGGTCATTGACTGGAAGAACTTTCGCAAGATTAAAGAGGAATATGCGAAAGACGTTGAGGTGAAGCCTGATGTCGAATGCTGGACGGAACAGATCGGAAGAGGTATCGAGGCCGCCACCAAGGAAGTTAGTCCTGACCGCACGGTTGAGAAGATCGATAGCAAGCTCACCCATCTGCTCGACGCCAGGCAGTCTCTGCTGTCGAGATGCAAGGGACAGTGTCTCGGCAAAAGGCTCCGAAAGAAGAATGCCAAATTCAACAAGAAAATCATGGAGCATTGCAAGGTCCTCTCCAGACAGCAAGGGGACGATGTCAGCGAATCGATAGATGGTCGGATGCGTCTTGTAACCTCCTCAACCACTTGCTGGACGAGACGAATATTAAGTTGAACCAACGAAGCACGGTGCCACGCATTTTGCATGCAGCCAGGCAAAAATCCTTGGACGACGAACTCCTAGGGAAGCTGGTGAACAAGTACATGCCATTGGTTCCCGGCTCGGCGACTATCCCTTATAAGTATTATGGGGGCTCCGACAATCAGGAGCTGGACGCTGAGTTTGGGGTTGAAGATGTCAAGATGGCTTAAACGGCAGATCGACACCCGGTCCGGAAATGATCACGAGCAAAGCCCTGAGGAACCTGGATGACAAATCAGTAGAGTACCTGACCGAGATCGTCAACCATGTGTGGAGCAGTGGCAAAGTTCCGAGAATGTGGAAAAGGGCCGCCACTATCCTTATGCCCAATCCCAGCCAGCCGCCGAGTCTCGACACTCTCACGCCTATCTCGCTCAGTTAGCGTGTGGGCAAAGTGGCCGAGCACGCAATCCACAACAGGGTCTACCAGTACTTGGAAGACAAGGACATCAATCCCCACAAGATGGTAGGCTTCAGAGCAGGCCTTTCGACGCAAGACGCCATGAGACTGATTGACTGATTAACGATCAGGTCATCGATTGCAACACGAGAGACACGCGAGCCATACTTGGGCTGGACTTGGAGAAGGCCATCGACAACATCTTCGATTCCTCTATCTTGGAACGGATCTCGAGCCTTAATTTGGGCAAACACTTTTATGACTTGACGAGATCTTTTCTGCCGGACAAGGAGGCCATCCTCCAAATGGGAGACTTCACCTCCGACTTGGTTAGGCTCGGTTCAGTCATATCCCAGACGGCATTAACCACACGATATATGCAGACGACGCCACCATATGGTGCACCAGTGGCAGCGACAGATGCTTAGAGGCTGCGCTTCAAGAAGTCATCGAGGTCACAGAAGCCTACGTGAAACCGATCAGCCTTTGATGCTCGCCGCGAAAATCAGAGCTACTACTATACAGACCCAAGCGCAGGGACCCCAAACCGAAAGGTTGGAGGCCTATAGAGGGCATCGAAATCACTCTAAGGACAAGTGAGGGCTGTCTCATCGCCAGGGTGGACTCTCGCAGTTCTGCGTATGACGATCGAATTGAACGGCTCTACTAACCAGACGGTACCTAAGCTCACCAAGAAAACGGACTACGTCATCAGGTAGATAAGAAGGGTTATTAAACGGCAACAAGTGCTGAGCGAGGACAACCTCGTCCGGTTGGGTCATGCTTTTGGGGTGTGTCACATTACCTAGGTACGTCGCGCCCATGCACAACTGGCAGAGGTTAGAAATGCACAAGCTGAACGCGTTGACCAGAAAGGTGGTCAAGAGAGCCTTCACAGGTTTCCCATGTTCTCGAGTTCGGAGCGACTGCTCCACCTTGGCATGCACAACATGCTTGAAGAGATAGCGGAGTCACAGGAGAGGGCGCAGTTTACCAGACACTCTACCACCAGTGCCGGGAGAAACATTTTGAGAGAGCTTGGAGTTCCCGCAATGGAGATCGAGACCAGTTTCTGCAGCATACCTCAAGAACAGAGAGAGCGCATTACTGTTGCCCCCATTCCTCAGAATGCCCACCCTGAGTACAACGTGGGCAGATGAAGGGCTAAGACTAAAGCTTGCCTGGAAGATGCCCGTGTCGCGCCCGGAGTTGCTGCTTTATCGATGCAGCCGCGTACCCTGACGGAAAGGTGTTCGCTACAGTTAGCGTCAATCAAGAAGGGATAATCACAAACTCCTCGACTGTCCGGATGGTGGCGGCCGAGGTAACGAAACAGGCCGCAATAGCGTTGGCCCTGCTCGACGATGGGAGAACGACGATATACAGCGACTTGAGATCGGTGGTCCGAGAATTGGGGAAGGGCAGCGTCTCAAAACCGGTCTTGCGGATCCTACGAGACAAGGAAATCAAGCAACACATGATCGTCTGGTTCCCAGCTCACATGGGACAGGTCAAGGGCGCCCCATCCAACCTCAACGAGGTGGCCCGAGGAGTCGACTGCGTTCCTATTGAGTGGCTTGGCACTGAGGTTCCGGACAACAGGGTTCCCCCTCCTCGTACAACAAACTCGCAAAGTACTTTCATCTGAGGAGGCGGAAGTTTCCTCCGCCGCACAGTAAATTGAACAGGCCTCAGGCATTGGCATTCAGACTCTTGCAAATTGGGGCATACCCTAGCTCCGCTCTCTTACACCGAATCTATCCCAAAATTAAAACGTCAAACACTTGCACTCCTTGCTCAGACTTTGCCAACTTTGATCACATGCTATGGCGGTGCCCCGCGTTACGGGGCAGCAAAGAAGTTACGTCGTCCAAGTGGGAGGCTGCCCTACGCAGTCCCGATTTTGAAGCCCAACTATGGGCAGCCCACTTTGGGAAACTATGGGCAGCCAACTTGGCGGAGAGCCTAGGTCTTTCTGTCCTGACGTGGCAGCGGCCAGTTAGGTGCTAGCGCACGTTCCGATGGACCTTAACGTTTTCTCCATCCATTCATGGCCTGGACATTATGTGAAATGATTATGAGATACTTTCAGCTGTCCAGAGTTGGCAGTGCAAGTCTTACCTTAATTAGGACTTTTTCCTAAAGAGCATCCACCGTAGATTGACGCATACTTGTATGTTCTAATTGTAAGCACTAATTGGTAAGCCACTCCGCCACGAGTAAAGAATATATACTTCGTCTGAAGTTCTGTGGGGTTTTCTTGTCAACCCACTTGGGAGAACCCTTAGCACACCCCTTTGACTATCGCGAACTTATCCTTGCCTTAAAACATTTCCACTTCCCCTTTGTGTATCCATCATTTTACTTTTACGCACTTGCTTATCCTCCTTGACCCTTGCGAATGATGAGCTATGTGGAAATCAGTTGCCCTAATGAAGGGAAGTCTCTTTGTCCAAAAGTTGACTCCAGGCAGAGGATTCTCTTGTTCAGTCACTGTCGGTCACCTAATTAATTGTGTGGTGCTGTATTTCATTACATTATTGCACTGATTTAGAGGTATATTTAAAAAATTGTTAATTGAATGCATTTAGAAGCATTTCAATGTTTCAAATAACTTGCTTTACAGAAAATCTTGTTCAATAGGGTGTAATTTAAACGCACAGTTAATTTCTGGCCAAGTGATAAAACCTTAGTTGGCCAGGCCATTGCCCAACGAAGTTTGCTGACCAACTAGGTATCCTTTGTACTTATGGTTTAACCATGGTTAAGCCACAAGTACAAGGGCATCTCAGAGTCGTTCAAATGAGTATGAAAAAGCCTATTTTGACAATAACTTTGGTTTATTCCCAAATAAGTCTACGTTATTCTGACAGGGCTGCCTTTCTGGGCTCGCTGGGTTGAAGAAAAAGCGCACATGCATTAAAAAATTAAATTCAGGTGTTTTACTTGCCAAAACCCCCTTCTGATTATGAGGTACGCCGTAGTGGAGGACTCCAGAAATTTTGACCACCTGGGGTTCTTTAGCTTGCACCTAAATCTAAGTACACTGGTGTTTTCGCATTTCGCCCCCATCGAAATGTGGCCGCCGTCACCGGGATTCGATCCCGCGACCTCGTTCTCAGCAGCCCAACACCATAGCCACTGAGCAACCACGGCGGGGCGCGCACATGCATGAATCACTGCATGCTTTCATTTGAAAAGCTGACATTTGTATTGCTTCATTATTTCATGCTACACGTAAATCGTCGATTTCTTATTCCACAAAGGCTAACTATGAAGCTTTCGATGACAGTATATAAAGAACTATAAATTGACAACTCTGACCAACTAAAACACAGACCGTCAGAACACAGACATGATCAGGCCAAATGAAAGCAGAGCAGTTCCTGACTGCCACCTTTATTTCTTATAATAGCGAACGTGTCATAAATGTCGGACACGTAATGTGGGCAGCCAGAGCACAACTCCTGAATTTCACAGGTGCAAACATCCCGTCAAAAATTGTAACGTGTTGTGCGGAAAGACATTCGTATAGTGCATTTTGTAGGTATTGGTAGTGCGCTATGAAATAACTGCACTCGCCGTAATCGTTCAGAGGCTATGGTGTCGGCCTGCTAAGCTCGAGGTCGCGGGATTGAATCCCGGCCACGGCGGCCGCATGTCGATGGGGGCGAAATGCGAAAACACCCGTGTACTTAGATTTAGGTGCACGTTAAAGAACCCCAGGTGGTTGAAATTTCCGGAGTCCTCCATTACGGCGTGCTCATATTCAGAAAGTGGTTTTGGCACGTAACACCGCATAATTTATTTTTTTTTAATCAAGTAACTGTGGCGCAGAAAAATAGTGAAGCTATTACAATATCAACTATATTTATGTATCCATCGCTGTGACCAAGAACTTTACCAGAAAGTAGTTCCTGCCTTGTAAACATATAACCGCAGCCAGATTCAAAACTATGCATGTATAAAGTGGTCAAAAACAAGCGCTATATTTTTTACAAGTCCCGTTAGGTTAACCTCCACGACGCCTCATATTGCATTGTAAATAGGAAGACAAAAACTAAAAAAAATGTAAATACAAACCATAAAAATCAGTAAATATTGCACATTGTCTAAGTTTCTAAATACGTGTGCATACAACTTTAATGAATGACTGCAAAAGCACACAGAATGAATTACTGATTGGTAGCGCACACCAAAAGACACGTAGTATGAGCCGTATGTACTGATTTGCCGGGACGGTGCGATCACTGGTACCACTGTCACTATGGGTAGCACTTCATGGCAAGAACCACAAATTTGTTGGTCACTGTACAATGTGTAAAGAATATGTACTTCTGACGTGCAGCTTCTCCGAAGTACAACGTAAGAATGAACCTCACGGACAAAACACTAGCAAGTTCGAAGCATGTCGCTTGCACGATGACACTAGAACCACGAAAGTAAATCTCAACAGTTAATGGTTTAATTTTTGCGGATGCTTCATCATATCATAGTACCAGCAGTCATATATGGATAGTACACGTCAATACAACTTCATTGCAGTACAAATTTATTGCTATGAAGCCAATAGACTTTTGTGCAGAAGTTTATCGCAGCCACCGAAACTAATGCGCAGATATCAAAGAGTTTTAATTGGTATATATATATATATATATATATATATATATATATATATATATATATATATATATATATATATATATATATATATATATATATATATATATATAAGAGGGTCGATACAGAAATACCGTTCCCTTCAATTTTAGAAATGGACAACATTGTGTAACACGTGAACATGTTTATCTTTTACACGTGAGCGCTCTTCGCCGTCTAACAAATGTCGCAGGGCGCGGGACGCGCCTGGATGTATCGGAAGTTTCTGGACTATTATCAATGCTTCTATTCGCTGTCTGTAGTCGCCGATCCTTGTATAATCTCATTGCATGTATGCGCGACACGAATGGTGTAGAACTTTCTGGAAGACACGCGGCCACCAGTGATTACTCTGGAACGTTCGATCGCTCATGTATAAATGCTGACGCACTTTACCCGCTGATCAGATTTTTGACGATCGGCGACTGTGTTCGCTGCTGTCGTTGTTCCTTCAGAGTGGCATATTTATGAGGTCACAGAAAACACTAGTTTCATTACTCACAGCTTCGCTGCTTTCTTTACCGTCACTACCATGTAACATCGGTGGATGTGCTTTGCGTTCATGTACTGAACGCCCCCACAAATCCGTGACCCAAGCCCGAACACGAAGACAACACCAACGTCGCCAAGAACCCGCGAGATAGCCGCAGGCTGCAAGCACGGTCTCCGGAGCACAGATCTTTGCCTGAGACGACTAGGACGATCGTCGCCAAGTCAACCCCAATGGCTGCGGAAGCGTCCCTTATCATGCTGCAGCAGCCCAGGGAGCCTCCGACGTTCCGCTGTTCAACATTCGAGGATCCGGAAAGCTGGCTTGAGACGTATGAGAGGGTCGCTACATTGAACAGCTGGGACGGTGACGAAAACCTGCGACATGTCTTTTTCGCACTGGAAGACGCCACCAGGACGTTGCTCGAGAATCGCGAAGCCACCTTAACGACATGGGACCTGTTCCGAAGTGGCTTGCTGCAGACATTCAAAAGCGGCGTACGCCGAGAACGAGCCTAAGAACTACTAGAAACCCGATTACAGCAGCCTTACGAGACCACCGCAATCTTTACGGAGGAAATGAGCCGTCTATTCCGTCACGCCGACCCGGAAATATCTGAAGATAAGCAAATCCGCCCACTCATGCGTGGTGTGACGGAGGAACTTTTCGCCGGTATGATATGAATCCCACCAAAAACCGTCGACGAGCTTCTTCTCAAGGCCACCATTACTGAAAAGACCCTCCAAATGTGGCACCGGCAATTCAACCACCACACGAACTCTACAAACTAAGCAGGAGTTCAATCACTGGCCACCGACGATATGTGGGAGACTATCGGAGCAGTCGTATCGGAAGAGCTGCAGAAGTTGTACCCAAGGTCGCAGCCTCAAGTAGCCTCAGACCCCGAAATCATCAAAGGAGAGGTTCAGCGATGACTAAAGGTAAAATCAGACGTCCACCCGTTCGCAGCAATTGCTATCAAGGAAACCCATACGGGTTCCTGGAAAGAAAGCCTCAGAGTTGAAGAAAAATTCGTCCTGGGGCCCTATAACGTAAAACTATTCCGATATGTTTCTATTCCAATTTCCTGACGTGAAATTTGCGTAACCACCGACGCAAGCACCGGGCGGTCACCCACAGGGTTGTCTGAACAGACCAATCAAATGCTCTCCTCGTTCATAGGAGGTCACTTTTGTTTGCTTTAAAAACGAATAACTTTGCCTACACTGAGCGGCTTCTCGTATCTAATTGGCTGACAAGAGGCGAGGAGAACGCTCAAGGGGAGAGGGATTCACTGGGGCAGAGCGAGTGCACTGAAAATCGATAACCGGATGAAGAAAGTGGTGCCGGCGTCTGCGATTGGTCGGCTTTCCCTTACTTAGCTAGTGATGGCTGGCCGAAAATCGCGGCGGCATGCAACGGAAGCTTAAGGAAGACGTTAAAACTGACCCTCAGTAAGGAAGAGTTGGCAGAATGAGGTAGTGAACGTGCCGAAAGTGCTTGAAAATGTTACACGGTCACGCAAGAAGCATTATTATACCCAAATACACCCATGCTCTCCGGCAGGTGCGAGTAGCCAGCGTCTCAGCTATCGGCGACAGCCATCTTTTATTCCCTTCGGAACGGGGCAGCCTGCGGCTATTCCGGAAAAAATTCAGTTTTGTTCGGCATATTAATGCATCTTTATCGCGTACACGTCACTTTGACGCGGTGAGTTTGTGCGGTTTTGTGACGTCGCGTGACAGGCAGGTGAAGTGGATGCAGCCCGAAAACATTTTACCAATAGCCGAGGGCTAATGGCGAAAAGGGGTCGAATCATAAATAACTGTTTTTCTTTTTTTTTGTCAAATCAGGCATAATCAGTGTGTACACATCATATCAGATGGGGAGGTATTGCGGTTTACGTGACGTCGCGGGACAGACATGTGAAGTGGGGCTGGTCGAAAAAAGTTTTTGACCAATCGCGGAGGGCTGATAGCAGGGGTGCTATGCAGGATGCGTCGAGTTTGGCGAAACTCGGGATCTTCACGAGCTCTGGCGACACCCCAAGATGAAAGCACGAATGGTACCAAGACACAGTTTATCTTTCGACAAGCCTCCAGTTTCATTGGTTGATCTAGGTTCACTCTGGCTGGCTATCATTCCTTGGGCGTTGCCTTCTGGGCGGTCGACAAACTGGGGCTCACGTGATCGTACCGTCGGTTCATGGTCGCGCCTTCTTTCACTTGTTTGTCGTTCCACCGAGTGCATTACACGCACAAGCGAGTTATAAAACAAATGCATTTAGTACAATATTATTAGTTAGTTTAACGTGGTTTAACAGCATTTTAAAGCTTACAAGATGTACACTGAATGTATATTCGACTAATTTGTAATTTAGTACGCTTCGCATTATACCACGAGGGAACGCTGTGGTGGCGTCATCACATACATTCATGGGGCGAGCATGGCGGCTAAGCATCGGCGATGCCCAGTGTAAACAAACCCGTACAACGAGCTTGCAGTGCGCGACGTAGTGATCAGGCTCGACGAAGGCCACTATTTCTTGGATAGTTCTGTTCCTCCTGGGCAATCTTCCCATGCACCCGGTAAGACTGCCAATAGCTTCGGCGATTTTACAGATCGCAACGCGCACCTACTGTTCACGGCGAAGTGCTGAAGAAACAACTTGTCCGGTGCTGCTTCTGCGAGTGCGCCGAGTTCCTCCACTCTGCGTGACTGCGAGCGTCGCGAATATTACATAGTGTGGGCAAAAGGTAGACATCCTATATAGCTACGATGCGACGAGGTGGTACCGACGATGGATCTCGCTACCAACACAGTGAAGGAGACTTTGACAAACTGCAGATAAGTATATTTCTACTGTTTCATATTTAGCATAATAAGAGCGCACGGATTAAGTCACTTTCGTAGTAACGAACTGAATGTCCAGCAGTTTAAAGAAGGCAGTGAGAACCAATGAGTGTTCGTGCTTTTACGTGCAAGTGGGCCCGCGAAAATATGGAATAGATGAAGGTAACCTTCACTAACTTGCTGAGGCAACAGAAATTCATGAGTGACATTAAGCTAGAAAATTTATGGAAGAGTATCTTTATCCAAGTGAAATATCAATAGCAAGTACTGATATAAAGCAGGAAACTTATACAAAAATTTCATGGGTTGAACAGCACATGGAAGGCATTACCGAATCGTGATCGCCACGTAACCGATATCCTTGAAAAAAGTCTAGAATCATTGCATTCCACCGGTTATGCAATATGGGACATAAACCTGGAGGTTAACAAAGAAACTTGAGATGTCAAGGACTGTGTAGAAAGCGATGTAACAAAAATTGTTGCAGATAGCATTAAGGCAGGAAGACAGTGGCGTAGTAAACCGTGGCAACTGATATGCTAGTTGAGATTAAAAAAGAAAGGAATCGGCAGGCAGGCCATGCACGTATTCGATCACTCGTTGCCAATTCATATCAGGTGATTACATAAGCATTACAGAATGAATGTCAAGGAGAGAGAACTACAGCCAAGGATGGTAGAAAATTGCGTAATTGGACAAGAATATGATGTTTGTAGGCATAGGATGCAATCAGCTCGTATAAAACGGGATTGTAGGGTGAGGCATTTGTTTTGCAGCGAACAAAAATAGGTTTGTGGTGCTGACAGTAGAGACTCGTGAAGGTGCAGGGCCAGCTCAGCTGCTGGCACACTAATCAACATGACAATTGGCTCTGAAAAAGAAAACCCCAGTTTTGAAAAATAAAGCAATATTGTCCCAACGCATTGTTTTACTATGCATACTACACTAGAGGCTTCCACATTTAAGGGCACTTAGTACTAATAGTGCAACGAGCATTTTTCTTTGTAAATAATGGTTTGTACGTGGCTGATTCATTCCAATACACTTTTTTGCAGCAAAACATTCTGCTGCTGGAGCCACTCAACGGCCTGGTGGCAGTAGGCGAGCGCCAGGCACGTGCTCTTGAGAGTGTGGCAAAGGTCCAGAGGGCTGCTCCGCAACAGTAGTATCGGTGCCCTCACTGCTCTCCTGTCGAGCCCACAGAAGGCACCTTATAAAGGAGCTTTCAGTTTAATATTTTGTTTATTATTCAAGAACATGAATAAAATTATTGCAGTAAACATTGTGCTGTGCATATTAGGAGACTTATAACATGCACTTTGTGTCCCTTCAAAATAGGCAAAAACGTAAGACAACCTGTGCCACTCTTGGACCATGTAAATAAAAAATACACTAATGCACCATACACATCATCATGCTGTTTGTTCTTTCTATGTGCAAGAATACAGTGCGTGTTCATTAGCCACAAGATGAACGGTGTGTGTAATTCACAATGAAGAAAGGAAACAGCAGGAGCTTAATAATGCTATCACCTATAGACTGTGCATATGACTGCAACACTCCCCGATTCAAATGTGCCATTACATGCATGTTCGATACCACATATTCTTTAACATTGTCTTATAATTGCATGTACCATATTTCACACATCTTAAGCCCTTGCATAGCACACTTCTGATGTATCCATTTCATAGGCCAAATAGTTGTACACTTTGTCCTTTTGTGTTGTATGAAAAGCAGCATCCTTTACAGTCGGATAAAACTTCAGAAGACAGGAGAGGCCCCACCCAGATGACCAAAGCGCAGCAGCCGAATGCCTACACGTTTAAAGAAATAGTCCCTCTCCAACGAGCAATATTAGTCTGTCTGGCGGCGCGATATCAGTCTCGAGTGCGTGCCCATTGGTGCAGGCTTGTGTTCGCCTGCCTTAAAGTGCAGATTCCGCAGCCTCCTAAAGTTGTATCCGACTACAGAAACACGTAATGCCTTGCACCAGTTGCATAGACTTCTGCAACTTGATAGCACACAATGATCAGGAGCAGAAATCTATAAAGGCATCCAAGCAAAGCTGGCTGGCCACACTTCCATTATGAGGGGCTGCAAAAGGTCTCGCCAAATATTCCTATGACGTCCTTGAAAAAGAGGTGGTGTTTGGCACTTCTTTAGAATCAAAAACAGATTACAGTGAATGCTGTGTAGCACGTCAAAACAAACTGAGCTTGGTTATTTGCACAGCATGTAATGGGAGGTCGAGCTTCACATAGGAAACAAACTGCTCTGTCCAGTACAATTTTGAGGCCGGTATGGCACCTATTATGGCACCGGTATGGCACCTATTATGTCAACAGTGTCTATATACAAATTACACTTTTCACAGGCCATTGATTTCACTATTATTTTTGCGTAATGGTTCTTTCAATCAGCGCTTGCATTACATGAGCAGGTGGATTTGAAAGCAAAGCTTTGTTTGCAAACCTTCCGTCTTCCATAAGTGTGTGGCAAGGCACTGGCATGTTGTCGAATAGCTCACACTTCCTCGGTCCTGCACCAAAGAAGCCCAATGCTCTATTTTAAGTTGGATCGCACAACAATTCAACAGCACACAAAGAAGTATAGCACACACAGCAAAGCATTCTGCTGTGTGTATTTCTCTTTGTGTATCGTCGAATTGTTGTGCAATTAAACTTCAAGCTTCTATACCAATACACCGTCTTCAACCTCACGAATGCTCTAGTTATTAGGCCACAATGGTGCACATCTTTGAAATTTCCCAACACAAATTAGTTCTCCGAAAAATCACAAATGTTAAATTTTGCAGCTGTATGTATGAACGTGCCATATTCTTTACCACTAAACTCACAGGAATCAAAGAGGCAAGCATTAACCAGCCTTGCTGCTGCTGTTACCATTATCATAATGACACCAATGGAAAGACAGTGCCACGTTTCAGTAAAGGGAGTGCTGGAGGGAAAGGTGTGACAGCGAGGGCTTACAATAAAAATAACATTTACGAGACATGTTCAATGCCAATATATGCTGCATGTCGCTCAGCCTACTTTGGCAATGCGGCAAGTGTTTACTCGTTTGGGCATATCACGTTTTGTGTAATCATTGCTCTAAAGCTGTACAAATGGTCTATTTGCTCTGCAAGTTTTATTTTTATCATGGTAGGTTAAAGACCCACTTTTCATTGGCATCTGCACCACATTTCTCCCGATATGTAATAATGCCTTGGTGGTTCATGACATCTTCACGTACAGAGAGTTCTGCAGAGTATCGGATGTGCATTGTTCTAATGCTTAAGAATTAGAGCCCCATTATGAGACGAAAATATACAATTTATCCATCCAGAATAACGCTGCCCCCCCCCCCAAAAAAAAAAGAAGATGCACTGAACCTCTGGCACATGCATCGACAGTGAACAGAGCAAACAATCTGACGTATTTTCTTCATGCAAGCCAACACACTAAGATTCTCAATGCATTTTCATTTCGCCACAAATGCATAGGCACAACCGGCTTGGTGCAACATCCACATCTCGCGCTGCAACAAATTGTGCAATGCCTCGCTGTTTCATAGTGCGGCCGATAGATTACGCATGACCAAAATTCAGCATTGTGCATACTTAGTAACTTCACCAATGAAGAACCCCAAGTTCTTTATGAGATTAGGATTCATAGGTTACTTCACACAATTAGTGATATCCATTTATCTATTTATACTTAACCCCTTTCCCAAGAAAGTGAGCCATTTGGAAGGCACCCTGACAGATAAGTAGAACAATCGACAAAAAGTGATCAACCAGCGAAAAAGACTGTTAATCACAGTAACGCTGACATTGAAGGCGCCTTAATTCCTACGTACGTTTCGTCGACACACCCGACCACGTTCGTAATGTTCCCACGAAGTGGGAAGCATTCTTTTATATATGCCCGCCCCGCCGCAGTATTCTGGAAAGCTAGCCAGCGCTTACGCACTGCCGCATCGATAAGCGCGTCAGACACATCTCTGACACAGTGGCTAACAGTAGTTTGATGGCGTCCGATGTAACGCTCGGCGCCGACGCTTCCCTGAAAACTCCCAGTCCCGTAGAAACGGAGGGCACAGATGACTTGCTCTACGATGGTGAGCGAATGAAGCCCGCCACGCTGTCTCCGCAGACGAGAGTCTTCGCCTAGCTCGTCACACAGCCAGCACACTGATGTCTTCGACAGGCGAAAATGACGCTGAAACTCCCCGTCGGTCATGCAGGTGAACGGGTCCGGACGGTCTTACTGACGCTTGCTGCCGCTGGATGCAATGAAAGAGGCTGCTGCTGCCGCCGCCATGTTCCCGAGTTGAACTCGGAGGGGGTTTCGCGATGTACGAGTTTAGCACGAGTTCGCCTGTCAATCAAAACCAGAGGTCACGCCCCGCGCGAGGCATGTAACTATTGCGCGCGCACCCACTACAGTTGGGCCACGCCCAACTTATCTTCCGGCAACAGCGACGCGGTGTCGAGCTGAGAGGCATCAACAATCTTGACCGCCGACATAAAACACGCACAACGCACTGTCATCGGTGATGTACTGAGCACCACTATCGAAAACAAAGCGTTGACTGTCTCTGGCATACATCTTCTCGGGCTGAGATGGCCGCACAACACGGTTTCATTGCCTGCATTGCGGCGCGTAGCGCACAGTAAATAATTATCGGCACGTCACTGCAGGTGCTTGCAAGGCGTCGAGGCGTCGAGGGGGACGACGATGCTGAGGAGTGCTTATTGCAGCAGTCGTTTCAGATGGCTGCTCTGTCATCGGTGATGAAACGGAGCCACAACGTCGTAAACACGATCAGCGTCCGAGAATCGCTCGCTCTTCTAGGCCCAGTGCAATGGCATTTCTTCATCACAAGCACTGCGCACTCAACAGTTCCAACACCTCTCTCCGTTCGAAATCTGATTTCATAACTGCACACAAGAGCCCTCACCTGCCAAAATGCGAGCGCTGCGGTGTCGTTACGATATCCATCTGCGATCGCTGCTGGCTCCAGCAGAGGTAATCCGCAAGCACCTTCGACTGCACAACACACTCATATACTGCGTACATGCGCTCAGAGGCGCCTTAACTGGGCAAGCGATGACAAGCGATGAATTCTGTCGCTGGGGAAGCACGCACGTTTCACAATGTATCGCAGAGGCTTCGCGCACAAAGATAAACTGGTATATTTTCACTGAACTGCGTCACTACGCACTCTAAAATAACATACCGCCATTTTACAGCGACAGCTGTTGTGTCGTTTTTAGTTGGTAAAGCGGGGGCCTTATTAGCCTAGTGAAGCGCCTGCGATGAACAGCCGTACCGCGGCGCTGCGTTTCTATTCCCCTAATAGAGAAAGAGTGGCCATGACCCTCCATGGATCATGAGCGACTTTATTGAGAATAGCACTGCAGCGCCCCTAGGCGACTTATCACCGTATCAACGCCCTCGTGCGTGCGACCTGCTTCAATGTACCGCTTCTAAGCTTTCGCCTCCCTGCCGCCACTCACGGCAAGAAGTGCAAAATTTAATAATTTGCTCGATCTCCGTTTGTCATCACAAATTCCTAGCATTGAAAACGAAAAACAGATACCTAAAGAAATAAAAATGTGCGTTATTTTATTTGTCGTATTTTAACGTATTCATTTGAATGAAAGTGTAGGTGCAAGAATGCGCCGCATGTGCCCCGTTCGCATTCGATGGAGGATAGATAGATAGCGCCCGAAAGATGAGGCACGCCCTTGACGCGCCTGGGAAAGGCGTGGCAAACGGCTCACGGCAAGTGTGCTGTCAGACAGCGGGACAGTCACGGTATCGCTAAGTTGCGATAATCCGTTGATAACAATACGTGGCGCAGGCGCGTTTCGTTGTGCCGTCTTCTGCGCTTGAAACGTGGAAGTAGCTTGCCGCGCAGGGTGCGCTTATGCTGTCATACGCGGCTTTTTGTCTACATATTTTTTTGCCTGCACCTTCGGCGCGTTCCGCGCTATCTCCGTTCACTGACTGCCGTCGAGCAAACTCGGGTAAAACTCGGGTGAACGAGAAACTCGACGCATCCTGCATAGCACCCCAGAAATGGAATAGAAAAGTTTGGAATAGTTTTACGTTATTGCGCCCCTGGTCCAGGACGAATTTTTCTTCAACTCTGAGGCTTTCTTTCGAGGAACGCGTATGGGTTTCCTTTGTAGCAATTGCGACGAACAGGTGGATGTCTGATTTTCCCTTTATTAATTAATTCGCTCCACATTGAGGGTTTCCGCATAACCACTACGTCAATCAGGTTTACCGATCGTTTGGTGTTCCTGAGGTGCAACCACAATTGCCGCAACCCCAGCGGGAAGCGATGACCTACGCCGCCGTCGCCCGCCGTCAAGGTCTGTCACCGCGACCGGACCAGGGCCCTGTAATGCCACAATGCCGTCGTGCGCCATGCCGCCGCCAGCACGCTATCCGTCGCCCAGCGCAGCTACGCGAAAAAGACAAACATTTGGTGTGCCCCCGACCACCAACCGGTCTGCTATCATTGCGGGGAAGCGGGCGGCTTCTACCACCGATTTCCTTACCGCGAGATGGGACAGCAAGGGTACGCCGTCAACGCACCGCGCCATCAGCAAAGTGAACGCCCACCTGACGTAGCCGATTACCTGGTCACCACTCAGTGGAGCCCTCGACGACCATCCCGTTCCCGCATCGCTGATCCGCTGGCGCATCCAGCCAAATGTGACGTCGAGTTCAAGTGGGAAACGTCACAGGCTGACGCATTTCAAGAACTCAAAACACGCATGTAGTCGCCGCCGGTACTTACGCACTTCAAAGACGACGCCGATAGCGAAATCAACACTGACGCCAGTAGCCTAGGCCTCGGTGTCGTCCTAGTCCAGAGGAAAGACGGGCTTGAACGGGTGATAGCTTACGCTAGCCGGTCGCTGTCAAAAGCGGAAGGCAATTATTCTACGGCTGAGAAGGAATGCCTCGCCATCATTTGTACTACATCTAAATTCCGCCCTTACCTATTTGGCAGGCCATTCAACGTCATCAGTGACCGTCACGCGTTGTGCTGGCTAGCTAATTTAAAGAACCTTGGAGGACGGCTGGCGCGGTAGAGTCTCGGACGGCAAGAATATGGCATCGCTGTAATCTACAAGTCCGGACGAAAACACTCTGATTCAGATTGCCTATCACGCGCCCCCATTGACCCGCCGCTGCAAGACGACGAGGATGACGACGCCTTCCTTGGAATAATAAGCGCGTAAGACTTCTATGAACAGCAACGAGCAGACGCAGAGCTAAATGCCTCTGGAGTATTTAAAAGAGAATACCGATGTTGTTCCTATGTCAGTTATGCGCGGATTGTCTTCGTTCACGATCAAAGAGAACCTACTCGTGAAGAACTTCTCACCAGTCCACGCCAACTACCTCCTTGTTATTTCGTCGGCGCGGCGTCCAGAAGTACTACACGCCCTTCATGACGATCTAACCGCTGGGCACCTCGGACTCTCCAGGACGCCCTTCAGGATACCGGAAAAGTATTACTGGCCGCGCCTCACTGCCGACGTCGCTGGTTACGTCAAGACATGCTGAGACTGTCAGCGACGCAAGACACCATGAACAAGGGGAGAGGGATTACTAAAGCCAATCAAGCCTCCTTGCCTACCTTTTAAGCAGATCCGGCTGCATTTGTTGGCACCGTTTCCGAAGTCAACATCCGAAAATAAGTGGATCGTCGTGGCGACGGACTACCGCACCCGCTTCGCTGAAACTAAAGCTCTGCCGACATGTAGCGCAGCCGAAGTGGCGAAATTTTTGTAGTGAACATTCTGCTGCGATATCGTGCCCAAGAAGTTCTCATCACCGACACAGGAACGGACATTACAGCGTATCTAGCCCGAGCTAATTCTGCAATACAGCGAGACAAGACACCGGAAGACAATTGTGCCTGAACAAGGCCGTCGCCGACATGCTAGCAATGTACGTCGATGTCGAGCACAAGACGTGGGACGCAGTCCTGCCGTACGTAACCTTTGTTATGCTATGTTCACACTACGGTCGTAACGCGCGTAACAGCTCTTTTGGCGTATCGAACGTAACGGCTGTAAAAAACGTTACGGCAGTTAAGCCGGCACCTTTGTTCACATTTACTGCTGCTTAAATTACGGCTTTTACAACAGGCCAATCAAATTTGGAGCTGCAGAATCGACGTCACCAGCGGTCCAATATGGCTCCTGCCAACATGCGAGCGCTGGCCGAGATCGAAGAAATTCACGCTCAAAACAAACTTATAGTCATGTATTCAATCGCCCAAAGACGACGAAGGCGACGCAGAAGGGTTTGGGTGCGGCAAGTATTTCTCGACAGGGCCGTGGACGGCGATTTTCACAACCTTATCGCCAAGCTCCGAGTTGGTGACGCTGCGATGTTTTATAACATCATGCGCATGTCGCCCCAGCAGCTCCGCTTCCTTGAAAACCTAGTGAGACCTCTCATCGAAGTTCGGAGCACGCATCTGCGGCCATCGATTTCCTCGGCGGATAAACCAGATGAACTGAAAACAGTCTCGCTAGGCGCACTGCAAAAATTTTCACGAACACAGCCAATCGTGCGCACGGAATGGTGGAATGGCACTTCCCGCGCCCGGAGCTGTCTGCAGACGGAAGGACGGAAGTGTCGTCACCGGTTGTTGAAAGACGAAAGCTTATCGATCATTGGCTGTGTCGCAACGGTCGTAACATAACAGTCGTAAATGTTGCCGACCCTTTAACACTCTCACCCACGATTTTTGCGAGAATTGCGCACGTTGGCACGTTTACGTTCGCAGTCTGAACTAGACGCATACGCTTGTTGCGCTTCCGCTTACGTATGTTACGAAAAATCGGCGCCTTACGAACGTAGTCTGAACATAGCATTACACGTAACCTGTGTTACGTACGTAACAACACAGATCACGCCGTTCAAGCTGGTTTACGGCAGGAATCCGACGACTACTGTCGACGCCATGCTGCCGCACCTCAGCGACGAAGAAAATCTTGACGTCACTACCGATCTCCAGCGCTCCGAAGAAGCCCGACAGCTCGCCCGTCTGTGGATCAAGAACCAGAAGTGGACGGACAGCCGACACTACAACCTTAGAGGACGCTACGTCGAGTGCCAGTCCGGCAACCCTGTTTGGGTTTTGACCACTATATGCCAACGAGGTCGTAGCGAGAAGCTTTTACGCTGCCCTACAAGATCATCCGACGCATTGGCGCACTCGACTATGAGGTTGTGCCAGACGGCATTTCGCGATCCCATCAGCGCCGCTTATTTCCGGAAGTAGTCCATGTTGTACGTCTTAAGCCGTTCTACCAGCGCTAGTGAAATTTGGGGACTTTGCACAGATGAACTTTGGACTTTGTTTCTTTGTTGTTTTGTTACTTTGTTTAATAAGTGTCCGTTTTTGTTTCACTCTCCTGTTTGTAGCATGGTGACGATGCCTTTTTAGAGGAGAGCATTGACACCTGAACTTGTTTATCTTTTACGCGTGAGCGCTTTTCACCACCTAACAAATGTTGTCGCTCTTCGCGGGACGGACCTGCTTGTATCAGAAGTTTCTGGAATGATATCGATGCTTCTATTAGCTGTCTGTTGTGGCCGAAGCTTGTGTAATATAATTGCATGTATGCGCGACGCGAATGGTGTAGAACTTTCTGGAAGACACGTGGACACCAACGATTACTCTGGAACGTTCGATGGCTCATGTATAAAAGCTGATGCGCTTTACCCGCTGATCAAATTTTCGATGATCGCCGACTGTGTTCGCCGCTGTCGTTGTTCTTTGAGTGTAGCCTATTTTCGACGGCACAGATTCGTGCAATAAAAGGCGAGTTTTGTTATTCATAGCTTCGCTGCTTTCTTCATCGTCACTACCATGTGACAATATTGCCCTACAGACAGCTTTCATGTTTACTGGATTCTCATTTTAACCTTCTTTTTGGAAAGACCATGTGCTGCTTACTAGTATAGAGATGTTGCTTGGCAAGTAAGAAACTGATCAGCTTTTATCTAAACAAGAAAATTTTTGATGCATTGCGGGGCAAGGTGCTTCGAGTGTCAATGAGCACCCTTTACGGTTGAGAATATTTTAACCATTGCATCAGCTTTGAAAACTTCTCAGAATGTTTAATCTTGTCGCATTATACAACACCTGGACACAAAAATCAATGTAACCCTTAATGTCATTGAAATAAAGGTGCTGAAAATAATTCAGTGAATACAGCAGAATGAATTGCAGGGACTTAGATAGGAAATCCGGTAAGCAAATTACAAACCAAGTTATGAATACAAGCAGCTGGCACATTTTGATAGAAAGCCCAGAGGGAGGTCTCTCACTTTCAGTGTTAGACCCATGTACACTTTTGATCAAATTGCGGCATTCCTGGCAGAGACAGGACCCTTAAACTTTGCACGCTCTAACCCTTTGTGCAACTCTTTGAGATCTTGTACAAAATGTGTAAATTGCATGTTGCAAGCTCTGAAATCATTGTTGTCCTCCTGCAGACAGTTTTCATGTTCATTGGATTCTCAATTTAGCAGCCGACTTCAAACTTCCACACTTCCCGCAGGGGCATCTGCATCAGCAGTCGTTTGGTAAGTTGCAACACCACGTACCCGAGCACGTGATGGTTGGACCCTCCCGCGTGTAGCCGTGCGCGGCCTATCCGTGTCTGGGGAAAGGGGGTCCTAGGGGTTGAGTCGATGCCGGGTGTTCGGACCTTTAAAGGGAAGCTGAAACACTTTTCGAAAAAAATGAGTTCTCTGCGGCATTCTACAGTTTTGAGTCCCCTGAACACGAATATCACGTTTAAAAAGGGCGGAAACAAGCGCAAGCGGCTGTTTTTTCATGAAAACGCGCACCAGCGCCTCAGGGTATCGCGCGAACGCCGCTGTTGCCAGTGATTGGTCGGAGCCGCTGTGACGTCAATGGCGGCAGTCGCCGGTCGGCGCCGCCGTTTCAGAGCGTAGCACGCTGTTCTGTTCTGGCTTCATAGCTGAGTTGTAAGCATTATGGAGCGTTCTCGCTTTCTCGGACAGCTTGTATTTTCGCCGTACATGTTCGAACCGACAGCCGATACGGAAAACGATGGCGGCAATGGCGGCAACGACGATGTTGAGTGTGCCAAAAGCGAGAGCGATGTGTTCACCTTCTCGCGCGTTGAAAATCTTAGCTGTTACGTATGCTTTTTTTTTCATGTAGCTGCACGTTCCAATGACGGGAGAAAAAATGCGCTAAAGTGTCACTGGGAACTTGCTGCTGGAAAAATGCCGAAGCACTAACTTCTCATTAGATTATAAACACGGGTACAATTTCGCGATGTCAAGCACCTTGCCGCTGCTTGTCTAAAGTCCCGTGGTTTTCTGAGCGTTGATACACGATCGCGAACATAAGTGCCGCGTTTCAAAGCGTGCACATGCAGTGCTGCGAGGTACAGTCATGGAAGTTGCTTATCATACACATCCAGATCGAGATGGCCAGGGGGATTATATGTGCAATATTCAGAATATGGTTCGACGACTTTGCGATTGTGGCTCGATCAAGAATTGGTATGCGCGCTCCATGCTAGTGTTGTCATAAAGATATTAGGCAGTTTTAGCACCGCCGTGTGGTAAACTTGATAACTGCAAACGTACGTCGAAAGTCACTAGGCAAGCCTATACTCCATTTCATACCTCAGGTGCAACGCTGTGGAAGCTACGCACGAAGTCCGGTTACCAAAATTTATTACTGCGCGCATTTCCGTCTATGGTTCGCAGCGTGCCAGCGGCGTTTGCTCGCGCGAGCATGCACGTGAAGCTGCCGCGACGGGCTGCAATTAAAGAATGCCGAAAATAAAATTGATTTAAAAGAACGTGTTAGCAGCCGTATAAGTACACGGATTGTTTCTATGGTTAAATTCTTTTTTTTCATTCAGAACGGAGCTTATATATGAAAAGTTTTCTCAAAAATCGGGTCAAGAAACACCGAACTTTTTCTAAGTTCGAACGCAGCCTCTGCAAGAAGTATCTCAAGCCTCCACAGCGTTGCACCTGATGTATGCAACGGAGTATAGCAATGCTAGGAACAACGCGTTTCCGCATTTGTCGTAAGGCTATCCGGCTATCGCGGAAATGGTCCGAGCACAGCACAGTTGATTTCGTCGGCACGAACTTATCTCTCCTCACCGCACTGCGCTGCAAGCCTTTTGTCCTTCGGGAACCTGTGAAACACCACATCGTCTCGCCCGCGTGTGTTCGCGCAGCGGAATGCTGCACAGAACGGAGGCATGTTGGGCGCCCTTGGCTGTAGGCACTCACGCAGCACAGAAGGAAAGAACAGTTTACGAAAATTGCAAAACAAACGTGAGCGGCGGCGGCGGCAAATCTCTCGTAGCGTCGTTCAGTAAAGCGCAGGACGGAAAGAGGCATGCCAGCGCATGCCAGCACGCCGGTCCGGCAGCTCGGTCCCCGCCAGTGACGTCACTCTCACCGGTTCTCTCTGGCAACCACCTCACCCGGCGCTCCGGGAAGCGATGGGGGCGTGTCCGCGGGCGTGATTTAGAAAGCGATTTCCGCCCCTTATATTAACAAAACGAAGAAAAAAATTTCGGAACCTTAAATTATTAGGTCTGTTCTTCCCAATCCCAGCAATGCATGGAAATTGAAAACCGTTTCAGCTTCCCTTTAAGGCCCCCGGCGAAGGCAACACACTTCTTTGGCCTCTGCTTCACGTAGGCGCGTCACCCCCGGACAGACCCACCCGCGGGAAATCGGTAGTTGCCTTTTCCTGTCTCTCTCTCCCTCCAACATTCATCTTTCTGTTACTTTTCATCTTTCCTGTCTTCTCCTAGCTCCCGCTTACTTCCAATTTTTCCAGGCAGCAAGCGTAAACCTTGTGTGAATAGCCAACCTAGGTTATCTCATATTTGGTTATAGTAATGACGTACAGCTGGCGTTTGCAGAACGTATTTTTACAGTTCTGTAGCGTCCCCTTGTAGGGCTCCCCGGTGGGTGGCTGGCATTATTGCCAAAAATTTCATTCTTCTTTGGCTAGTTCCTTTCCTCCCCTTCCTGATCGCCCTCAGAAGAGAGGGCGCACCGAAGATGTGTTCCAGTTTTTTGGACGTCAAAGGCCGAACTTCCCACGATATCATGCCATTCACTCAGAAAAATCAGAAAAGCACGTATGAACAATTTCCCCTTTTCTAGTTTCCAAGTGTTTAGCTGATCTCTTTGGCCAAGGCTACAAGGAATTAAGGATGGCAAGTGGTGATCTCCTCTTAAAGTTGCATGATCAGAAACAACACGAAAATTTGCCCAGTCTAGTGTCATTTGGGGATGTTCCGTTGACAGTAACTCCACACCACACTCTGAACACCACCGTGGTGTTGTCTCTGATGATGATTTGCTTTAGCTGACAGAAGCTGAGCTCTTGGAGGGCTTCAAGGAGAAGAATGTGCTCATTGTCAAGAGAATTAAGATGAGGCGTGATGGCAAAGAAATTGAAATCAAGCACCTAATACACACCTTTGGTTCAAGTGTCCTGCCCAAGTCCAATGAGACCGGGTACATTAAGCTCTGGGTTAGGCCATACGGGCCAAATCCTCTCAGATGTTTCAAGTGCCAGCGTTTCGACCATAGTTTGCAGAGCTGCCGAGGCCACCAAACTTGTGCGAAATGTAGTGCCCGTGACCACACCTCTGAAGTCTGTGAGAACTCTCTCCACTGTGTAAATTGTGGTGGGGAGCACGCCACATACTCGCGGTCGTGCCCATCCTGGAAACATAAAAAGGAAATCGCCACAATTAATGTAAAGGAAAATACAAGTTTCATGGAGGCACGCAGGCGGGTATCCCACTTGCCGAAGAATACTTTTGGCGATGTGACGCGTCAGGGGGCATCGACACAAAGGCTTCCGTCGGCTGACCGACCCACTAGCAGTGAGTCGGCAGTTAGGCCATCTGCCCCCGCGGCGGTTGCAGCTAGCGCTGCTCTGCCAACCCAGCAGAAGGGGCCATCCACCTCCGGGAAGGTGGCCTCTAAGGTGTCGTCTAACGTGCCGAGACTTTCACGTCAAAACAAAGCGCTCGGAAGAGCGCTTGTCCAGTGCCTCGCAAGAGGCGATGTGCACAACCACCAGCAAGACGGCGCCACCAGCGCCTAAGGAGCGGTGAGCATCGTTCAACCGCTACAAAAAAGACAAAACTCCCGTCACGGCGCCTCGAAAGGTGCCGTGAACCAATCCTCGTCTCTTAAACACAGAGCAATAAACACAAGTGGCATAATGGATACACTAATACTACAATGGAATGTTAGAGGACTTCTCCATAACCTTGACAATATTAGAGAACTCCTACACAAGCATAATCCAAAGCTGCTATGTGTTCAACAGACACAACTAAAATTAACGCAGACCAACTTTCAGAGGCAATAAGCCAATTTTCGCAAAGACCCTTATGATGCACTCACCTCCGGGGGTGAATGCATCAAGTACCTGCACCCTGTGACACAGAAAACACTGGTATCACTTTTTAATGTCATGTGGGCCACTGGGTATATTCCACCTTCTTGGAAAGAAGCTATAATAATACCCATACTCAAACAAGGTAAGGATCCGTCCTTATCTTGTAGATACAGATCCATCGCTTCGACAAGCTGTTTCTGCAAACCCTTTGAAAAGATGATAAACCGGCGCCTAATCTATATCCTTGAGCGCAATGGACTACTAGATCCTTTCCAGTGTGGTTTCAGAGAAGGCAGATCGACCGTAGACCCCCATGTTCGCATGAGGCAAACATAAGGGATGCCTTCCTACAGTTTTTTCTCTCCATATTTCTTGATTTGGCATAAGCATATGACACCAAATAGCGCTTCAGTATTATTCGAGACCTTTCCGCTATGGGCATCCGTGGGAGTATGTAGAGTATCATCGAAAGTTACTTTTTAACCGCACATTTCGTGGTAGGGTGGGCCATGACCTGTCAAGTCTTTCACTCAGGAAACTGGTGTTTCACAAGGTGGTGTGCTAAGCTACACACTCTTTATTGTGAAAAAGAATTCTTTGGGCATGGCTATCCGACGAACAATGTCATACTCTGTTTATGTAGATGATGTGTAGCTTGGTTGTAAATCGTGCAATTTAACTATCTGCGAACGACATCTCCAGCATGCCTTAAATAATGTGGCAAAATGGGCTGAAGAAAACGGTTTTAGGTTGAGTCCACAGAAAAGTACATGCATTCTTTTGACGAATAAGGGAGGAATGGTACCATGTCCTGCTACTGAGCTGTTTGGTAGCAGATTACCTGTACGTGTCGAGCACAGGTTTCTCGGCATCATATTGGACTCGAAACTGACATTCATCCCGCATATTAAATACTTGAATGGTAAGTGCCTCAAGGCAATGAACTCATTGAAACTTCTATCAAGTACAACATAGGGAAGTGGCAGGAAATCTCCTTTGAACTTGTATAGGTGTCTTGTGGGCTCCCGTCTTGACTACGGTGCTATAGTATATCAGTCCGCAACACCAAATGCTTTAAGGATGTTGGATCCTGTCCATCATTTAGGAATCCGCCTCGCGACCAGAGCCTTCAGGACAAGCCCCGTACAAAGCCTTTATGTAGAAGCCAATGTATGGTCACTCCATCTTCAGAGATCATATGGCAGTTTTACATATTTTCTCAAAGTAAATTCAAACCGCGAACACCCCTCTTATTCATGCATAAACAATATGACCGATGCCATACTCTTCAATAACCGGCCTGAAGCAAGAAGACCGTTCTCTTTGCGTGCAAGGAACCTTAGTGACGAAAAGGGTGTCCCGGTGCTTGAACATTGTCTTATGGCTCCAACAAAACTGTTACCGCCATGGCAGTGGCAGCTGATAGAGTGTGACACAGCCTTTGTAGAGATCACTAAACATACACCAGAGACACTTATTAAAATACATTTTTTAGAACTACAGTACAAGTACTCGTGTACAGAGTTTTACACAGAGGCTTCTAAGTCGCATGCCGGGGTGTCCTACGCAGCCATTGATCCATCTTTCTGAGAATCCGGTGTACTGCACCCTGGAACAAGTATATTTACGGCTGAGGCCCTTGCACTATTGTCGGCTGTGAAACATAAAAGAAAATCAAATCTTCAAAAAACAATTATATTTACAGACTCCTTAAGCGTCGTAAAAGCATTGAAGTCACTAAACACATGGATACGGTACTTACTGAGCTCTATTCCATTCTATGTAGAGCGTATATATCTAACCAGCATGTCATTCTACGCTGGGTACCTGGCCATAGAGGCATTGAGGGGAATGTCCTAGCTGAAAAATGGCTACATCACTCACCTCGCAAGCTATTATTCCCTACGGCTGCTGTCCCTGTCATAGTTCTGAAGCCGCTCTTATGGAAGAATCTGCGAAGCCACTGGCAACGCTTATGAGACATGAAAACTAAGAATAAGCTTCACTTGATTAAGCCAAAGTTAGGTTTCTGGGCCCCGAAAGCGAAAACATGAACTGATGTCCTAGTCTGTCGACTCAGGACAGGACAAACATATGGCACCTACAATTTTTTACTGACTGGAAATGAGCCTCCAACGTGTGGTAGATGTGGTGAGAGGTTGATCGTTCTCCACGTCCTCCTTGAGTGTTGGGAAGCCAAAACTGAGACAAAGAGACATTTTCCTCTTGTATATCGCGAGCACACTCATCTCCCTCCAGCAATGTTTCTTGGTGCAGAAGCGTTCTTTGACACCAAAGCAGTTATAGGTTTCTTGAACAATGTAGACTTAGCAGTTTTTAGCCGCGTAAATTCACAGGACATCCTCTTTCTAGAGGGTGCCGCGGTGATGGTAGTCTTGTAAAGTACATGCCTCCAGGCCCTTGCATCACAAGGGCTCTGTTAAGGCAGTAGTGCTTGTTGCAAAAAGTTTATCTGTGAGATATTTCACTATCTCATCATTATCTTACAATGTGTATTTCGTGTCCATTGCACATCCCATTAACCTTTGGCATAATTTTATCTTGTATAGGTTTAATGCACTTTAGAGCAACTGTTTTTAGGCCCCTATACAGCCACCGTAACATCTGCCCTTCGTTATTCATAGCTCCATTGCGAACGCATTAGCACCGGCCTGGTGCTCTTTGGCTACACTTGGCCCTTGCACCACAAAATACCACATTCCTTCACTTCCACACAGAGAGCTGGGCGAGCTAGTGCATTCCTAAAAGGCACGAAACACTGCATAAAATATGAAGGACCATGAAAGCGCTACAGGAGCACTGACTTGCAACTTAATTTTTATTCAAGTATATATACACGAACAATTCGCAGACACCAGGTACTATTAAAAAAGCAAGCAAATGAAGTAAATCAAGATTGTCATTACTAGAAATGCTAGAAAACACAAGCATGAGTGACATCGCGAGTGAATTGCATAAACTGCGAGAAGGCACTAAATCCATGCAGAAAGGCATGCCAAAAGTTAGGTAGGCATTATGTTACTCAATAAATTCAACAATATGTATTTATTCTAACATTTTACCTCAATAAGGTGCTCAGAAGATGAATCTATATATAGCTACAAATGCCTTAACCACCAGATTTAAAAAGAGGGAGGTTGTCGTTTGTTTCAAAAATGAAGAAACAATACCCGTTGATACAGAATGCTGAAAAATATCAGTGATACTCAGAAGTTCATCGCGAATAATGTAATGTACCAAAAATGCGTTGGGAATAACGTCAGACTCCACATTTCTAAAGTTTGCAGACGTATAATTTAACAATATAATTGAGGCATACTTTTTAAGAAGCCGCTATACCCGTGCTAGCAATAGGAAATGAACCCCTAGAGATGCGTGCAAAATGGCCCCCAATTGAAAGTTGTACCCGTAACACTCCACCACATGTGTTTGACCCCTGTTGTCCAGCTACCTTGCACAAGCCTGTTTCCTTAGTGAGTGAGAGAAACGTGGCCTTCATTGTAGAGCAAAGACAGTTGGTAAAAATGAAGCACACGAAGGTAGAGATGAAGATTCACGTGCTGTACCATATTTTCAGAAGATAAACCATTTATCTGACCAAGTTTGCATTCTCGTGCATGTGCTACATAATGACAATCATCATAAAAAAACCATCGCATTACTTTACTTCCACAGGTAATTTTCATAGCTGCTATGGAATGGCTGTCTCACTGCACCACAATCTATAGCAACCAATACACTGGGCATTTCAAATGGTTCATGAAAGCGGGTTGGGCACTGGCCAGACTGAACCAGCGGCACTCCACACACTGTTCAACGCCCAGCCTCGTGGGAATCCCTTAAAACTCGTCACGGACACTTGCTGACATTTGCCTTGAGGCAGGAACAGGCCTTTCTGTTAGGTTCACGTTTCACGTCCAGGCGTGCGCGAAGGGACGCGAAATGTATGAATCCAATTTGTTCATCGACAAAAGGCGCCCTTATTTTGCAAAGTAATTTGGAAATGTCTATGCACACTACATCGATCTTCAATGCCGGCGCGCATCACTTCTGTGTTTTGGAGCTCGTGAGAAGCGCCTCGACGTGTGTCCAAGGCGAAACAGTCATCCGGCTTTACCGGAAAGCGTCACTCAACTAAATAGTGCTACATATGATACAACCTGAAATATGCATTATTCGTGTCGGCACCATATGCAGTCGGCGAAGTGTTACCACGACTCTTCGAAACCGACAGTCCACATCACGCGATATGTAGTGCTGTCTGGTGGATGCTGTACAGTTCGTTCGAAGCTTCTGTAGCCTTGTAACGGCAATGTTATTCGCACTCGCAGATATTACACGGTACTCCACCTTCAATACTACAGTACACACCACACAGCCACAAAGAACCACAGCGATCCTCCCACTGCGTGCACGTGCGTGTAGGCACAAACAGTCATCTTTTTTAAGCGCAACATCAAATAAATGTTTTATCTATTTAAGCGGTCTATTTAACAACAAAACGATAATATTTGCACTTTATGTCTTTTATAATTAATTTTGTTTTCGTGACGTCATCATGCGTGGCGGCAGCGGACTCCACTTGGGTTCGTCTGCTACACGGAGGAAGGAAACTAAGGAGAGGCCCTGACGTCACTCTTTGTGAAGCAAAAGTGAAGCCGGAAGTTGGCGTTGCTCATGGCGATGCTCCGCCTTTTGTGCCACCCTCCTCTCTTGTTTGCATCTTTCGCGAAACCACGCCGCGCTGTGCGTGGTTTCGCGCGCGGAGCGCGCGCGCTCGCGCAACATCCAGCAGAGCACGGTGCAGGTAACACAGCGCAACAAGACACGGTGACTTACGCAAACCCGCCCACACAGCGCCTTTGCCACGGCACGAAACCTACCAGAGCAACACGTGTGAGCGCTCAAAAAATCAGAACAACGCCGCCATTGTGGCCCAAAAGGCGTGGCCATGCAGCAAAAAAAATAAAAAATAAAAAAAGCAGCAAAAAATGAGAACCTATACGTCATTTCCGCCACACTTTTCTCCTAGCGCGCGGAGGGGGTAGGGCCTCTCCTTAGTTTCCTTCCTCCGTGGTCTGCTACCACGCGCATGCACCTGGTGCCGGCCAAAGCGTAACTCCCAGCGCGCCACTGCAACACGCGGAGCTCCGTCGGCAAGAAAATGGCGAGAGGAAAAAAAAGGAGTGAACCAAACAGTCTGGCCGAACGTTGCCCAGGCGACGCGTGGCAGCCAATGAGCGCGCGGAAGAGCGAGAGGAGGCCAAGGAGTTAAGAGAGGAGGTGCCGGCTCGCGGTGGCGCGGGAAACCAGGCGAAGTTCCCAGCGCACCGCTACTTTCAGCGATCCAGGGGGCTTGGTTTTACGGGAACCTCGTGGTCAGCGCCGCCAGTGCCGGCGTGCTCGCGGCCGCAGCACCTTCGGCCTCCCGCCGTGCGTCGCCGATCCCGGCCGCGATGATGGCAGTGTAGCGCGCCGTGCCTCTGAAACGTCGCGCGCCCACCACCGGCATCCACCCGTTGTCCCCTGGTCCTCCACCGCTCACACGTTCTCGGCGCATCAACAGTGCATGCGAAGGCCTCCGCCTCTGCTGAAATTCGCACGTGAGGCTATCGTTTCTTGTACGAGCTTCACCATCTTATGACTGCCGACTGAATCGGCCTGGTTTGTGTCTGCACCCTCTCACCTGGACACAGCTGTACCGAACACACGTGATCGATCCGCGAGCCTCATCTGAGAGACGACCCGCCCACCCGAAAGTCATACTTCTTTGCCGCACACCTTCAGCGTCTTTCGCCGTGCAAAATAACTGTCCTTACTAGTGCACTTTATAGTTTCCGTAAAACGCCTGCACCTCACTCGTCAACTTGGGGATTTGTGCCAGTTCTGTTACCCCGTTGAACCGGATACATAAGGTGATGTAATACATTGTTGTACGTACAGCTCACTTTATCCCAAAACATTTTGTTTTGATCCAAGTGTTAGTTCTGCAAAGTCAGTGACCCGAAATTTTTTCGTGTTGAGCCCGTCGTTCTGCTGGGACACCTTGAATTCAGTGACATTTGTCGATCTGTAGCATATCGCTTTAACACGTACGAGTACAAGGGCGCCACTACTGCGCATTGTCCTTTACATGACACCCTACTTCAAGAATTTAATACTAGTAGCTCCTTCATATCAATTTCCGCGAAGAATTCAGACTGTTGCCTGCATCTCCCATGGCACTTAATCATTGATTTCCTGGTCTATGATTGGAGCCTTTGGACGTAGCATTTTCTGCACACGCTGTTATCTATTTAAAACCTACAGCTGTACGTTCTGCACACATCTTTCAAGGATTCTGGAATCGATTCAGCCCTCGCTTGTGAGACCATCGAAACATCTTGCGATACACGACAACAAGCCACCGAGTCTCCGGAAGTAACGTAAGGCCCTTCAAATTAAGAATTACCGCTTTCGAAGGCGCCTGCGCCAGCCCGTCAGTGTACGCAGGCCGATAACCATCGCTTTGTTGTCGTCATCGTTCTGCACTTGACACAGCGGCCGCGGCAGCCCGTCGGCCAACGCCTTCGCCGTGTCGCGTCTACGTTGTCCGAACTGCCAGCCCGAGCCGGTCACGACCAGCACGCCATTGGACGGAGACTGCTCGTGGGCATCGTTCCGAGCTTCTGCATGGTGCTGCAGGCCGTGGATCATCTGGGGCGCCTCGTCGTCCAAGGCTCGGCTGGAGGAGGTCCCAGCGTGCGGGGTCGGTAGCTGCCGCCACGCGAAGAGCAAGACCTGCCTCGTCGCGCCCTCACTCTCCCCGTCAACTGCAAGGGCTGAACAGGACCTCTATTGCGTTTGGGACGACGAGATGGGTGCAGCTCAGAGCACAGTAGGGCATGCCACGGCATCGTCGGGCAGCACGGGACTGGCTGTGCCGGACAAGGGGTGCTCGAGCCCATCTTTCCACCAGCAACAACCTCGGCTCAGCGTAGGTCGTCGGTCGTCCTCCGTGGCTCCGGGCGCCGTGCTCGCCATGGAGCTGGAGATATCCAAGCTCAAGGCATCCCTCGAGCGCCGCGACAGGGAAATTGTGCGTCTGAACAGAGAAGTCCACAAGCTGCAGGTAAGATATTTTTCTTCATAGGTCATGGAGGAGCGGCCTTGAAAATGAGGTGTTGAGTCAGGAATACCGCTTCGGTACGACAGGCAGGGTTCTACGCTGCGTGTCGGTTAAGAGGTGGTAGTTTACTGTTGCGTCTGGGCCTATCAGATATATCCCACGAGAGAGGTTAGTATCAGTCGCTCAAATGGAAGCAGGTGATTTGCTTCCAGTGCGATGTGTTAAATCACCACCGAACACTGTGAAATGGCGCCGCCGCCTAGTGTGAGAAAGTACGACGCTTCGAACTTCGTACTTTGTCGTACTACGGTTGCCGCCTCATTAGAGGAAAAAAGTGAAATTTGTCAGAAGCATGAGTGTGCGGACATTTCATTGCATGCTATAAAATTTCAACGCTTCGGTGAGTTTTCTAAATGCTGTCATAAAAAATAAATTATATTAAAGTGTTATTGCACAACAGAGTATAGCATCGTGATTTCTTGACACGTAGGCTACTATTTTGCTTGAGCGGCATATGCTTACCGCATTAAAGTAGCCATGTGATTTGCATGGGTTGTTCAAGACGGTGCAGAATGGCGATAGGAAGCGTATTAAAAAAACAATATTGTATAGATCTTCAATCGTTACGTTAGTGCACTCTACGCTCGCCTTGAAAAAAAAAATCTCCCCAACTGGAGCATCAATTCTGAAACCTCATGTCCATGTTTCTTTTTCCTGTTTCTTCTTTTTTGTCATTTACTGCGCTCAGCATACCTGCAAGATCAAATTTTCCGAAAGAAATCTTTTAAGGTTCTGAAAAAGAAGGCTCATTTTAACTAATTCTATTCAAGCCACTGCGATATCATGTCAAGCTACCTGTCCATGCTTTTTCAGCACATACTTGTGGAGCACATTTTTTTCTGTATTTTCTTTACATTTAGGTTATAGGCTTCTACGAAGGAGCAAGCTGAGCTCTTTTTTTTGTTAAAGCACGAAGAAATTTTCGATTGCAGGAACACACCTCATGCTAATCTCAACAGCCCTGTGACCCTGGAAATTTTCACTCTGGAATGGTAGCCTTTGTAAAGGGTAACCAATAACCCGAGGGATGTCTCCTTACACTCTTTTCCTCTCGCAACACAAGTGAAAATGGGCCGCCCACACATCGTGCGATGCGCAAGTCTTTACTATGCCAGAACTTTATCAGACATTTCCCTTGTCATCGATTGTGAAACATATGCAACTGTTTATTTATACATGTCGCCGCACACCGTGTTCACGATGCGTCGATAAGTTCTCGATCATGAGCGTCAGCATGCATTTCAGAATACACCGAGTTGCCCGCGTACGCATTTGTTCTTTCTCGAGTATGCATGAGACAAACACGCCGGCGCACCAACACTCTTTGCCATCACGAACTGCCGGCAGTCGTGCCTCACATCGTCGACCTTCCGTTTTCTGCAGTGAAGTTCTCCAAGGTAAACGAGCAGCAAGAAATATCACGTGATTAGCTTCCACGTAGTCTGTCCAAATCACTTCAGCAGTCGTTATTTATTGTTTGCTACCAGTGAATGTACTATAATATGTGTGGTAGCGAATCCGCGTAAATGTAGTGCTTACTATTTTGTGCGGCCGTCTACCTGCCTGTGGCCAGCGGCAGAGGCACGATGGCGATTAGAGCGGCCATTTGCTGGTGCTCCCATGTGTTTCTCCAAATCACAAGTGCTCTTGGGAGAAGCGCTGATTAAAAAGTGATCCCGGCCGGCTTCCCGAAGGAATCACAAGAACATGGTATACTCGCCCTTAGGAGTACTGTTATTTCAACGAGCCCTACCTATTGCGTGTCCTTTCTCGTATATGGAAAAACAATAAGAAATGAAGCGCGCAACAAGTTTCGGTAGCCTTTGAAAGAGCATTGTTTCGCAAAAAAGGAGCACGGCTGCGAAATTATTCGTTCACGTCCTCTGCATCCTGCGCTTTGTAATGCTAAATTAACCGTCGTATATATCATCGGCCTCTTCATTGACTTTTTGGGATGGTTACCTTATCAAGGCCACACAAGGCGCCTAAAACATTCCAAAGTCTTCGAAGGCATCTCCTCGGTGTTATAGGCGAAAGCCTGCTCGGCTGAAACTGAGAGGCGCCCAAACTGTCATTGCGCACGCGTGTCCGAGCAATGCTGCGCCGCCGTAGTGCACTCAAGCGCACGGCCAGAAGATGTTCACCAGCGCTGCGACTTGGCGGTCTCGCGCAAGCCGCTTTGTCAGCTTTCCCTTTGCGTCAGTCATATGTGTTTTGCCCCAATTGATTCTGCGGCCTGAAGACAGTACGCCTCTCCGCGACAGCGTTTCCGGAGACATTTCCCTTTTCTAGCCACTGGGCTTCAAAGCGTGCCGGGAAGCGCAGTGTGTCTTCGGGGCAGGGAAATCGATGGGAACGAAGCTAGTATGATTGACGCCGAATAAAAACTAACGCAGCCCTCTTGTGGAAAATCTCTTGTGTAGGCGACCGTCGCCGACTCCAGCAGGTCGCAGTGACCTCCGCCTGAGCACTGTCAATTGCTCTAATTATTCGCTCTGCGCGCCGTGATAGTAGCTCAGTACGCGAGGGTGTGTGTCCCGAACCCTTATGCAATCTTTGTTTGCATTTCGAAAAATGGTGATGTGTGGGAAGCGAGACAAACTTATTAAACTTCTAGGCTCTTATTTCTATACCCTGCTATGCTCTCAGACATGTAAAGCGTCTTTATCACCGGTCCTGTTTGTGAAGGAATGTGCTTCAGAGGGAGAGATTTTGTTCTAGTGCTGCCCAAATAATTTCTTATTATTATTGCAGTGTTCCATTCAAATTACAAGGAAGTTAGCGTGGAGTTCCAAGCCATTAATTTCTTGAGACGTCCAACTCTATACTGAAGAATGAGACTTGTTGAATAAAACAGCAGCTTGTAAAGCGGGCATAATTCTTCACTTTAGTGAAATGCTGGTTTTTTTTTCAGTGGTCGTATACATTCCATCTTTCAGCAAGTATCGTTACTGCCTCTATATTCTAACTGAAAAATTGGAAAGGTACGGAGTGCGAGGGGTTGCTGCTGATTTCATAAAAATAATATATTGCTACGGCATGAGCCGGGCGAGGAGAAGAAGAAGAAGACGTTAGCGTGTGCATGGGTGTGCAGCCTCGGGACGCCATCTTTACTTCGCCATCAATCTCGGTCCTTAAATAAAGCCTGTTTAACTTTAACCGTAACAGTTTTGTGGTAGAGGTGCTGGGTACTTCGACCAAGACGACGGAGCTGCTGCAGCAAGTACCACGCCGGAGCCGACGCCTCGCTCGACTGCCTCCAACACCACTTGAGATCCCGATGTCCCACAGCGGTGACCAACAACCTTCTCTGGCAGCTCCAGTGCGAACAACCGGCGCCTGGTTGCATCAGATGGAGCCCCGCCCTTTTTCAGGAAAATTCGGCGAGGACGTGGAGGAATGGCTCACCCACTACAAGCGTGTGAGCAAGTACAACGGCTGGAATTCCACGGCTCAGCTCGACAATGTGGTTCTGTTCCTCACAGACACTGCGCTAGTGTGGTTCGAGAACCATGAAGATATCTGCACAACGTGGGACAGCTTCGTGACTCACCTTACCGAATGCTTCGGCGATTCCACCACGAAGAGGAAGCGGGCGGAGCAGACATTGCTGCAGCGCGCTCAAGTCCCAGGTGAGACCTGTACCACGTACATTGAAGCAATCCTGAAGCTTTGCAGAACGGTCAATCCTCGAATGTCCGAAGAGGACAAGGTTGGACACCTTCTCAAAGGCATAGCCGAGGATGTGTACAATTATTTAATCGGCAAGGAGAGTCTCGCCTCGGTCGCCGACCTCATCAAGCATTGCCGCACATTTGAGACCTTGAAGCTGCGCCGTATCACGCCTAAGTTCGGCAGGTTAGCAAATGTCGCAACGGTGGCAAGTGTTGAAGACAATGACTACAGTTTTCAATTTGACCTTGCGGCAACGATAAGGCAAATTGTTCGCGAAGAACTTGAAAGACACAACAAAGGGGCGGATGTCGAACAGCTTGGGTGGGCTCCCAACCAACCTCAAGAACATGCATCTGCTGTGTCCGCATTGTCTGCCATGCCAGGCGTTGCAGAGTGTCGAGTCGATCAGCTGCGACAGCACCGGCGTACCTTTCCCGACGACGTGACGCACGAGCAACGAACTCGTCGAGCTACCACCACGAATCGGAATTCGGAAGATCGCATTTATTTTTCGCAGCGTCCCAGGGTTGACCGCGAGGCTTACAACGTCGGTCGCGCATCGCCTGTGTGTTACAGCTGTGGCGCCTCAGGGCACATTGCTCGTTTTTGTCGCCGGCGCCGACAGACAAGATATGACCCACCACCAATTTGGCCTAATTTTGAACGTGACAGTTATGACGACCGTTGGCCGACAGACCCTGATGGTGCAAACACCACAGGCGCGCCACCCCGGAATACCTTCCGCCAATATAGTAGAAGGAGTGGCTCGCCAGCTTCGGACCGCAGCCTGACGCCCCCAACCAGTCGCCCACGCCGTTCACCGTCACCACGGCGACGTGCTGCGTCACCTCCGCCGTCGGGAAACTAGCCGGCGCGACCGATGGAGGTAAGGTCGCCGGACCATCTGCGTCTCTGCGAAATACTCCTCTGCCTATTATGATGGTGAAGAACAAAGTGCGTGTGTTAATTGATAGTATACCTGCAACAGCATTAGTGGATACTGGTGCTACCGTTTCCGTCATGAGTGTGACTTTCAAGGAGAGGCTGGGTCGGAAAGTTATGTTCCCGTGGAATGGTGATGTGACGTTTCGTGGTGTCAGTGGAGAGTGCCTAGTTCCCCTTGGTATCTGTGTTGCAAGTGTTTTGTTCGGAGGAGAAGACCTTAAAACAGAATTTCTCGTATTACCGCGGTGCACTCATGACGTAATTCTCGGGATTGACTTTCTTCAGGATTGTGGTGCATCTGTTAACTGTGGCACAGGCGAAATTACTTTGAATAGCGTGCTTCTCGCCACCCTTGCCGACACATCCTTACCAGTGAAAAACTATTGTGTTGTTTCGAAGGATTTGCTGGTACCGCCTTGGTCGCTGTCACGTGTCCCTGTCAACTTCACTGCTGCCGACCTTTCATCGTTTGACGCGCAAGTCCAGCCACTTACGTCGAGCTGCGCAAAGAAAGATGTACTCGTGCCACGCTCTGTCGTGAGAGTAGTGAATGGCGTCTCAAATTTGTGGGCTTTCAATTGTTCTTGCGTCCCTGCCGTTCTCCCGCGTGATATGAAGCTTGCTGAATTTGACAAGATTACTTATAGCTCCATTACAGTTCTAAGCGAGGAGGAGCAGTCTCATACTAGCGATCCCCAACGAAACATTTCTGAAGAGCAGATCCTACGAATGATCAACAAGGCACTGCCCTCACATGAGCGCCGCGCTCTCGCACAAGTATTGTGGGCACATCTTTCTGTGTTCGATTTCACACAAGGCGACAAGCAGGCTTCACTCCCGCGTTCTCGTGCTCGCCACAGAATTGACACCGGATCTGCGCACCCCATTCGGCAAAAGCCTTACCGCGTTTCTTCAACCGAGAGGACAGTTATTGCTGAACAGGTGAAAGACATGCTGCGGAATAATGTCGTTCAAGAGTCTTCTAGTCCGTGGGCAGCACCAGTGATCTTAGTAAAGAAGAAGGATGGATCGTGGCGGTTTTGCGTCGATTACAGGAAACTGAATGCGGTCACCAAAAAGGATGTGTATCCACTTCCTAGAATTGATGATGTCATCGATTGTTTACATTCCGCTGCCTACTTTTCATCATTGGATTTGCGATCAGGGTATTGGCAGATACCCATGCACCCAGACGATAAGGAGAAAACGGCCTTCGTGACACCAGACGGTCTTTATGAATTTAACGTTATGCCGTTCGGCCTTTGTAACGCGCCAGCAACATTCGAACGATTCATGGATACTATCCTCCGAGGACTTAAATCGGAAATTTGTTTGTGCTACCTCGACGATGTGGTGATTTTTGGCAGCACACTGAGTGAGCATAACAGCCGTCTCAGTCTTGTTCTGGATTGTGTCAAACAAGCCGGCTTGATCCTAAATTCCAAGAAATGTCGTTTCGGGGAAACCGAGACGTTAGTACTTGGGCATCCGGTCGACAAAAACGGTGTGAGGCCAGATCCACGGAAGATTGAGGCAGTCAGCTCCTTCGAAGCACCGAAGTCAGTGCGGGAGTTGAGAAGTTTCTTGGGCCTGTGCTCGTATTTTCGTCGCTTCGTCCCAAGATTCGCCGACGTGGTGTACCCCCTAACATGTCTTCTCCAAAAAGCCGTCCCTTTCAACTGGACATCGGCTTGCGACGACGCGTTCCGCCAGCTAAAATTTCTGCTAACGTCAGGGCCCATATTGCGTCACTTCGATGCATCCGCACTTACGGAAGTGCACGCTGATGCCAGTGGCATCGGCATCGGTGCCGTACTTGTGCAACGTCATCAAGGAGCTGAACACGTTGTGGCTTATGCTAGTCGCTCTTTGACTAAGGCGGAACGCAATTACACTGTGACTGAGCAAGAATGCTTGGCAGCTGTTTTCGCTGTCCACAAATTTCGACCCTATATCTATGGACGCCCGTTCACTGTCATTACTGACCACCACGCGTTGTGCTGGTTGGTGAATCTCCGTGACCCGAGTGGACGACTGGCACGTTGGGCTCTTCGACTGCAGGAGTACGACTTCGTTATTTCCTACAAGTCCGGGCGTCGCCACGCAGATGCGGACTGTCTCTCCCGCCTTCCTCTGACGACGACGGAGTGTGACGAAGACAATTTTGATGACTGTTTTGCTCCCATTTCTTTTACATTCCCAGATTCGATGACTTTCAAAGCAGAGCAGGAAAATGATATTAGTTTGGAACCTCTATTTGTAGCCGCATCGCGTCCTGGAGCCACCGGTCGATTTTGTGTCCGTGACGGCCTGCTTTACAAGACCAATTATGCTGTTAAAGGAGCACGCTTCCTTCCGGTGGTGCCGCAAAGTCTGCGAACGGACATACTGAGAGCCATGCACAACGATGTAACCTCTGGTCATCTAGGATTCGTAAGAACTTTGAACCGGACACAGGAGCGTTTTTACTGGCCCAAAATGCGGGCCACAGTCAAGCACTACGTCGCCAGTTGCGAACAATGTCAACGCTACAAGCGCCCTACGACCGCTCCGCCAGGTCTTCTCCAACCTCTGCCGCCACCTTGCCTGCCATTTGAACAAGTGGGTATCGATCTTCTGGGCCCATTTCCCCGATCATCTAACGACAACCGATGGGTGATCGTATGTGTCGACCATCTGACCCGTTACGCGGAAACGGCGGCCGTACCATCTTCAACAGCTGCGTCCGTTGCGACGTTTTTGCTTCGATTCATTATTCTTCGACATGGTCCCCCCCGTGTCATCATTAGCGATCGCGGTCGTCAGTTCGTTGCGGACGCCGTAGAAGAACTGCTTCGTCTCTGCAGTTCGCAGTTCCGTCATCCAACGCCTTATCACCCTCAGACAAATGGGCTCGTGGAACGTACGAACAGAACTCTAACTAACATGCTGGCCATGTACGTATCTTCCGATCACAAGGACTGGGATGACGTACTCCCCTTCATCACCTATGCTTATAATACTGCAAAGCATGAGACGACCGATTACAGTCCTTTTTATCTCCTTTACGCACGTTCACCGCTAAGCTGCATTGACACTATACTACCGTTTGACTTTCACAGCGAGTACTCTGTTGCCAAGACGCTTTGTCTTGCCGAAGAAGCCAGGCGTATCGCTCGTCTTCGCACTGTGGCATCGCAAGACCGATCGAAAGAGCGCTATGACAGCCGACATCAGTTTGTCTCGTACGCCAAAAGAGACTTTGTGTGGTTGTGGACTCCGCAACGTAAACGTGGCTTATGCGAAAAGTTTTTACCCCAGTACACGGGCCCATTCGTCATTGTAGATCGCTTGAGTGACTTGACGTACGTGGTGGCACGCTTGACGTCGGCTGGTCGTCGGTCTAGCCGGACCCAGTTAGTACATGTTGCCCGTCTTAAGCGGTTTCACCCTACGCTTTCCGAGTGATTTGGACTTGCCCAGCGGGCTTCGTCTGGCAACCGGGGATTGCTACGGCATGAGCCGGGCGAGGAGAAGAAGAAGAAGACGTTAGCGTGTGCATGGGTGTGCAGCCTCGGGACGCCATCTTTACTTCGCCATCAATCTCGGTCCTTAAATAAAGCCTGTTTAACTTTAACCGTAACAATATGTAATAGGAATTAAATGGTTTGTGCAGCTGGGAACTACTGCATCTGACATGCTCGCACTACCGCAAAGTGTCCCACAAGATTAAAAGTTAGGTCCGTTATGATTTCAAATTTACGGGAATGTTATGACAACTTTACCACGTTCCCAAAAGACGGCAATGTACGCAGGTGACACAAATGTGTTCTTTGCAGCCGATAACATTGCAGAATAGCATCAGTGTTTAAATGAATATACATATTTGTTATCTGACTAGTTGATGACCAACAAACTCCAGCTGTACTCGAATAAAGCAACTTTTCTTATAGTTAAGGCGCGGAATAAAAGTGTTGAAGGCAGAATACAAGTAAATTTATCAACTTCCTTATTAAACAGATTAAACAACAAACGTCTTGGGCAAAAGAGTTTAGTGAAGAATTGTCACGGAATACACATGTAAATTTCACTTGCAGTGCATTATCAAGCAATATCGGTTTCTTATCTGTAGAATTGCACAACTGATCTCTACATGGCTGAAACCATAGTCACCGCCTACGGGGGGGCTCCGGGGTCCAAGCCCCCTCCACGGTTTTCCGCGGGGGGCTAAACCGCCCCCGCCGGCGATGCCGAAGCCCTCCCCTACCCCCCTACCCCACACACACACCTAAAGTGCCATTACCAGAGTTTTGTCCCCTACATCATTTGAGTATTCTTCTGACTTTCCTCGACCTTCTGACTTGAAATTTTATTGAGGCTAATAACTTATTGCATCATTGTTGGCGCGGACGTCCACGGCTTTTAGTTAACACTTTCGCTTTATTTCTGCAAATCCTGACAATAGGAGGACGCGCGCATTAGAAACACTAGCGCCGGCTGCCTCATGGGTATTTCCTCACTTTCACATTGTTTTGAACTACCATTGTGGGCTCCATGCACAGACACTATATTTAAATATGCACACAGGACAAAGTTTATTACATTTTCGAAACAAATGCAGGTAGCTAATTCAAATTATTTTTCTAAACGTATGGATACCCTATGCCTAAAGAATGAATATGATGCTGTAAGTTCACTATGCTTCAAATTGCTTTGCGAGTTTTTTTTTTTCGACCATGCAAAGTACCTATAGACTTCAGTCACACCTTCGGCAGAGACTTTTATGAATTGCGTGTTAAATGCAAATGAATGTTGTGTGTCCCAGTATTTCTTCTCTTTTCAGTAAGCAATGCTAACGGCTCGTAAAAGAACTCTTCGAATAATTTTCCACATTTATCAGGAATGGAAACATCGTCAGTTGCATGCAAATGTCTTGAATATATGCATGATGTCTAAATTAACTATCATGCACCAATATTTAAAAAGAAGCGCAATGGGTTACTCGAAGAAAACCTAGTGCATATTGTTTACAGTACAGTGGAGTAGCTACCAGTAATTGTATCGTTACTGAGATTTAATTAGGTAATTGTAATCAATTTTCTAACTCGAGGCCCACTATTCTAATTGTCAAAGTGTCAATGAGGCATGTGAAGGCATAGCCAAGACACATCGAACTGCGATATTTAAGCGACGTACTAATTGCGTACTATTTTTTTTTCGAATGATAAGTAAGCCCCGCGAATTGTGGAGAATACCACATGACCGCGCTCACATCCGAATCATAGAAGCTTAGAGGCGCTCCAAGTAAGCTTAAACGTCTTGCATACATAACATTCATCAGATCAAAATTAGAGTACGCGTCGGTCTTATGGGACCCGTTCATAAAGAAGGACATTTACCAGCTTGAGATGGTGCAAAGGAAAGCGATTAGGTTTATTTATAACAAATACAGAAGGCTTGATTCACCTACGACACTAATGAAAACAAATAACATCCAACTACTTCAAGTACGTAGGAAAATGTCCCGTTTGTTGTTTTTGCATAACCTTTTAGCACATAAACTAAACATTTCGCATCCCACAGAACTTAAACAGTTATCGTCTAGACGAACACACCACACAGGAAGTCATTTACTGGCACCAATTTTTGCAAGAACTGAAACATTCAAACACAGTTTTTTTCCGAGGACCGTTTCCGACTGGAACTGTCTTCCAGGGGCCATCTTCCAGTCTGCTAATTTTGTTAAAGCTCTAGAAGAGCATTTGTTTGAGTGAATGAGAGCTGCATATGTGCGAAAGCATATATATATGAATATGTACATGTGTATACATATTTTTCTGCTTGTCTGTTAGCGGCAATCTGTTAAACTGCCGTTCTTTCTTTCTATTTTTTGATGTTCCAGTGTATTTACATGCCTTGTATAGCCCCTCCTGCATGGGCCATAACTGTTGGCCTGCAGTATTCTGAAATAAATAAATAAATAAATAAATAAATAAATAAAGCAGTGCCCGCAGGCAGGCTCCCTCTGTGTTATCTACAACGAAACAAAGGAAATAAAGAAAAACATAGTGATCGAGCTAGCGCCATATCTGCCGTGCCCTGGCTGGATGAACACGTCGCGTTTGGTGTTGGAAAAATCTGTGATAGCTGTTGTCGGAGCCTAGAGAAAGTGCACGGATGTTTTCTTTTGTTTTGCCCAAAATCGAATTGACAACGTCAGTGTAAAGATTTAACGGTGCGTAAACATGATCCTTGCCTTGGCATCGGCAAATTGCAATGAGAGCAAGGCCGCATATATATATATATATATATATATATATATATATATATATATGTCATGTAAGTGTGGCGGTAGACCAGACGCATCAACTGCCATCAGAAATTATTAAGACCGTAGACAAACCGGGGCAGCCTCAAGAAACAGCAGCGGAGGACTCCACCTTTTAATCCTAGCCTACGCACGAACGTTGTGCCACTTATGGCGTCCAACCCTCATGATAGCGTGTGGGACGTGAACGCCCAGGTGCCAGTGTCGAATTCATCAGTTTAGAAGATTGTAAATGTCGGCCTTTCACGCGTACCACCTTAACCAGCATCAATGTGTGGACGATATGCAGCTGCAGAATCGTCTAGATATCCCGAATTGGGTCTTCACAAAAGCCGATGAGTCTGGCGGACTTCTTGAGCAACGTCATGTGCACAGATGAAGCAAATTTTCTCAGAAAGGCCTAGGAAAATTCGCAAAATGACACTATTGGAGGGACGCCAATCTACACTGGGTAAAGCGAAATCGGCACCAGCACTAGTTGTCCCTCAATGTGCAGTTCGGGATCAAGAAAGCTACTGAAGATGTGATAAAACGGACGCAGTGCTGCGTAGCTGCAAAAACAAGCCTATTCATACAGATCCTCTAGGCTGGTGTTCAACGGAGCTTGCGAACTCGTAGATAAGGGCACACTGAAATCTGACGTTTTTTTTTTGTGCACATATCCTGATTGCCTATTCGTCTCATTTTGAAGTGGTACATTTACTTTCTTGAACGCGTCGGTTTTGCCTGTTCTCTACACGTTGGTCGCTTCCCGGTCAGTTTTTTCGCTTTTTCTTTACACGAACCGGTTTTTTTTTTTGCAGCACATATATATTTTCATGAAAAATAAGACGGTCACTTTATTTGGCTTTACGGAAGCAAGTTTCTGGCGCGAAATGTAGCATCGAACGCACTCTTTCGGTGCGGTGCGAGCAAAGCCGGGATTTTGAAACATTCTATGCCTGTAACATTGGTTGTCGCATTTCGTGCGTGGTCAGAGTGGGGCTTCGGCTGCGTTATCAAGTGGCTTTTGTTATCAATGTGATCAGTCGGCCTTGAGAGACGGATAATGAGTGTGACGTTGAAATGAGAGGAAGGAGTAGCTTCGAAGCCGCGAAACCTGCTATTGGTGCATCTTCCGTACCATCATCAATGTGATGCGTCGTCTCTTCGGCTTTGCGACAGGCACAGCAGTTGTTTTCGATCAGCTGACTTGAGGGCGCTCCTTTATGATGCTGGTAGTTAGCGTAGCCCCGTGGTATTTTTCATATTTCGGGAGCTTTCTTTGCCAGTCTGAAAAAATTGTACGCAATAAGTACGTCGCTAAAAACAGCGCAGTTAGATGTCATTTTGGGGTGCCTAGAAATGCCTCATTGACACTTTGAAAATTAGGACAGTACTTCTCGAGTGGGATAATTGATTGCAATTACCGAATTACATCTCAGTAACGAAATAATTACTGGCGGATACTCCACCATACTGGAAATAATATAAACTAGGTCTTCTTCGAGTAACGTAGCTGCTCTTTCTTTAAGTCTTGGTACTTGACACTTGGGGAACACTGTATAACTCACTCAGTAACCGGAATGAGGGCAAGCCGGATTGACTCGAAAAAAGAATGAACAGCAGTCATGTGCAGCGGCGCTTATACACGGACTCACAAAAGAGTGAGAGAGAGAGGCTGCAGTTTCGCCGGAAAGGCGAAGCAGCATTAGTGCTAGCGAAGTATGGGACAATTACACGAAGGAAGCTTACACCACCGAGAGGACTCAGACTGTGAAATTGAACTATCTCATACTAAGAAGTCTTGTTTATACTCATATAACGCTATCACTTCAGCACTCAGTTCTTCGAGGTCAAACGAAGTTTCTTCCAGTGTGAGAAATATATATGGGGTTCAGAAAGCTAGTCCGGTCCCAGCCTCACCCCCCCCCCCCCCTGGAAAAATGAAAACTCCCCGCCTATGGCTCAAACAAGAGTGAAATACACTTATTCATAGAAAACCTTGCTACGGAATATTGGCATAGGGTACAGGCACCAGAACAAATTACACGAAATTGATAAAAACCTTACAAAAAACAGTTATTCATCTATATGCAAATTACTATGGCTGTTTTTCACAACTAAGAACTGCACCATTATTCCAAAAATATGACATGCTGCGTGCGGACAGAATATAATATATGGAACTTCTATAAATCCGAAAGAGAAACCCAGGCGCACAATGTAGTGAGTGTAACCTATCCTGATACTTCTTGCGACCCAGCACACAACGCAAACCAAAACAAAAACAAGGTCCACTTACGCGAAACATATATTTGTCAATCAGTCCACAAAAATAATGAACAGATACATTGAATCTGAATCCTTAAATACCTCTTTAGACATATTAAATAAGAAATAAGAGAAGGATTAAATAGGGAAGATGTATACTGTAAAATTGACCATACGGGTTTATTAAACGAGCGATGTTTCTGCTGTGAATTACACATATTTTCTTTTCGTATCCATATCATATCACGTAATGTAATGTTTTTTTTTCTTTTTGCGAGTTTTTTGTATACATACATTTATATTTGAATGCATCCATGTCCTGTTTCCAATATACTTTACATTTCATTTTATTTTTTAATAGTTTAGCACCCAATTCGGATGTGTGATTGTTTTGTGCCTGTGCTGTTGTTTATGATGCTCTATAGATGCAATGACGTTAACTTTTAGAAAATAAATTCTGTAATTCTAGAACATCATTAGAATCAGCAATGTTTATTTGTACTTGATCGTGCTGTACATTGCTTTATAAATTTGAAGGTATTTGAATGCAATGTGATACACATTGTTCAAATTATTTTTTTGAGTAATTAAGTCTGTTGTAACTTGAAAATTGTGCATATGTGTGTAATCCTATGTCAAGCTTGTTGCTTAGTGGTGCTAAGACCTTTGTCAGGATTTATGCCTTTAGTCTCCGCCTACCCTCGATTGAATGAACGAGAAATAAAATTTAATTCAATATGACAGAGCTTTCGCTCCTGAAGTGCTGTCGAATGCGAGAATCATGTGCTGGCAGTGGCAAACAGAAGCGAGGCCAGGTCCAGCTTGTGCGAAAGCGCTTTGTTCGTGCTAGGTATAGGTCACCTAGATATGACACATATACTTCTATTCGTTGACTCCTTGCTTGAATTCAATTATGTAATAATAATAATAATAATAATAATAATAATAATAATAAAATGTAACAACCACACCAACTGGAACCCCGTCTTTTCCTGTGCCACGTACGCCTACAATACGGCACGCCAAGCAACAACGGGCTTGTCTCCCTTCTTTTTACTATATAATCGCGAACCCTCATCTACCATTGACACTATTCTTCCTTACCGCCCTGACTTGACAGAGGGTACAGCGGTTTCCGAAGCCGCCCGGTATGCAGAAGAATCTCGACAACTAGCACGCTCACTTACAACGCAAGAACCAGCGCTAAAGAATTTTCGTCGTGACGATTGGCACCACCTGTTTTCGCCTGATGCTCTCGCTTGGTTGTGGTTGCCTCCTACTTCGGCACCAGGTGCCTTCTCCAAATTTCTCTCCAGATACCACGGACCCTACCGGGTCCTACAGAAAGCTTCTCTGGTAGACTACGTCATCGAACCTCTAACACCCCGTACGCACCGGCGGAGCCGAGGCTGCGAAACTGTGCGCCTAGATAGCCTCAAGCCGTATCACGAGCCCTTCGTCCTCAGGACGCCTTAGGCCACCTGTGTGGCTCCATTTTCAGCGATGGGGGAAAATGTAATTAAGAAGTGCGCCGCGCAGATCTCCGCAGCCGCATCACCAGCGATACGCCAGTAGGGCTTGGGCTAGACGTTGTTCCCGGTTTGACTGACTAAGCGTACGCTGTTGTGTCTTCGAGTCAGCGTCATTCATGTCGTCCACAACCGTGTGAGACTTCTTTCTCTTAATAATAAGAATATTTGGAACAACCACGAGGTGTAAGTGCTGGCGCTGGCACACTTTACAAGAAAAAAAGTATGCCAGGGGAATATAAGTAAAAAAAAAACAATAAATAAACAGAACAATATTGAAAAGAGAAGTATACAGTCAACAGCAAAGTTTCGGGATGCGGTTTCCCCTTCAAATGTGAATTACTGCACTGGTAAGGCATGACACTTCGTATTTAACGAATTACTGTGTAGGTGGCGAAGGCTACTACATGCTGGAACATTTTATTCGAGGCTGTGTGAGCACGCTTTGCGAGAATTCAGCTTCCTGGCAGATCCTGCGTGCCGTAAACTTTTGCGGTTGACTGTACATACGAGGCACAAGGTGTATTCGAGAGGAAAGAAAAGTCACAGTTTCGCTTGAAAGGCGAAGCACGAATTGCGAGAGCAAATTAGTAGACAGCTATACGATATAGGGATAGTAGCTTTATCGGCGGTATTGGCAGTTTTAGATAGCGTTTGTCCCCTTACGTACGTTAAACGTGAGGACCTATACGGAACGTTACGCTGCTTGTCCTTTCAAGTCGTTAAGTTTACGTTGCAGACACATAAACGTAAACAAAACATTATAAAACATGGCGCCGTCTGGTGCCTCGTGCCAAACGTATCCAACCCAAGACAATTCTTTAGCAACCATCCTGCTGTTGCTATGTGGAAGCCTCTCGTTAGGCGTACGGGTGCCAGAATCGCCGAACGTTCTCAGAAAATGGATGCGCTATGCGCTTATAACTAACCTTTCAGGTGAGTTTAGAGAAAGCGAAAGCTCATTACAATAGTTACTGGCGATCAACACGAGTGAGAGCGTAGCCATCACGAGAATTCATTTTGAAGTGGGAGCCATAAATGCCGCCACGTTCGACAACGCTATTTCTTAGCGTCCGTAAACATTACGGACGCTAAACTCGCTAAATAACGTACGTTATCATAGCGCACGTAAACCGCAGTAACCCAGTAACATTCCGAGCATAAGCAGTGAGAACGACGCTATTTCTTTACGTACGTAATGCTTTTACGTTCGGTTGCAAACGCTAAGCTAAACCTGTCTATTAACTTGCAAATATTCTCTGACCAACTAAATTAAGCATGCATGCGGACACGAGCAAATATGAACAACTCTCACTCGATGACCGCGGAAACTCGCTGCCAAAACGCTGGACTAAGGAAGCGCGGCAGCAACAGTGATCGAATTGACCTTCGTTCTGCCGTTCGCTTTCACGCGAATTAAGCGCCCAGAATATAGCGCCCTCGAAACCATGAGCCCGTGGCGCACATATACAATTTGTACTCATCGCAGAGATAGGGCGTGCACGATTACGCCATACGCAGCAGCCGCCGGAGTAGAACGCTCCCTCCCTCCCCTCCACCCGTTGCTCAGCGCGCGACGGAAGGCGGCGCACTTCCTCTACACCTTCCTCCCTTGCGCACGCGAGATTGAGTCGCCACCGATGGCTCACCACGCACGCTTTCACTCGCACACACAGCATAGGGCACACGGCGACCAAGTATCGCCCTTGGACCTCATACGAAACATCACGACATGCGAAAACACCCGTGTACTTATATTTAGGCGCGCGTTAAAGAACCCCAGGTGGTCGAAATTTCCAGAGTCCTCCTCTACGGCGTGCCTCATAATCTGAAAGTTGTTTTGGCACGTAAAACCCCATAAAAAAACAAACATCACGACGACGGCGAATTAAGAAATGCGCCGGGAGTGCCCATATAATTGATATCGCAGTAAAAGGAAGCGAAAGGCAATTGAACAATATTTGAAGCTGTGACACAACGCAAAGCTCAGAAAAGAACAATAACAGCGATTTATAAAAAAAGAATATGAAGACCGTGAATATAAGCGTTATAAACAGTGTATTCCAGGGAAGGCTGAGTGTTCGTGATGACATGTGGGAATCTGGAAGGGTCTATGTCCTCTGGTGATCTTGCGCGGAATACGAAACATGATACAACTGAGGAATTCGGGGCAGGTGAGGGTACCTTTAAGGAGCCTGAAAAGAAACAGAAGGTGAGCGCGAATACGCCGGCAGCGAAGTGAAGGCAATGACAGTTTTTCAACAGTGCTAGAGCAAAGTCCAATGTGCATGTCAGCAAAACGTGGATATTATCTGCTGGGAAACTTTTTCTGAACCCGGTCCATAATGTCACTGTTGGATGTAGAAATGCCATTCCAGACGACCGAGGCGTATTCGAGATGATGAAGACAGATTTTTGCGTACAGCTTGCGGAGCGGTGTAGAATAATTGAATTTTCTCGGTAGTCTACAAGAAAAAGAGAGCGCATGCACCGCATTCGAGCGCGTTTAATGCGAGCTGAAAAGTGTACAGGTGTATCAAAAAGTACACCGAGATCATTAAACTTACATACCTTATAAAGTGGTACAGAACCTACTGAATGGGAAAAAGAAATGCTTGCTGTTTTGCGTGTGAATGTCACAACTTTGGCCTTAGCAGCATAAAAGGCGAGGCTATTTGCATCATTTAGATAACGAAAACAGGACAGATTGCGGGAGGCGATATTCGTAACCAGCATCTATTTTCTTAGTAACCTTGACGTTATTGGCATATAGAAGTAAAGAGTTCCGAATAGCAGAAAGAACGTCATTATAAAAATCTAAAAAAATGAGGTTGTCCTAGTACTGCTCCTTGAGGGACGGAGCTAGTTGCCATGTAAACAGAGTACGTTTGGCCATTGGCGTTGATGGAACATGATCTATCAACAAGATAACTGTGCAGGATATTGACAATACACGAGTTAACACCAAAGTGTGTAAGCTTCATCACAAGCAGTGGGTCACTGACTCCATCAAATGTTTTGCTGTGGTAACAGTACTTGCCTCCTTTGTCAACTATGTCAACTTGCCAACCCTTTGAAGTACTGCCGCAGAGGTGTGTGTCATGAAACTCGCGAGATTTGTGATAGTGTAGCGGGTGGTAAGAAATCCACGCTGATTCCGCATCAGTGAGTTTTTCACACCAAAATACAAAATCTTGGGAAGAACAAACTAGAGAAATCGTGGGGCACAGATGAGAAATTGGGCGATACTTTGAGACATCGGCTTTTCAGCCAGATTTAAATAAAGGAAAAACACTAGCAGTTTTCCAGACGTAAGGAAAATGGAAGTATTGAAAGTGTCATTAAATATGGTTGTCTGTACTGGGAAAATATACTGCCGTGAGCTTTTAGAATTACGGAGTAGATGCTATCAGGGCCCCAGAATACGGAAGGTTTCACGCGCTTGAGGTATTCATGGATGAGCTTTTCATCAAACAACACAGCACTAGATGTAAGAACCGTCATGTGCTGCTGACTGACACAAGCGTATAAATTTTAAGCTTTCTAAAAAGATGAAAAATGGGCAGCAACACATTCCGCGACTCCTTGGTCTTCTACTGCGCTAAATTCTGCGAAAACACTCTCCACGTTTACTAGAGTGCTTGCGGATATACTTCACGAATTCCGTCAGCCGTTCGATCGCTCTCTTTTCCAGAAATTAAATGTACGACTCGTGATCCTGCTTGTAGAGGCGTTTGTAGACAGTCCAAAAAATAGAAATTATTTTTTCCGTGCATTAGGCACTGGATTACTTGATTTTCGCTGCTCGCGATCCTTATACTTTAGGGCAGTTTTAAGTTCAGGCGAGGACCAGTGGGAATATTTAGAGCATTTATGTCTGTACTGGGGAATGAATTTGCGCATACTGCTCAAAACAAGCTTCGTAAACTGATCTACTTTGTCATCAACATTGGTTTTGTCTGTGACCAGTTACCAACCTATGGCGGACAAGAAATGATATAAACCAACATAATCAGTACGTTTGAAAGCAAAGCGAGAGGATTCATTTGTGTCACTGGACGAGCTCTGCCTCATGGCTGACACAGAGGCAGTTAGCTTAAAGGACGGATGAAACTTTTCGAGACGCACAAGGGACATGTCAGAACGAGAGACATCTAAAGCTTGAGCATTCGAGATGCAAAGACCTAAGACGTTGCCACAGGAATTGGCAATGAAAGTATGCTGTTGAAGGGAACAGGACCAATTCCAATGGCAGGCTGCATTTCTCCTCAATGTAGTGACTGTAATGAGAAGGCCTAAGTATGTTCCAATGTATTCCAGGTGTATTAACATAACCAAGAAAGTTTACTCTGTGCTTGCTATGGAAAAATATTACACCTTCAATAATTGCCGCGCGTCTGGCCACTCGAGGCGCTTTCCGTGTATTCGCAGTCTTCTTTGCAGCTCGGACAAAAACTTTTATGTAGCACGTATTGAGCAACAGCAAGCTGTATCAGGAGCTTTTCATGTTACTTTACAATTTTCTGATTGGCACTATTCCTGTAAATAAATTTCAGAAGTTGATTAATTATTTAGGCTAATTATCTAATTAGACACAATGCAAAAGATAATCTGAGTACCTGCAAGGGACGGCAAACAACATTACCTTGGTTCTGTCAAGCTACGTGGCATTTAAATATTTAAAATCTTGGGGCATGACAGTTGCGACACCCTGTATGTCCTGTAAGTATAGAGCTAGACAGGATTGACGGACTTCCAAAAAACGGCACCAAATTCGCAATTTCTGTAGTGCGTGGAGAAGGTCACCTGAAAAATTTTACTAAACGTGCTCATTTTGGTATTGTACTGCCGCCAGTTACTGGGTTCGTATCAAATCGGCGCTAATGAAAGATCCCCAACTTGAACACTGTCGGGGGGACCTTTCCTGGGATTTATGCCTGCTTAGGCCAAATGCAAGTTTTGTAGTTTTGGAGCCACAAAAAAAACATAGTCTTGAGGCTGCTCTTCTGTGCAACCCGGAAGTGGTATAGGCACCATAGCGGGGTGCTTGAGTAACGAAACACAGGTTGAACATTTCAGTTTTGTGGCGTATAACGTAGTTTTTTTCCGGTAGGTTGTACGTCCTTTTTCCAAAGTTCTGAAGGTGATCTCTCTCTCATATTAGGAAGCAATGAACTCTCTTCCCAGTGTAAGTGTTGGATAGCTCACCTAAAGGGCAAGAACAACGAAATAAGTTGCTAGGCCATTCCAGAAAAATGGGCTCTTTGGGGTATAGTACGTTGTGGGAATCCACAACCGTCCGTACTTCGCAATGACTAGACAGTGCCTACCTCTCTCGGCTCGCGAGAAAACCGAAGAAGGCTAGCATAGTAAGCCTACCAACGTGGCTTAACGCATAGCAGTCGGATCAACAGGATGCAGTGAAAGGCACATGTGAGTGTAAAAGAAATCAGAATGATGGATATGCGTTTCGTTGTTCCGGCATCGACCAATTCCTTGTTGATGTGGTGCAATGTACGTCTTTCCTGTGGTAAATACAATACAACATATAAAGCTCATGATAGCTTATTACTATGAGGCCGAACGTCAGTTATCGGAATAATTCTCGCCGCACAGTCTACGTTGAACTAAAATATCTAGTTGCTACTGCGTGCTCTTAAGAGTGCGCACCTTATTCTACGTAATTATCAGCTCAACATGGCGAGGACTATTCATTTCGACACAGCAGTCGTATTTAAGCCGGTCGAATGGAAGTGAACAGCGGTCACCACTGTAAAGTGAGTAAATCTCCCTTTTTATGCACTTTAATATTCGAAACAACAATTCAACGGCATTAATAATTACTGCTCAGCAACAGGGGGGTAGCCCATGGTTACTGGAAGTAATTTTGTATTGTCACTTTTGTTCAGAAAATAAAGAACAGAGCATTTATGCCTGCTGTTTACGACATAGTGTTACGAGGAATATTTATTCGGCAATAGCTAGTTGGTACTTCTCAAGCTACACATAAAAAAATACGCGATTTTATATTCGCTTCGTGGGCGCCGTCATCTTGGCCTGTTGCACAAATAATTTCTGTTTTATTTGAAGTAAAGGGACGTGACGTGAACACTAAACGCTGAACGCATTTATACAACTATTTTTATGCTTGCGAATCGACTGTAGTAACGTGCATTTCGTCGTTAAAGGCAGAAAACAGCAGCGTTAACAGCCCGAGATGGCGGCACCTAAACGCTTCCGTAAAATAGGCACGTGGGCTTTCGTCTAGCTCGAGCGTTCAGTCTTGCACACATCGTTCTCGTCTTCATCGCTTAGCCATGGCATAACCAACTGCACAGATTATGTCACGCTGAGGTTATGTCCATAGCAAGCGGCGTTCCGGTGCTTGCTATAGTTGAGACGGCGTATCGCCGTTGTAAAGTATGAAGCGGGAAACATGCATGGTGTCGCTTGATTGTGGGGCAGTCGATGACTTGGATGTAAGTGGAGATATTTCATAGATGACAGATGTTACTTGGTGCAGGCTTTATAGGGCCCAACATAGCTTGACAGAAGCTTCTCGCAAAAGCCAATGCGGGGAGAGGTGAGCCAGAGAAGGACGAGCGAGCCCGGAGGGAAGACGCTTCTCTGTGTCCGTGATCAATAAACGATTTTATGCGGCCTGCGACGAAGAGGGCTGATCACGGGCTACTGTGCGTGCGATGGCCGCACAGGTGATAGCGTCATGAACATATGAAGTGGTTGATGCTGAATCAGACGGAAGCAGGGTTCGAAGGCAAAAGGGGGGTCACGGAAAAACAAGTTAAATGACCGGCTACACTGTAAAAAAAAATTTGCCTTACTTTACAGAAAATTTGCTGGTAATTTGTGACCGAACACTCTTCCGTAAATTAAGAACGGTCATTTTCGTAGAACGGACAACTGTAAAAGAGAGACCATAATACAAAATACGAGTGCTTCTGTATCTAGAAAACGGAAGACTGTGTATTCTGAATCTGTACTATAACCGTTAAAGTACGGTGCTTCTCGTATTCAGAAAACGGAACACACTGTATGCTGAATTTGTATAACCGTTAAAATACAGGTGCTTGCCGTATTCAGAAAATGAAAGACTCCGTATGCTAAATCTGTACTATATCGGTTAAAGTACAGGTGCTTCCCGTATTTCCTCTTGGAAAGCATATCTATTGTTCGGAGAATGTGCCATCGAGGACAAAATTGCCTAGGACGTGCGAGAGTCGACCGAATTTTATTGGTGCACTATTTGCTGGGATCAGCCGTGCTACCATCTGCGTTCAGTATGTGTATAAGTGACCCACTGTTTTTAACGGTCTTGAACAGAAATGCAATATGGTCAACGCTCGCACTTCCAGGGTACTTTTTGTGCACGATAGTATATCTCCTTTAATGCAAATGTAATGAAGGCAGCTCATAGTCAAAGCAGCAGGTCACCATTGAGAAAATTGTCTTGTCAACACACTGACATGGTTGCAAAGATAAAACACTTTGCACTTTGTGATATGAATGCACTGCATAGCATATATACAAAAATGTGCAACATTTCAGTCCTCATGTTCTTAGATCACAGAAGCAACTTTATTTTTTTCAATCACTCGTCTTGCACTTCTTCCTGGTGAAGGTTGTTCTTGACCCCGAACGCTTGCAAGGATAAACTTGTTGCTGTTAGAAGAAACAAATTGTATTCGTGAATATCCATCCTAAAGAAAGCCGCAAAAAAGTATAATCACAGAACACGACAAAGTAGTAACTTCTGTGTTAGAAAAACGTGTAAGTAGACCAACATTGTTGGAACAAGGGATGTTGCTGTAGCCAACATTTCGAAATAGGTGCTTGTCATTAGGGTAGCAAATGTTTTCCTTGGCTGTGTTGTTTTGGATTGTGCATAGCTCACTGGCCCCTAGCCTCATTAGGGGAGAAGAAATTGGTGCATATAATAGGTCAACAGAAGCCAAAGTGTTAAAATAAAGGAAGGAAGGCTGTGCTTAGCAGTGGCGATTGTGATGGAGTGGGTACGAGCACTGCTGTCAGTACTTGCTAAGAGTAGGGGTGACCAAAACAGAAAACGACGTACACATGTAAGCAGTAATTAATCCAGTAGACCTAATCTTCCCAGAAGAGAAAATAGGTATCAAGATGCATCTGGTTAAGATCACTGTAAATGGTAAATGAAGGCACATTATGAATATATATATTGTTGAAAGCCGATGAAGAAAAGAGATATTAACCAAATAATAAAAATAGGGACATTAAAATTAAACTGGGTATGACCATAAAACACTAAAGAACAGCCTGTAGAAAAAAATGGGATGGACATTACGATAACCAGGTGCAAGATTGCAAAACGCCGAGCTCTGTTTACATTCATGCTGCTGTTGACGGCTTCAAGTTTCTGTCTTCCTGTGGAACCGTTGTCTTTCTTGAACAAGGAAATGGATCATTTTTTAAACAAGTCAGTTCAAATGCGGTTGAAAGCTTCAGCATTATTACAATAAAAGAAAATATTATGGGCAGTTTTCCTGGGTGTGCTTTCATTCACCAGTTATTTACACTGGTGTAAGCTCAAAATTTAATGGTCTAAATGGATCTTAGCTCCTGGCAAACCATTAGCTGGTCTTTTCTTCAACACAGATGCCTGCACATTATATGTGTTGGCAGGAGCGCTAGCGATCTACATTACACTTGTTGCCATAACCAAGGTGAAACTTGGTAACAGTGAGTGAAAAAAAAAAACAGCATTCCACAATACTGATTCAAGTCGTCTGGAAAAGTTGCTTAAGTTATTGTACACCCCCGAACCCACCATAGACATAATTATACTTCACACTGACTCTCATGGTGTCAACCATGCTATTTTAACACTAGGCATCAAGTGAGGAGAATTAGGGGAGAAGAGAGGCAGAATTATTTTTGTTATGAGATCAAATGTGCTTTACATTAATGCTACATTCCAACTAACAAAGGAACAGCCGGTTGGTGAGATAGTGACCAATGCATAAGAAAGCTAATGACATTCTGTGCAGCAGAATGTTGCCGATGAGGTGTCATGCGCACAAGTGCACTCTTTCACACAAAATGACAGCCTGCAGTCAAACCTTGTGCAAACATTAGAGCTTGAAAAACACCACAGGGAAAAGCAGAGTGCTAAATTTGTTGAAGGTTACTAAAAATTATTCGATTATTCATTATCCTTACTGTTCGTTAAAGATTCACAGACTGTTCCCTACGGGTGCTGTAAACAGGCACCCTGCTTTTACAGTCGTAGCAACAATGATCTGTGGCACAGACAAGAAGAAATGCTAATAAAGTTTATGCAAGAGCATACCCTACAAATTACACCCCAATTCACATTCCAATGTGGTAGAAGAGGAAGACGAAAAAATACTATTTTCAGGTGGAGGATGCATACCCTAGAATAGAAGAAACAAGTGTACCCTAACCATTGCTGCTGCCGATGCTTGTGCACTAGCAGTTACATATAATATGGCAGTGACAATTGTTTTTCCACAAGCACTGCAAGCTGCTCCCAGTTTACCAGTACAGAGTTGTAGTGAATTTAGGGCGACTTACAGCTCTCTAATAGATTTATCTCATATGACACAATTGGAATGAAATATTCTGCAAATAAGTGAAGCGCGATGTGCCATCCCATACAATGAAACACCTTTGAAGAATCTGAATCACCACCTGCACCCTTAGGCAAAGTTACACTCTTTGGAGTGCCTCTTCTGCCACACAACAATAATCGTTATCTACCTTGATGCGTTTCCTTTCTAGAAAACGCCACGCCCGCTACTTTCCTGTCGGGAATGCTATCATGCTGATAACGCGCATGCCGTTTGTTACTGGAAAGTACAGGGCTCGCAGTGTTAAGGAAAGGAAACGCATCAAGGCAGATGACGATTATTGCTGTGTGGCAGAAGGGGCACTCCAAAGGGTGTAACTTTGCCAAAGAGTGTGGGCAGTGACGAGGTAAAAGAGTGTTTTCTGTGTAAACTAGTGCACCTGTATAACCTAAAGCTGTGGAGAATGCATTCGTATCAGCTGTGGAGGTTTCTAATTTTAATTGCACACAGTAAAAACCTGCATGCAGTTTTGCAAAACGCAAACCCCCCACCTTTTTGTTGTTCAAAGGTAACGACACGTAGGGCCATAAGATGTACAGTATGGGTTTCGTTCCTAAACAATCAAAGTGAATAGCACCACCCTAAGTGTTATGTGCCTTCAGTCTCACATTTTCTGTCACAATATTGTTAGTGTCAAATGCTGCGATCAGCAGAGAAACGGATTTTTGGAGCAATATAAAGTATTAAGTACTGTGATCTGTTCTTTCACTGCTGTTTATGCATTATCGGGTCTTAAAGTAAAAAAAAAAACGAGGAATAAATACATGCGTATTTCACGTCACAACCCTCATGAGGTATTTAGTAACAGGATTATAAAGGATTCCAAATTTACAACGCAGAACAATTTTATTCCACTGAAGGAATGGCATCACGCCAATGATTCTGCATTAGGTGCTACATTTATTTGTATTTACTTCAGTTGGAATGTGTGTGTATTGTCAGCGATATCTCTTGACATGTTTTAGATTGACTGGTTTCCCAATTTAGGCGAATTCGTATTCGCAAATAACCTTGTATGACACCAAGAACTTGCTTAGCAGGGGTATTTCTAACATTTGGAAGGTATGAGGCTCTTGAATGCATATCTAAGCCTAGGGTGCACGCCGCCCTCTAATCTCGTCGACAAGTTTCTGGAAGTCATCTACGAGGTTTCTTATGATGAATGTAGAGTTGCTTGAACGGGAGAAGTAGGGAATTTAAACAGGTGAATTATGCAGCATAAGAATGATGTCGGCAGGAAGCAAGCATCAAGAAGCACTGTCGCCCAATGTGCATAGACTATCAAACGCAAGAATTATTTGGGATAATTTAAAATACTGGCATTAGCACGAAATGTCTTTTAATCTATATATAAACTCTGATTATTCACTCTACTACCACTACCTTCTCCAGAAACATTCATAATCATTATCCTATCTATGCCACGTAATCCTAGCTAATATACAAGCCTTCATCAGCTGCTTTTTTACTGATAATTCTCTGTGGGAAAGAGGTGTCCGTATCAAGACCATATCATATACTTATTACCCGTTTTTTGATAAATGATAAGGGAAAAATTTCAGACCAAAAATGCATTGAGCTTGAGCAAGCTCTACGTTTGAATCTGTTGATTTTTTTCCCCTTTGCCATTATTGACCCACCTGGTTAGCTAAGTAGACAAAAGAGCTGCAGGAGAAAGGTAGGGGTGCCAAATTAGACTTGTGCTCCAGGGGACCTTTTCACGGTCGCTGGAGGAATTGCCTGTGGCCTCGGCATCTTCCTTGAGGGCCATGGCCATGTCTAAGAAACCTTGTCTCCACAGGCTGCATAAAGAAGGATAATTTTTTGGACTAAGTCATTTTCTTAAAAGAAGCCATTTAAGTTGTATTCGTGGCTTTGCACCACAAAATTGACACATGACTGGCCACTCAAGACACTTTACATGGATTCGCAGGCTTATTCCTTGGAAAAACACTTTTATGTCGCACACAATGAGTAACAGTAACAGAAAAGTGTATCGGGAGGATTTCATATTGCTCTACAACTTTTCATTGACACTTTTCATTTAATTATTTGATATATTTATGAACTAATTAAGAATTATGTAATTAGGCAGAATGCAAAAAATAATCTGAGTATCTCCAAGCGATGGCAAACAACATTACCTTCATTCTGTCTAGTTACATTGCATTTACATATTTCTAAATCTTGGTGCACGATAGTTAAGACACCCTGTAGATCATAAAACAATATTATAATTTTCATAATCATCTCTCGCGTGTTATTAGTGGCTATGGCTGCTTCAAGTTATTCTTTCAGTATAGTACAAGCAGTTTTGAAGTGAAATTGTTTTGTATCGAGGGTGTGTAATCTAGAAAATCAAGCAAAAGGTCAAGTTGTGTTCACTATTCAGAGGTTTAACTAAGAAGCTGCAGGAAAAGGAAACAGGACACAACACCTAATAAACAGTGCGAAATTTGAAGATTTAAACTGAACCAGAAACCAGTTTTTGAAAACGCAGAATAAAGCCACCAGCTTATGTGGAATACATCCTTGCCATGTGCTCCAAGTGAAGTTATTACCGCAATGCTTGGGCACCATATGAACCTAACAATCAACAGCTTTGAGCAGAATATTAACACCACTAAATGAACTGGCCTTTGAAGATTCTTGATCTGAAATCCTCAACCACTTGTGCTGCCGTTTAATTTGTCGAGCTCAATCTGCATTCTCAAAAGCTGGCTCTCAGCCATAATTTCTCTAAACGCAACATCATCTTAAATCTCAAGATAGGGTTGACCTGTAAATAAAGTGCATAATGCATGGCAAACGTCATGAACAATCTTACATGTTAACCAGAGGGCTCACTCGTGCAGCCATGAAATTGTGATGCAGACACATGATATATTGAAGCTGGTTTTGTGAAGTCTTTCATGCTTCCAAGGCTTCTTCTCCAGTTGTGAAAGCTGTCTCCACTAGCTAAATAAGCGATGAGAATAAAAAAAGAACTTCAACATGCTCACAACATGTTGGTCATTTCCAAGTAAACAGCAGCGTTTTTGGGCTCCCAGGTTGCCCGGTGCAAATCTACTATGCCACAGTACTTGCGTTACCGAGTACCAGCCACTTTAAAATACAATGTGTTCAGAGCCCTTTCCCTTTTTCTGCTTTGAAAACAGTTTACCATGTGTTCAGTAGGCGTCGAGAAAGGGGACAGAAAACATTGTGCACCACTGATTTCTAATATGTTTTGCTGGATGCAGCACACCGCACTTGATGCAGGTGAAGCCAGTGGAAATGCGGTGTCATGCAGTCGCTTGTCCTGGAAGCAGGCCATATGGTGGACTAACTAGTGCGTGCGATCAGATAATATTGCTGCCGAAAAACTTTTCTTTGTGGTTTTTCACATTTTAGGAGGTCTCTACATGTCTGGTATGCGTTTTTATGATAATCTGAACCCATATACGATAGTGTTCCATTACATAAAGTTTTTCCTCATTTACCAGTGCTTCCACTGGACGCCACTTATGTTAGCAACACTGTAGCCACTGCAATAAAAAAATTCTGGACACCTTGAAACACTGCTTGGGTAGCTTAATTAAGACGGCAAGCTGGGCGAGTTGGTGATTGAACAGAGATTGTAGATTGTAGAGATTGAGATTGTAGAGGCCTACTTCATGCATGTGAACTCAGGCGCATGCGTCAGCCAGCCTTCTATCACTCTACAGGATAAAGAAGCTGATTTTTTGAATGGCAGGATAGGATAACACCCTTGTAAACGTCATTTCACACGTGTTTACATTTTCTGTATATAATAGTCCGTCGCGTGAAATAATACACCAGTTGTTAGTCTGCGCTCGTGTTGTGTCCTTTCTTTTGTCCTTCGTCCGGGTCGCGCTGCCCACCCACAAGAACATGTTGGGTAGCTTATGGCACATCAGGCAAGGCATGTTAGGGGAGAAATGCCACACACCCATGCAAACAAAGCGCTGCTGCAAAGTTGTGAAGCACCAACTTCCGGGAGAAGGTTAGCTTCAGTCGAGGGCGCTCGATGTGCTGTCCATCCCCTGTAGTATAGATCAGTGGTGTGGACCCTTTTATACTGCCTTTTTTTTTCGGTCGGAACTTTGGCAACAACTTCCGCCATACTTTTTTGAACCTGCAACATATGCAGAGAAAGTCACATCACTGTGCGTTAATTGTATGGCTTTACTGTTCTACACATTCTATCAAATCATTAAAAAAATTCAGTTCGCACATTTTTACTACTGTATATAGACAGTCTAGTTGCTATACACGCGTAACATTACCATCTCTCTGACAGAATGCAGCAATAGAAGCGTACACTGTAAAGCTACACTAAAATTTAAATTGATGCGACACCGTATGAGCATACAGTATGCTTACTGTATGCTCTAGCCCTGTGTCAAGTAAAAGTTAATTATCAATCATTTATGGTGTATTCCTACTTATTCTGGGTCATCAAACTACAATCAATGTTCTAAGTTTACACATTGTTGGCTTTTGATTGCCTCTGTGATCCGTTTCCTACTTACGCATGCAGTAATCCCACTGTAGTAAGGAAAAATAGTTAGAAAAAGAAATGCCATGATAATCTTTCACATTTGCTCAGGGCAGGAGCAATGGCGGATACCATGTGGTTGAAGCAACATAAATACTCAGTTTTCGCACAGTCTAATTGTTCAGCAAGTAATAAAGAGATAGGCTGTGCGCCTCTGCATGACCAATAAAATCTTACTACTTGACACTGCGCTAAGGCTGCTGCTTGGTACTGTTCGGCAGTTCGGCTTTGGTTTTCCGATGTACAGAACTGTTTAGGTACCACTAGTTTACTTTGCAATAAAATCGAACTTGGAGCACTGGTCATTTGCACATAAATAATGCGACAGCAAATATAACACAAGGATAGGAATATGGGTCTTTTAGAAAAAGTACGCACACATTATGATTATAATGTGATGTGATGCCACAATGAAACAGAAAGCAACGCATAGAAGTGGACGGCACTTCCATGCCACCAAGGTTATTGGACAGAAAGTACTTCAGAAGTGCCCGCAACACAGTCAAAAAAGGCAAAGCCGCATTTCCTTGCCTTCAACAGAATGTGTTGATGGGCTAGTTGGTGCGAATCCATAAATACTTTGTTAAGTGCACAACAATGGACACAAGAAAGACGACAGCACAAGGCGCTACTCTCAACTGATATCACTTTCTTTTGTCACTCCTTTTAAAAAGCAGAATCTAGAAGAACATGCGCAGTGAGCACCATGTGCAGGAACCACCAACAACGGATCAGAAGAGCGCACTCATGCGACGGAATACAAAAATCCATATTGAGCCCTGCACAAGGTTAAAGAAGGCACATTAATGCAATGTAACCCCAATGACCGTATGAAGAAAGCTTCCAATAACTCTCGGGCGGTGATATCACAGCACTTTTTGAAAATCTTAGTATCACGAAACATGGCTTTGCACTTCCATATTTTACAATGTTGAGCCAAATGGGAACCTGTGCCTGTTGGTATGGATCGCTTATGTTCGCAATGTTTCGTGATACTAAGATTTTGAAAAAGAGCCGTGATACCACCGCTAGAGAGTTACCGGAAGCTTTCTTCATGCAGTCATTGGGGTCACAGTGCATTAGTGTGCTTTCTTTTACCTTGTACAGTGCTCAATATGGTTTTTTGGGATTCTGTCGCATGAGTGTGCTCTTGTGATCAGATGTTGGTGGTTGGTGCATACGGTGTTCACAGCGCATGTTCTTCTAGATTCTTCTGTCTTCAAAGGCGGGACGTAATAAAGTGATGTCAATTGAGAGTAGCGCCTTGTTCTGTCATCTTTCTTGTGTCTGTTGTTTTGCGCTAGAAAAAGGAATTATATATTTCTTGTGTGTGTTTGAAGACAGCTCCACACGCAGTAGCGATTCCAGTATTGCTGCCCAACGGTTTAGCTCGCCGCAGTTTCAAGTGCCACAAAATATAAGGAGAGAAAACTGCATTATAGACTTGTTGCAAACACGAATATAACATGAAGTGCATTCCGAGGCCAGAAACTATGCAAAAAATTCATGATGCACCACTGTGCAGGGTTTTATAGCAAAGTCAAATACATTTAGTGTAAATATCACACTACGATGGTACACAATGGTGGTAATCTGTAATAATATAAAAGGTGCCTTAATGTTACAACAAAAGTTCACATTACTTAATAATAGCCCAGTAAAATTTAGCGTTCAGGGGCACCACTTGGTTAAACAATAGTGATGTAATGTCTATGTATACAAGTATTACCCATGCATTTCTGCCATTGTCCAAATGGCATAAATGAATGGGTAATACTTGTATACATACATATTACATCACTATTGTTTAACCAGGTGGGTAAACTATGTCTGCCTCATTCAAGATTAGAATTAAACCATAAATTATATATAGTCACCCTAACAGTAACACCTCATTTGAACTTCACAGTAAGTAGACGCCTGCTGATGCCAGCCTCCCCCAATGCTAAACCGTGTTGCATGCTTTACAGAGAAAATATAGTGGTATCACTTAACTCTGAAGCTATTCAAAACTGCAGCATTGTAGAAGACATCTACAAATGTCCCATTTCATACATAACAGCCTGAGTTGCTTGCACATCTTACCAAGTGCAAATTAAGATTGCTTCGCCTTGTTTAGCATTTTTGCCTGCTAGACCACAATCCAATCTCATCAATATATTTATTTATTTATTTGAGTACCCTAAGGGCCTGTTAGGGCATTACAAAGGGGGGGGGGCGGAAAAGTTCAAGCATAAGTGAAATCTGTACAATGTAAATATATGAAGGCATTAGGAACAATAAAAAACGTCTAGCAGAAGCAAACAAAAAAAGACAGAAAGAAAGAAAGAAAAGGGTAATGAAGTTTACACGACGTTTAGTAGCGTGAAACACGCATAAGAACCTAAAATGTGATGCAAACAGTCAGTACCCATCAGAAGAAGAGTTTAAGGATACAATCGAATAATGATTTACGTAAACAGCCTACACAGATACATATCAGATGAAACGAAGTTAATTTTATACAATGCCAAGCACTTGAACGCACTGTTTAAGTAAATACGCAAGGAAATGTGGGTTCGGACAGGTTGACACACTCTAAAAAGTTTAGCAGCGCTGTATGAAATGATGATGATTCTGCAAGCGAGACAATGTTTGCAGGTGGCGAGTTCCATTCGGCAATAGGTAATACTAAAGGCGAATCTTGATAAGCGTTAGTCCTGGCGAATATAGGTTTTTCTTTATGAACATGATCTGTGCCTCAAATATATTACCTCAAAGAACCTAATTTGGCTTATAGATTAACACCTTCACATATTGCCACAGCTGCACTCTGTCATATGCGTTGCAATCATAAAAGAGTGTTTGTCCACCAGCACTCCAATGTCACTAACAGTGATCGCCTACACATCTAAGTAGATGGTCATGATTCGGGTAGCAAATAGCCAAGAGAAAAAAGAAATACACTCACTTTGAGAGCTACAATACTGCGATAACTTGAGAGAGATGGACCCATTGCAGGCAGCAGACCTCTTCTCAGCTCTAGCAGAACAGCAACTTGCCTTTCAGTAAAAGAAAAGGATTGATTAGTAATGATAAGTTGCCTTGTTTTCGCGGAGTATCAATGCAATCTGACTTTCATGCATATCCACTCTCCGCTTTAATAATGCAACTGAATTACTCGTAAAATAAAAGAGTCTATGATGATACCATTCGCTTCTCCTGTATGTCCAAATTTATTCGCACTGATACCCCGTATACTGCTTGCTTACGGACACGAATGCCTTGACTACCCAGACATCATTCGAAGCAACACGTCTTCCTGCACTGCAAAAAGTTGCACCAAGGAAACACAGCAGAGCAGCCAGAGCAAAGAACTTTTTTTTCTGGTCACAATTAAAACGTGCACCCAAGCAAGAAAGTAACGATCAAAGGCAGTGAGCCACTGCTATTGCTTCGAACGTTTATTTGCGTATTCTAACAGAAGTTCTTGTATAGGATACAGTATGCTCTGAAGCCAATACAAGCGTCAATACAAGTGCACAACTGAACGCACTTTTATTCTACGCTTTTAACGCGAGTGAGCAAAAGGTTAGAAGTACCTCACGGGAATTGTAATCGAGCCGATCGCGCTACCACTGGAATCGATCTGAAACGATAGGGTGATCCCTTTCCCCATTCATGCGTCATTTTTGCCCTAAGACGTTGCATAGTCGTCTTTCGAAACAATATTTCTGTTCGCGACACCGGCTTACCACACATCATTTTAACACCTACGTTTGCAAACAAAATAAGATTAAAATGGGCTTACCTCATGAGCAAGTTACGAGCGCGCGTAGACTGTTGAACACCCGTTGAGAGCAAGCAGGCTATCCGTGTCCAAGCGCATACGTGCACCCAAACACAGGACAACTTCTTCGATGCCGCAGCGTGCAGAGTCTCGTACACGAAGTGAAAGACATTCAGCGCAAATATCTCCGCGCGATGACGGCAAATGACGAGCGCACAAGCGTACACCACACAGTGACAAATTCGGAACTTTGCCAATTCGAACGTGCCGAGACCCAAGCAGCGTAACCATCCATCGTTTCTGTTCTTCGCTCCCGATGCGTCAATCTCTCTTCCTTGGGGTCTTGCTCCACTCTTGAGTACAAATCAATAGATATTTACAGCGAATTAGCAACTTTTACAACACGACACAAAAAATGCCGGCTGACTACACATGTGCAGCTCTGTCTGCCACTCCTAACGGACGCGCAGCGCGCGCTGCCCCCTGGTGCCGCACTCTGTAAGCGCGGAGAACAGAACAGAATTAGTTTCGTTTTCGTATTTGTGCTTAAGTTACTGGAACTGCAAAATAATTGCTTGACAATCAATTGAATTCTAAAAGAGGAAAACGCTTTCTCTCCCACAAGTTAGTGCGTTTTATAGAAACGGAGAGAGAATTCAAGAAGCAGAAAGGCAGGGAGGTCAACCTAACCGTTCGCTACTGGGGATAGCAAACTCCTGTGCGGCAATGGAGTGCAAAGCAGTGCACTGCGATGCGTCCATAAGCTCTAGTATAGTGATAATTTGGGCTGGTTTGTGCATGTAATGAGTTGTGTGATAACATTTACCCATGTATAAAGCACATGGAACGGTGTTGCATTCTAGGTCGAAAAGTAATAAAGCTTAAATCGTTACATCTCGGCACTGGGCATTCTTTTCCGTCTTTTTTTATTCTTCTTTTGGACAGTACACACAGCACTAGCCCGGTAATAGGTCCTTTATCTTCACTCACCTTCCAGTAGTTTGCACACATGTCAGTGCATGTTCGTGTTCTTTATTCTGCCGTACAACAATGAGCGCGCTTACTGGTTTTGTTTCAAGATGAAGCGCCAAATGTTTGCGATTACATCTTACCACAAGAATTAACACATGAACAGTGAAGATTGTGCGTAGTCGATTTGTCTCAATGAATGGGCGGTTATTGTAAGAGACGAGATATTTTGTAAATATTATGGGAATGAGTTAAACCAACTACATTGCAGTTCAGCAATGCCCTTTCATACTTGGGTTAATTGCTTGCCGCATTCGAAAATTTCATCCGACCGTTGTACTTAGATCTATAGGTCGCCAGTCTCCTTCGAGACCATTTTTTGCTAAATTAAAACGCAGTTACGATCATTATACCACTCCCTGCGTTTCTGTACTGATTTATAGTGCGTACAATTTTTGGCTTACAGCACCAATATCATTCCCAGTGCACCAGCACCTGAGTGCCGCAAGCTTGTTTACGTATGCACGTATGCCCACGGCTCTTGGTTCACTGAAACATATATGCTGCATTCTTAACTGCAAAGCGCTTAATTTGAGAGCATTGCGAGAACGCGCATATACTTGCGCATATGATCAGCGTTACAAGGCCCATATGCGCGGCAAACTGCGACCGGAATAGAAGATGCGTATATATATTTATACAATCTGTTATTGCGGCTTTTGGTAGAAGGCTAGCTCTCACATTTTGTACGTGTCTTCATAATCCGTACAATTGCGCGTTCAATAAAATATTGTTAGCTGAAACTTTGTGAGTACGAGCGCTCATTTAGACAGCTTAAATTTTCTCACAATAATACGGATGTTCGCACAACAAAAATACGGAATTCTGTCTGTTTCGTCCAAAACAGTGTATAGCCGTTATATGATTACAGTGAAAATGTCCGTAAAGCTTGAAACGGAAAGCACTTTCCGTATATTAACGGCAGATTTTGCCGTATTTTTGAAATATGACATATTTTCCGTATTTTTACCTGCAGTTCTCCGTATAATGACAGAAATCCTCCGTATAATGACGGAAATTTTTTACAGTGTAGTCAGCCGTTCTATGACGGGGTTAAATGTAGGCGAAGAAGACAAACATTAGAGCACTGTCCCAATCACTGAGATAGCCGGAAACGCACATGGATAGCATGTCGGCCAGTGTATGGTTGAGATGTTCGGCAAGGTCGTTAGTCTGGGGATGATATGAAGTGCAAAACTTCATGAGTAGCACACAACTGGAGAAGGTCGTCGACCACGTGAGACAAAAGGCAGTCCCACGTTCTTTGAGTAGCTGAGGAGGTGCGTCACGCTGAAGGATGATGTCGTAGAGCAATATGTCGGCAACATCAGTCCCGCACCTGGTCGGCACTGCTCCAGTGATCCCATATCGCGCGGTATAATCCCTAGCGACCACAAGACATCTCTCTCGCGTGGTTGATGCGGGGAAAGGGTGTATTAAGTCGAGCCCCACGCGATAGACCGACTCGGTAGGGTCTTCTATTCGCTGAAGGCGACCAGCAGGAAATGCATTGGTTGCCATGCAACGCTGCGACAGCTCGCAAGATGTAATGTGTTGGCGAACGGAACGATAAAGGTATCGTGCGAAAAAAAAACGTAGTCGTACGCAGTCATAGGTTACGGAGACGCCTAACTGCCCGCAGGTTGAACCATGATGAAGTTGTGCGAGGACAGCCCATAGCAGATGATGTTTGACGACGAGAAGTAGTTCCGCGCCATCTGGGTGCATGTAGCGCCGCCAGAAAACGTTGTCCTGATGCAAGAATATATTGACTAAACGGTCGGGTCTGGCGGATCGAAGACTGTTAGTAAATTTGTTCAATGATGGAGAAGGGCGCTGTTCTAGGGCCACATGAAGAAAGTCCGTGATGGCCAAGACGCAGGCGCCAGCTGCAACTTTTAACACATGCCCGACCTTGTCCGACCATGCCTTTATCAACTTTGCCGCACAGGGCTAGCACGTCTTGAATACACATGACATAGTATTCAGTGGACGTCTGAGCTCCTGACACGAGCTCTTGTCTTACTGCTAGGCGCGCGATCGGGGATCGTTGTCCAGAGCGCGCGTTCAGTTTCGCCGCATGCGATTGGCCTTGGCCGCGCCGACTTCATCAGCCGTGCGATGTCGCCACTGCTACCCTTTCTAGCAACTTCAGCCGCATTGTATGGTTCCTTCAGTAGCTTCAGCTGCGATTCTTACGCGCGTGCTTGTTTTGTGGTTAATGTAAACATAAAATTGTCAAGGGAGTCACGGAGTGGCTTACCAGTTTATATATATTTTGGCGACCAGTATACACATATTTTTTTTTCATATTTACCACCCCCGCTCTGAGCCTTCGCTACACAGCGATCGCGATTATTTGCTTATTACAGGCACATAAGTTTGGCTTGAGTTCAATATAGTTGTGGTGCAGGCTTAGTATATAGGAGTTTAGGTACAGGATTCAGTGCTCTGAATTGAACGTGGCAACAAAGATATCTCTTTATTTCACTTATTCAAGAGATGTTCAAATGGACTGTAAAGAATCCCAGCACAAACTACACGTGAGAGAGACATGACCTCAACTCAACACTTGCTTAACTTTAAGTGTTTGGCTGCTTCGTGAGTGGTGATGTAAAAAAAAATAGTGACCTCACCTGCAATGCCCTCAGATGGTCAGGACCACCACGCTAGTTTTTATCCTTCGCTTTAACTTGGCTTAGGATTTCCGCCCTGCTGTCAGAGTGTAGTTTCAGGAAACTAAAATAGTCTGTGAAATCTTTTTCTAGATCAGGAACAAACTGATATAACAGGCTAGAAGGGTAAAGCAGGCCATTATTCTCCTTCATGCGTGTTAACTGTGCTAGGTTCAGATTCTCAGCCGACTTCTTTTGCATTAGAAGAAGTTCGAGGCACTCTTCGCAGCCTGTCTTCAGTAGGTTCACGTAGAATATATCTGGCAATATATCTGCAGAATATACCTGGTAAGATGAATTCAACCAGAATACATCTTGTCTCGAAATGGTACTCGCACACCGCTGAGGACTCGGTCATAGGCTTGCCATCCCTCTAGAGGTTATGTTCCCGCTTTCAACGTAGATCTTCGTCCCTAGGATCGGCAAGCAACGAGGCCTTCGGAGCGCCGGGGCAGCCGCTCCGGCCACCCGGAGGGAAACAGTGTGTGAGTCCGTCCTCCGCTTCGGCGTGTCGCGCACTACATGTTTTCGCAATTCTAATTGTTTGCAAGACACTCCTGTAATTTTAGAGAACACACCGGCACAGGTGCAGTCGTCACTTCGTAGCTGCTGACTCAGTGGTTCGCGAGACCCCGGAGTCGGGCAGCCGTGCCCATACGTGCCGTCCCTAGGAAAGGGTGCAGTAGCGACACGGGAAAGCCAAGCCGCGGTCCATGGTGGTCCCGACCGCTGAGAGAGGGGGTGCGGCTTTCCGCTCACGCCACTACAGTATATTCTAGTTCATTATACTCCGAACAACGATCTCCGATCGCTCCCCAGCTATCGTCCAACTGATCTGCCAAATAAGTCGCATAGCTTCTGCTTGCATAGGTCCCAACTTATCAATTCTTCTTCTTGCGTTATTCTGTTGGCAAACAATATCATCTCATCCCACCTGTTGTGGTCGCTGAAGCACTTGTATAATGCGAGCCAATCCCCCACATTATTGGTATCCGTGCCGCAGAATCTGCCAGGGTCGCGGTGTTGCAAAAGGTTAACCGTTGATGGAGCAGGTGTAGTCTGCGCACTGTTTTCAGGCATCGTCACAGTACAAACCTGGCGTCCGCTACGGAGATCCGCGAATGGGTTATAAGGAGGTGTGCCACATAGCTTCCACCAAAATATATTATGAAAAATATTTAATCAGTAGTACTTTGTTGGTATTTGCTAAGCAACACAGCTGAAATAAAACATAGCCTTCCGCCTAGTTCGAGTGTTAAGTCATGCCCACATTGTTGTCTTCCCCGCTCAACCGTGACGATCTTATCGTTCTTTTTCCCCGGCTCTTTACTAAGCTCCCTATGCCTGGTAGTGCTTCTCGCCTGCGATGAGCGGTGCGCGCCACAAAAAAAGGTATACATGCGTCACTTCTGTACAGCTAGTTTGCTTTTCTCTTTTTCTTGATACTTTGCAAAAGAATACAAAAAGTTTGTTTTGCTCATACCGATGGCAAATGCCAAAGGTGAGTGTGCCAGTTTGCCTACCGCAGTAAAAATAAGTGCTTTATATGTTTCGGGAAAACTTCACTTGCTAATAAAAACACTCGTCTTCTCGTGGTTTAGATTTCAGCCTGCAAACGCATGCATCGCGCCAGATCTCCTTGCCATCAGGGCATTCTCATTTGCAATGCGAATTTCTTGCAAGCATATTTAGCGCCAGCAAACAAGGACCGAAGGGAGACGACAACACAATGCGCTAACTTCAACAACTTGATTTTCAGGAAGTACACCTATACAAACCATGCACAGTGGCGCCACCTTATCCAAATCTTATCCATCCAAAAAAGCCGTCTCCTTATCTAACAGGTCGATTGAAGGGGCACTAACACACGTGTCTCTATTCCGCCAGATAGCCTGCGCTTCAATGATCTCTCGCACGTGTTTATCTTTGTGCTTCGCAAGAACCCGACAGGATTCATAGACCGGCGCACAGCCGCATTCTTGACAGTGGGTTGACAGATGACCGTATTGCTTATTTTTCACAGTTTGGCAATGTTCCCGTAATCGGTCATTAAGACATCTCCCTGTCTGTCCGATGTATTTCTTCCGAAAGGACAGCGGAAGCTCATATACAACACTCTCTGCGCATCCCACTGGCGCTTTCCGATGATTCGTAGAGCACCCGGCAGCTGGCTTACGGTACGGGTCTGTCAATCGACATATTTTTGCCAGCTTTTCTGGTGCGGAAAAGACCACTTTTGTGTCCACCCGGCTAGCCATTTTCTTAAGTTTATGTGCCGTTCTATGCAGGTAGGGCACTACCGCTACCTTCCACGTTCCGTCCCTTGATTTGCCGTGTCCTGAATTGTGCTATCCGACCTGCACCTTTTTAAAGCCCCTCGACGACCGAAACTTGCACTGATTCCGGAAACCCTGCTGCTGATAGCCTTCCCGATTGATCCATAAGGCCCGTATAGATCTTGTGGTGGCAAGACTTCTTTAGAGCATTTCCAAAGCATAAGTTGGCAATGCTCCTCTTGACGAGCTTCGAGTGGGCTGACTGATATGATAACAGGGGCTTATTAGCTCTAGGTTTATACTCCCAACACGTGTGCCGTTCCATGAACTCGAGCTGAATGTCGAGGAAGCGCAGCACGTTATTGGAGGGTTCTTCAATCGTGAGAGTAAGTGCGCTAAGGTCTGCAGAAAATACTTCGTAAAGCTTGCCTACTGTAAAACGTGCGTCAGGTTCAAAAAGAACGAGATAGTCGTCAACGTATCTGACAACTTTAACCACCCTGTGCTTCGACAAGGTACGGGACAGGATTCTGTTATGGTGAGCCAGAAAGATGTCACTTGTATTGTGCGAAGGATTTCAAAGTGCACCCCACAAGGTGAAGTGAATCGATGCATCTCCGAAGGGGTCGATGTGGTTTCGCGCAACAAACCGATGATCTCACGTGTACCGGTTAAGCGCGCAACTTCGTTTTTGAGGCAGAATGGTCTGTGTGTTTTGCCAGCGGACAAGGAAGGTGGCTTTGTTGTCCTCAAGGAAGTCGATTTTAATACGAAAGCCTGCTCTCGCGATTGCCTCTGTGTTCGACCAGTGTAGTAATGTGTCTCTCCGAAAAATCAAGCTAGAAGCAAAGCGTCTTTGTAACAAGGCAGACCTTAGTCAGTTGGTTCGTGAAATTGACAACGCGAAGTCTGGTTGCCTTCAAATTATGTTTAGTGCGAAGACACACAAACCCGATTACCCATTAAGGGTAATAGTTTCAGAAACAGGGTCTTGGCAGAAAAAGTTCGCTCTTTCCTTGCAAGATAAGCTGCGAATTATTAATATTGACGACCCATGTTTGGTTAGGGGCTCTGCAGAAATCGTAGATTTCCTGAAAGAAAATTCCGACAAAAGCTTATCAGCTTGCTCCTTTGACATAAAGGACTTGTACTACTCCTTACCTCAAAAGAAACGAATAACTTCTGTAGAAGAGTGCATAGACGAGTATGGCGTGGTATCGTTCCAAAATTCAGCCGGTTTGTCCGTTCAGGGTTTTTGGACATGCTTAGTTGCTACCTTCACTCTACATATGCAGCATGGAACGACGACATATTCATTCAAAAGCAAGGGGTTTGCATCGGTTCATGTTTGGCGCCCATACTAAGTGACATCTTTCTAGCTCACCATAACAGAATCCTGTCCCGTACCTTGTCAGAGCACAGGGTGGTGAATGTTGTCAGATGCGTTGACGACTATCTCAATCTTTTTGAACCTGACGCACGTTTTACAGTAGGCAAGCTTTACGAAGTATTTTCTGCAGGCCTTAGCCCACTTACTCTCACGATTGAAGAGCCCTCCAATAACGTGCTGCGCTTCCTAGTCATTCAGCTCAAGTTCATGGAACGGCACACGTGTTGGGAGTATAAACCTAGAGCTAATAAGCCCCTGTTATCTTATAGGTCAGCCCACTCGAAGCTCGTCAAGAGGAGCATTGCCAACTTATGCTTTGGAAATGCTCTAAAGAAGTCTTGCCACCACAAGATCTATACGAGCCTTATGGATCAATCGGGAAGGCTATCAGCAGCAGGGTTTCCCGAATCAGTGCAAGTTTCGGTCGTCGAGGGGCTGCTAAAAAGTTGCAGGTCGGATAGCACAATTCAGGACACGGCAAATCAAGGGACGGAACGTAGAAGGAAGGTAGCGGTAGTGCCCTACCTGCAAAGAACGGCACATAAACTTAGGAAACTGGCTAGCCGGGTGGACACAAAAGTGGTCTTTTCCGCACCAGAAAAGCTGGCAAAAATATGTCGATTGACAGACCCGTACCGTAAGCCAGCTGCCGGGTGCTCTACGAATCATCGGAAAGCGCCAGTGGGATGCGCAGAGAGTGTTGTATATGAGCTTCCGCTGTCCTTTGGGAAGAAATACATCGGACAGACAGGGCGATGTCTTAATGACCGATTACGGAAACATTGCCAAACTGTGAAAAACAAGCAATACGGTCATTTGTCAACCCACTGTCAAGAATGCGGCTGTGCGCCGGTCTATGAATCCTGTCGGGTTTTTGCGAAGCACAAAGATAAAGACGTGCGAGAGATCATTGAAGCGCAGGCTATCTGGCGGAATAGAGACACGTGTGTTAGTGCCCCTTCAATCGACCTGCTAGATAAGGAGACGGCTTTTTTGGATGGATAAGATTTGGATAAGGTGGCGCCACTGTGCATGGTTTATCTAGGTGTTCTTCCTGAAAATCAAGTTGTTGAAGTTAGCGCATTGTGTTGTCTTCTCCCTTCCGTCCTTGTTTGCTGGCGCTAAATATGCTTTCAATTTACCAACACGCCCAACAAATGGCAATGCTAGAATTTCTTGCACTCGCCGAAAAATTCGCAACCGCCAAATTCTACGGGCACTGGCTCCGAGGAGCGATCAGGATGGCCCTTAGAATCAATAACGGCTGAAGCGTCATAAAATCCGTGAGTATAGCACATTCGCCTTCCGCGCATGGAATACCTTACTCCCACCCCTCTCACCTTTTAACATAAGTGTAATCATAGGAACCATTATGCACTGGAGGACATAAAATATTGTTTTATCGTGCCCTGGAATGGTAGCATGGATGCGAAATCTGCATGCCGAATTACGTGAGTGCAGACGAGTGATAACCTTAGCCTTATACCACGAGAGGCATTCTCAGGCAGATTTGAGCACTCGGCTCTGCAAACACCCGAGCTGCACAATGGTGGGGTGCATATCGGCAGGCACAACGAAATACGAGACCTCTGTTTTCTAGTGAGTTAAGTGAATTCGAGAGTTACAGTATACACAATAATCAAACGCAGGCTAAAGCCTGAGCTTTCCGCATACATGATTTACCTTTCAAGCTTGTTATGCTGCTATTAAGCCCAAGATAGGAGGTTGAACCTGTGGCCAATATGGCAGCGTATCAGCTCCCATTGCAAAAGCAAAGAGCAAAATAAATCCATTTTATCACTGTTTGAGTGCACCCGCCAAAGTTCAACTGTGATTGAAACCAATCTGGATCCCTCGAATACAGCGTCCCTGTAGGCCCATATTTTTTTGATGACGTGAAACCTCGAAAATTCTTATTTTAATTCAGAATACTTTTCATGGATAACGAGGCACCTGCTTCTCATGGATTTCATGAGCACTGAAACTGCTGAAAAATAAAAAGAAAGAGAACAATAACGGGAGGGAGTTCCTTTCAATCTCGAAACATTGGATCAATGAACGAGACGCAAACATAAAGAAAGGACGCACATGCGCACAGCAAAGCGAATAAGCAAAGGATGTGTCGTCGAGCTTGCGGCATTATTCAGATTTATTCAACCTAATTTTGGCATGGTTCGTCTCCTCGCATAATTGCTCTAAGATTGAACGAGGCCAGGTGGTGAAATGACCATGGCTATCAAACTCTCCACGCTGTTGTTTTATTCGCTGTTGTTGTTTTTGCAGGCTTTTCAACGCGGTTATTCATATTTTTTTAACATAAAATTTGGCTTCGCCGTAAAACGTAGTTTCGCGCTTCGTAATTTCGTCTTGTCCTGAAAAATGTCGGCAATTTTTTTATTTAAAATTTACTTGTTTCCAGTCAGTGTCTTATCTTTCAGCTATAGTATAGATCCCCACAAACCTGAGCAAGCACTGGTAGAGACAATCATCAATGCAAACTAACTAACAAGGATTACCGCTGCTATGGTAAATTATATTCAGCTGTTGGTCTTTTTTCAGCCTGGATGATATCGGTAGTGCGGGAACATGGCGAATGTCGGTGTAGTTGCGCTCTAACATGGCAGCCTTTTCCCCATCCGCGTGTTTCGCTTTGCCATTTGCGCTGACACCGAACTTTTTAACATTATCCATGCAGTGTTCTTGCCGGTTCGTGTGGCCCACAATACGAGCAGCTCCTTCTCGTTATCCGTGTGTCGGTGTCGACAAATTTGGCAGGTCTACTTTCCTATCATCAGGCGGCAACGTATACACCTTCTGACTACCGAAAGTTCTCGTTAACATTTCTACGTTCATTTCGTTCGTGCTAATTAGTGTGAAGAACGGCTTTCGCTTGGTCTCAGGGGTGTTCGACGACAGAGCATTATGGGTGATTCTTCGGAGCTTTCAGAATCGCTTCTCATTTAGAGCACTTCGAGGCCTAACAAGAGAAATTGACGGCGATAATTTATTGGCATGCCCTTCTAAATGGGGCGGTGACGAATGGTCTCCTAGCCTCCTTGAGCTAATGATGTTTTCTCTAGATATTTATCGGGCTGGAATTTTGTCTATGTCTTTAATCTTTTCTCTCTTCCTTAAAACCTCTTTATCTACTCTACATGGTTACCTATGCCTGTAGTGCACCCGGCCCTTTCATTTCCTCCCCTGAATTTGTGCCACCAGTACTCTAAACGTATCTTGCTTATATCGACTCAATAAGGCTTCGACTCTGGCTAGTTGGCGTGGCATCGTTAAGTTTACTGCGCTGTACAGCCCACACAAAGGAAAAAATTAATAAAAAGAACACACATGTGCCCAAGCTTGGTTTTATCTGTTTTGTACTTTGCGTGAACAGTACAGCGTAGTAAACGGAACGAGTTTATCTCGACTACTGACCGCTTGATGCTTCCATCCCTTTAAATCCTAGCGCTTCTGGAAGGTGGGTGTTTTCTACGGGTCTCGCTGGGTGAATACCTTCGAATTCAGTTAGAACGTGCTGAGTTGTCTCCGTATTTTTGCTGCAGCACAAGTATGCCTCATCCCGTTGCGAATATTTGCTCCGGTGTGCTTTTGTCCTTAGGCAACCAGTTTAGCTTTCAAATAGCAAGGCATTGCCTTTTGTGTTATCGTACTTATTTTCCTTTCAAATTTCTTTCTTGTATTTCTTGTATATGCATCCAATTCGCTTTCACTTGCTTTCATTTTCTTTTTCATGACTCCTGATTGAGTATTTACACTTTCAATTAGCCTGTACCTGGCTGCCTACTTCTTTTACCTCTTTCTCAATTCTAACTATGCTTTTGAGGCACAAATTTTGTGCACTTCAGCCGTCCATTTATTCCGTGCATTAGCCGTACATGTTCATCAGTCTCTTATCAAAACTAATATTGCTCTCCGCTTTTCTGACTTCAAAAAAGGCGCAACCTATGTCCGCTTGCACTGAATCATTTGTGGTTTTTCCATGGACCCCTAGACCAACTGACCTACCGACCTTTGGTTAATTTCCAATCCAGCAAGCTGTCTGACTTTAAGTGCAGAATGGATTTTACGAACGTTAGCGCTGGCACCATTACTCCTGAAGTTTTGTGATGGCAGCGTCACCTACCGGTGCGTCTGAAAACTACGTGTGAAGGCACATCACGTCCAAGTTGGGCGATATCAGAGGCCATGGACGGCAGCCTTGTAGAGAATCTCGCCGTGGATCAACGGGCATGGAAAGTACACATACAACACGCTTTCACCTCTCATTGCGCTGCTTCTCGCAAGTTTCGCACCAACGCACACGCAACCCGCTGTGGTAGCTTAGTGGTTATGGTGTTTGGCTGCTAAGCACGAGGTCGCGGGATCGAATCACGGCCACGGCGGTGACATTTCAATAGGGGCGGAATGCGAAAACTCCCGTGTACTTAGATTTAGGTGTACGTTAAAGAACCCCACGTGGTCCAAATTATTCCGGAGTCCCTCACTACGGCATGCCTCATGATCAGATCACGTAAAACCGCATAATTTTATTTTGTAAAGCAATACAAAGCTTGGCGTATAGATAAAATTACATATGTCAGCCATGTATGCAAAACTAAATGGGTAGGTAAATAGCATTGCCGGGACGTAAACAACGCCATCAGGCTTCACACAAATCGCTTTTCATATTTGCCTTAACTCCAGCTATCACGCTAACATTAATGAATTCAGTGCCATTCCACTCTGTGATGAAGAATGAGCAGCGAAGCTGTGTACTTGGGCCCCTTAATGGCGAACTGCACCTCCGCCACGGTTCGGCCCGGAATTGCACTATCACCGGGATTGGCCCACGTATGAGAATTTTTTGTTTGCCACGCCAACGACACGAAAATTTTCTTGGATGGTAGAGGTAGACAGCTTCGCTGTAAAACTGGCTAATTAAACTAAACTGCTTTAGACTTTGCACTGCCAAAGTATGAAGACGCGAAGCGCTGCGTTTACAACAGAAAGCAAACAAGAAAGTTCTGGGCCTCTTGTTACGTAATGCACCAATTCTTTGTAAGCAATTGAGCTCCCTATTAGAAAACAATGACTTCTTTAGTGAGACTCAGCACAGACTTCGGCGCAGCTTTCCGACCACTACGCAGTTGCTTCACTTGAATAACGAAATACTGGTGATCTTGGACCGAGGTGGGCAGGCAGATATGCTTTTTTTTAGATTTCGAAAAAGCCTTTGCTCGCGCTTCACACAAGAAATGACAATACAGCTAAAAAGAATGCTACAGAACGAATCAATTCTGCATTGGCTTGATTCGTACTTGACGCATCGAAAACAATTTGTCAGTGTAGAACGACAGAAAGTTGAGCTTCACCTGCCGTGGTTGCTCAGTGGCTATGGTGTTGGGCTGCTGAGCACGAGGTCGCGGGATCGAATCCCGGCCGCGGCGGCCGCATTTCGATGGGGGCGAAATGCGAAAACATCCGTGTAGTTAGATTTAGGTGCACGTTAAAGAACCCCAGGTGGTCGAAATTTCCGGAGTCCTCCACTACGGCGTGCCTCATAATCAGGAGGTGGTTTTGGCACGTTAAACCCCATAATTTAGTTTCTTTAAAGCTGAGCTAGTTGGTAAGGATTCATTATGCAAAAAATGAGGTGAGGCGTGCAGACAGGACACAAGAGAAGACAACTGGACAACACGAACGCCGACTATCAACTGAAAGGAGCACTTAGGCGAAAAAGAAAGACGACGCAAAACTCATCTGCGCAAGCTCAGGAATGGTAACGCCACGTGTCAGTCGGGTACACGTGCCGGTCTACGTGAGAGATAACTGTTAAGGCACTTAATCTCTTCCTTATGCAAAGTAATCGAAGGCTGACTCACGCACGCACTTCCACCATTATAGATATGAAATGCCTCTTCCATAAGACGCGTATCTTCATTCTTATGCGTGTACAATATCGCGCATTCATCTAACTCTGGCGTGCAGTTACAATCCTGGCAATGTAAGGAAAGATTAGAAGGCGATCCACCGGTTAACGACCTTTTATGTTCCATTAGCATCTGATTAAAAAAAAATATGGGGTTTTACGTGCCAAAACCACTTTGTGATTATGAGGCACGCCGTAGTGGAGGACTCCGGAAATTTTGACCACCTGGGGTTCTCTAACGTGCACCTCAATCTAAGCACACGGGTGTTTTCGCATTTCGCCCCCGTCGAAATGTGGCCGCCATGGCCGGGATTCGATCCCGCGACGTCGTGCTCAGCAGCCCAACACCATAGCCACTGAGCAACCACGGCGGGTAGCCTCTGATTGATACACCGTCCTGTTTGCCCTACGTAGAACTGGCCTCAGCTAAAGGTAATTTTATAAACAACACCCATACGACAGTCAGTAAAACTGTTGTTCTTATTGTGCTTCACTGGGAAAATATCTGTTCGTTTTTTTGCCTTTTACCTGCTCCTTTTTCCTCTGTACGGCAGCGCATATTTTATACCCGTTTCACACGGGCAACTCGGATCTCCTTCAAACTTCCTTCCCTTAAAGGACCGCAAGGGAGTTTCACCTCAACGGAGTTAGCTCCGTGTCACACGGCATATAAGCGAGCTTTTGGAAGCTGCTGCTGGGGGCCCATTAGGCGCAGCTCACCTCGTACGCAGTCATGAAAGAAAAAATGTTATATATTGCTAAAAAGTTTTGGTTACTTGTCTGTTCTTACAAGATACAATTATTGATGCATTGCATTTTAAAAAATGTCAGCTATCGTAACGACAAAAAAAAAACGAGCATGTACTCAACACCGCGTGTAGTTTAATCTATCTATCTATCTATCTATCTATCTATCTATCTATCTATCTATCTATCTATCTATCTATCTATCTATCTATCTCATACACAGCGATTTTGTCCGCTCTACTAGCCACCACCTGCCTACTCGTGTCGTTCGCGCGGTTGTGGCTGGTTGTGCCGGTTATAATTGTTGGTAATTGCTGGTAAAAATGAAATGAATAAAAATGACGGTGATTTCTTGACTCGAAATTCAAGCACGCTGGGAACAAGAGCACTCCCTTCAGTCTGCAAGGGAGATCTTCCATCTCCTTTCGCTAGGAACTTCCTTAAACTTCCTTTGCTAAAGGACTGCCGTGTGACACGGCGCGCATCTCCCTCGAGATAAAGACGTCCTTGGTTGAAGGGAGTTAAAAGGACTTTAGCCGCGTACGTGTGAGAGGGGTATTACCTAGCTTATTGGGAGCAGTGAAAGCAACATTAACATCATATCTACTTGCAACTTTTTTAAGCCTGTGCGACTCTGAATGAATATATGGAATAGCCACTACTTTTTTTTTTTGCTATTACTGCTTTCTGTAATCACGTCCGTCCCCCTCGAAACCGACTTCTTTAGGCGCTCAGCCACAGTGCCACTGCTACACTAGGATAACCTGCTTCTAATTAACGCCGGACCTGCGCATTAAAACTGGCGCTGATTTTGTGCATGCAGGATCTGGTGAGAGAAGACTTAAGGCACGACATGGCAATTCTGTTTTTTACTACTTTGGAATGCTTGGATTGAAAGTAACGGCTTCGAAGATCTTGGGGAGTACTGCCAACAAGCATGATTTTTTTCGAAGACCAAGGAATTGGGGAGAAACTGAATTACGCGTCGCTGAGGAAATTCCTTGGTAAACTTTAATCCCCCTCCATAAAGTTTAAATTGCTTAAATTGCTCACCTACTGAGGTACCAGCGGAATCGAATTCTTCCCTATTGCAAAAAAATTAGGTAATCATCAACGTAACGGAATATCTTGATAACGCTATCACCTAGGGCTTTCTCCAAGTCTTTGTCAACCTTACTCAGGTAAATATTGCTAAGAATAGGGGCAACCTTTGAGCCAATACAAATGCCTGATTTCTGCACAAAAACGCCTTCTCTCCACCCAATCAGCGTCGACTTCAAGTACACTCTAAAAATTTTAACACCCTTAAGGGTGTAAATGACTTGTCCCATGGGTGACACCCTTTTTGGGTGTATTGCTACACCCCAAGCAACGGGATGCAAATTAACACCCCACAAAAGAAGGGGTGTTAGTATGACGTCACCTCACCTATGGGTGTAAAACAAAACAACACCCTTTCTATATGGGGTGTAACCACAGACACCACCCTTTCAATATGGGTGTAGCAGGGACAACAGCCTTCCAAAAGGGTGTTATCCCTGCAAGTATTTTAGCGTTCACTACAGCCATGTAGTTAATGGCCAGACTAGCTGTTGTGAATGCTGCCTAGCCTTAGCTATGGTACTACCTTGTTCAGTATGAGCCAGAATCTGTGAGGCGTCCTCGTATTGCGCTTCTGGTCCGTCATTTGGTAGCATAATGTGCGTCCCTTTCAGGCAAACAACTTAAGGTTTCGCCATTGCAGCAAGGCACACAGGCCATGCTTTTCGTAATCTTCCTCTGCAGTGATAGTACACTGCCGGCAGGATGCAGAGCGCAATAACAATGCGCGCTGCACTAAGGACACAGCATCTCCGGCACCTTGGTGCACCAGTACTTATGACCCCGTGGAAACAGCACAAAGCCAAAAGCATGGTTACATGCATTTCAGAAATAATTAAAAACCTCCACTTTTCTTCGTCAAAAATTTTCGCAACACCAGCTCGAAGAGGAGGGAAAGACACCACAGCTCGTTGTTGTAGCTCATATTGAATGCTATTGAGCGCAAGCAATGCATGGACTGGCGACGGTAACAAGTGCAGTACTACAGAAGCATACGTTTGCCTGTCAAGCAGTTTTTTGCCGTTTGAAGCACACATTTTATACCTCTATTCATTAAAGTTGTCATTTATCTCCACGGGATGCTTCTACTATTACTTTAACATATGACTTAAAGGTAGCACTGAAAGCCAAAGAACAAAGTGCTTCCACGCCGATTAATGTTTCAGCATTTACGAACAAAACAGCATGTGCAGCTGTGCATGCTGTTCAATATATAAGCATGTACTATTTCCTGAAATATATGTATGCTCCATTTACTGCCAGTGACCTGCTTATAACCAATAATTTAGTTTCTTTTCACCATGTGCTTGCATTGAATATACCACAGGCATTGTAAGTTAAGCTACCAGAATAACAATCAGCTAGTCTAAGGTTACCTAATTGAACAAAATCATTGTAAAATTTGTGACGAAATGTGAGAAGAAAAGTATTCATTTCATTAAAGAGAAATGGTTACATAATAATGTTTGCACATTTTAAATGTAAAAAGGAAAATAGGGAGTACAACCATACCAATACAAAGACATAAGCACCAAATAATGGGCACAAGCTTGCTCAATTAAATTTTAAGCAGAACAGTTTTTTTAAGTAGCCTGACTACGAACTATTTATTACATGTTTTCATTCGAAAAGCACTGCATCTTATTATAAAGCACAAAAATAACCGGTCACATAAGTAAGAACAAGTCTGAGTGTGTCTTTAACACAAGGATAGAAAGTTGTGCGAGTTGGTACAGTAACATGATCTTGGATTGTAGCACGAAGTGACACGGACAGAGACCAGAAGCAGGTAGGATGAGCGCTAACTCTCAACTAAATTTTTATTGAAACGAAGAATATATATATATATATATATATATATATATATATATATATATATATATATATATATATATATAGGTGACTGCAAAAAACCGCAGCCCATCTAAATGTATATTGAATACATAGAAGTAAGATGAAGACGACAAACAAAAGCCATCAGCCATCAACTGCGTGGCAAATCTCAAATGAGTGCATGCTATTCTCTTATCAAGTATACCTGTAGGCATTGCGACCAATGTGCTCCCAAGATGTATGAGGCATTAGTCATTGCAGAGTTGTAAGGACATGACAATCCTAGGATGATTATGTTCTTGAGGCTTTTTTCCACACTTTCCATCTTTTGAAACGTGTATAGTCTAGTCATGAAAATAAAAATTCTACAACTGGCGTGTGATAAGTTTTGCGTCTTATTTTTTTAGCAGCTCATTGAAACGAGCCACGATGACAAATTCAAATGCCGTTACCTCATCAGACATTCAAATTTCTTAAACACAAACAAAACCAGATAGGCATTACAGTGAGCATGATTTAAACACATTACACTGGTTTAAAGTTATTGCACCACTTTGTGCCAGGTAAAAATGTTAGAAACATAAAAAATGTCAAGATTCTACGGCCAACCGCGAAAACTAAATAAAAAAAAATCATTAAGCTTTCTTAAACGGGTACAGGAGCTTTACAACTGGCCGTCTTGGTGATGGACACGCAGATAGATGAGCAGCCATTCTACTGAGACGAGAATGTTGAGGGCTTCGCATGGAAGTCTGCGAGACACTGCAGAGTAGTTCTTGGTCCACATGAAGGAGGTTGCTTGCATGCACATCTGGGCCACCATACTGAATGCATGGTGTTACCGGAACCTTTTCCCCCTGCATTGTGGTAAAAAAGCATGGTTAAGTTTATACGATATTTAATATGCAAAAAAAGAGGTGAGGCATGCAGACAGGACACTAAAGTAGAGAAGTGAACATGAACACGAAAAACATGAAAAATTTCATTAAATTGCTTTATTAGATAAAATTTTTATACTGTGTGTCATTCATTATGAGGGTTCATAACCGCAACATATTTAATATATAAGCAGGTAGAATTATCAGCTTGGTCAGTTTGCACAAGCTCGTTTGAGGCAAGAAATCGAGTTACACAAACACAACCTCAACATTCTTGATTGAAAAAGGAACACCTCAGATGACATGCAGTCCAGTGAGTGGGAATTGCACAGTTCAAGAAAAACAAATTAAAACTCACAGACCGAAAGCGAATTAATTGATAGGTTTTAGTAGCACAAGGGCATCTTTGGCGAATGAGCGCCAAGTCTATACTGCAAAAGATAAACTTAGTGCATCTTTACAAAGCAAATATATAAAGATGATTAATGCCTCTCTGCACTACAGTTGCTTTGCTCTAGCGTGAAATCATTTTAATGCATGCACACGTACATACACACGCTACACCCAAGTGTAACAGCTGCAGAATTAAAATTGGGCAGCAACAAAGTCGCAACATTTAACCATTGATCCCAAGCTGTACTAGTGACTGGAGGCAGTACCAATATCGCCAATGACGAGTCGCACTTTTTCTGCCCGATGTTACGCTGCTCTTATTGTCAAAGATGAGTTACAGCCGGCATTGAGGGAAAGCTGTCCGCAAGAGCAGCTCCTATTTTTCTGTTATTTCTAACCAGAGACCAATGAAGTAATATATTTTTAGAATGAGAATGACACCGAAAAATTGAGTACGTGAAAAATTCGGTACATTTTTCCGGAATTAACTTGGGGGTTAACGGCTAAAGAGGCAATCCAGAAACTAGAACAAGTTTTGACATGTTTGCTACTGTTAGATATGGAGCTGTTTCCTGCGATTACTTCGAGTTCCCCAGACCACATCGGATGGCAGCACAGCTAATTGAGGAATGCAGAAGCAGGAAAAGCACATTCCAGAGGAGCGGCCGAGCAAACAAGTTTAAGGCAACAAGTTCACGTGCCAACAAGTTCGTGCGCCGCCGGGATTAGCAGGTGGGCCTCCGACAATGGAGCATGAGCGCCCCCCCTCCTTCTCCAGCCTAGAAGAAGTGGATTGCCAGTCTGCGAGGCAAGACCGCAGAGAGCCGCCAGGTGCGACACCGCGACACGGGCGCCTACCATTGGCTGAAAGTGGCGTCATCGGAGCGGACTCTCCCATTGGTGAAACATGACGTGACTTACAGTGCTCGAAGGGTTTATAAGAAGCCTTCCAGAGAGACCTGAGCATTCTGGGACATGCCCTGATTCCCTGTTTCACCTCTCTCGAACTTCTTGCCGCGGGCCGCAGCGTCCGAGTTGCTGCCGGCCCGTAATGACTGCACGAATGTTAATTGACGCTCACCTCCCTGTACATAATGTAGAATAAACACTCCCAAGTTTTGGGTTTCCATCCCGAAGTCCGTCCCTCAACCCCTACATCTGGTGGCAGCGGTGGGATCGCCTCCGAATGCATCAGCTGGTGGCAGCGCTACGTATCAACCTTCGTCGAGAGAGATCCTAAGGAACCGGGAAGAGCGAAGAAAAGAGAGCCTTCGTCGAAAGAGGTCCGAAGAAACTGGGAGTAGCGAAGAAGGAGCGAGCCTTCGACCCAGGGAGTCCGGAGGAGCCGGGAACAGCGGACAAATGAACCGGATGGCAGGGTGCTGCAACCGTAAGTGAGCGCGTGGTTTTTTTCCTTATGATTCGCCAGACTCAAAGGTTGTGTGTTCAATTTTGATAGTTCTGGGAATCGGGAGTTTGTTGCATTGTGTGTTTGCACAAATTATTTAAGGAAAACAGTTCTAACCACCTGTCGGGGCAGCTGCCATGGATCTTAGAGGGTTGACGAGGTTAGACTTGTTGTTGGTGTGCGACGATTTGGGAGTTGAGGCGGACGAACGGATGAAAACGCCAGCTATCATAAAGGCGATTGAAGATAGTGGCAACGATGACAAAAGCATTGAGCTTGCTTGGGAGGTGATACAGGAGCCACGGGAGCGTGTGCGTCGTGTACGTTTGCGAGAGCGTCGTGAGCTTAGGAGTGAGCGTCAGCGTGAAGAACGCGAGAATGAACGGAAGCATGAGCTTCAAGAACTTACTCTTAGGTGTGAGCGTCACGGACGTGAGAATGAACGCGAACGTGAGCGAGAGGAAAAGTATGAGAGAGAGAAGGCAGCACTGATCAAAGAGCTACAGTATTGTGATCAGTTATTGGCACAGAGACAACGGCTGTCTGAGAATTCTGTAGGTAGTACAGAGCGAAAGAATGAGGAAGCATCTAGCAGATTTTCGCCAGAAGCCGACGAAAAGAGTAGTGCCTGTGAGATTGGCTGCCGATTGATAAGTGAAGGGAAAAGGCTAGCTGATAACGATGCCTTAGTGGCAACAGAGGCCGTTAAAGGCCGCAAGGAGAGCGACGAGGTGCTGTGCCAACAGATGACTGTAGAGACAGCTAGGCCAGCTGCGAACAATTTGGCACAGTCACCACGTGTGTTCGTCGCTGGTAATGTTAGCGAGGTTGCTAGCGAAGAAAAGGGTACTGTTGACGCAACAGAAGCGAGCACCCATGTCAGGTCAGATGTGCGTGCAGAAGTGAAGTGCGAACTGAGCGATGCAGTTGAGAGTAGTTCTCGGGATGGCGAGCTCCGTAGTCCACGAGAGAACAACTGCATTGTTCAGGGATCGGTGCGGCTCTCCGCCAGTCTAGGTAGCCTAGAGAGGGATGATTCAGTTATTAATCATTCGGACTGTGCGCGTGAGACAGCGATCGATACCGACGGGCTGTGTGCCGATGCACAGCGTGCGCTGGGCAATGTAGTAGAGGGCAGTTCGCAAGAGTGCGAGTTGTCTAACTCGAGTAAAGCCTGCTGCATTGTGCCAGAGTCGGTTGAGCTGTCCGCCAGTCGAGGCAGAGAGAGGGTTGATTTAAATGTAAATCACTCAGACTGTGCGGGTAAGAGACCGATCCGGGCCGACGAAATGTGTACCGGCCAGCACGAGGCACGAGAAGGCGACATAAAAGTGAGTGCGAAGAGAAAGCGCCGTAAAAAGAAGCGCAGTAAAGACCGAAAGACGGTAATTAATGTAGCGCCGCCAAAGATGGCAAGAACCCCAAATGGGCAGGGCGCGAGGAAGAAGGTGCGGTCGTCTAGGACGATGTTGACGCATCCAAAACGTTCGAGCCACAGGTCAAAGGGGGACCGCGAAGAATGTTCTGCACGGACGCGGACAAAGGGCACGAGGCAGTTAAGCTCCTCGTCGTTCCGTAGTTCTTCTCATAGCTCAGCGTGCAGTTCGAAGAAACGCAAGGTGGCAGGACGAGACCAGGTGGGGAGTAGCGACGCGGTCAATCGAGCTTGTGTTGAAAGCGGGGCGCGGGGACGCAAATTGGCAGGAGACCGTAACGTCTTGGGGGAGCTGATAGTGAATCAGCCCTTTTGTTGTCTCTCGGCAGCCAGAGTAGCTTTCAAGCCGCGACCACCGCGAGGACGGCTCAGAGTATGAGTCAGACATAAGCGTTTGGAAAGGGAGGCGAAGAGCCCTTCCGTAGAAATGGAGTGTTTTGTTTTTTTATTTTTGAGCATCGGAATGTTTTCGCGATTTGAGACTAAGATTTCTTTCAATATGTAAAGGTATGAGCTTTGTTTGTGTTTTCGTTCGAGAAGCTCGAGATTTGAAAGATGCGTTTTATGTAAACCTGTAGTCTCGCGAGGTGTTCATTAATAAGTATATAGGCTTTCCTTTTTGTGTATATGAGTAACCTGAGGGTCAAGGTTATTGTTGAGAGGCCTATCGTAACGCGCGTGTGTGTTATTTAACCTTCTTTCTTTTTAAGTGTTGAATTTTCTAAGGTTAAACGCGTAGATTTTCAGTGAGTGCATGATTTGCACGGAGAAGCGTTCTTAGTTCCATTAGCGCGTGTCCTGTGTGGACGGAAGGAAGCAGTTTTATGACTGGGTTGCTCGTGTATGTTGAGGGCAGCCGTATTCTGACTTCTTTAATAAGTATGCGTGGAACGAGTTATGAAAAGACGCATTATTTTAAGGGTTCTGCGGAGTGTGTAAGTCCCGCAAGTTTAATTGTTCGTTTATGTCACGTTTCCTGTAGTACTTTCAGGGAAGAAACGTGAGTAAGCGTAAGTGAAAAGTTTGCCTACAACGCAAGTACGCGTTTTGTTTAGTGACCACAAGGCTAGTGCGCTTGTGATTACGTACTTGTGAGGTTGACCAGATTGTCCAGTGGCACCATTACGTGCGATAAGTACGCCACTGCGATAGATTGGAAACATGCTGTTCGTGTAGTTAGGCCACTTAAGTTATGTTCGGCTGTTTTCATTTGTTGTTTGCATCATCAACGACCCTTTTGTTTTGCAACAACAATAGTGCTCTGGTCTTGTCGGCATTCGGGGAGAAATGGATAGCGGTTTTGAAGGGTGGTTGGAACTGTTTTGTCGAAATTGGGGAAATAAAAGATCAGGGTTGATTTTGACTCAGTAATAGTCTGGCGAGTCAGGGGTGAAGAGCCTGCGCTTACGCGTGGTGCAGCGCTGTGTTGTTTGGTTTGTTTGACGTATGTTCTCCAGGGTCCAGGATCCCGAGGGTTGTCAAACGAGGCTCGACCCCAGTACCCTGCAGCTTCTTTGAGCGTTCCTCATGGCCAGCGAATTGAGTTCACCGGCCATTCAGAACAACCGGGGCGAGGACGAGCTGTTAGATATGGAGCTGTTTCCTGCGATTACTTCGAGTTCCCCAGACCACATCGGATGGCAGCACAGCTAATTGAGGAATGCAGAAGCAGGAAAAGCACATTCCAGAGGAGCGGCCGAGCAAACAAGTTTAAGGCAACAAGTTCACGTGCCAACAAGTTCGTGCGCCGCCGGGATTAGCAGGTGGGCCTCCGACAATGGAGCATGAGCGCCCCCCCTCCTTCTCCAGCCTAGAAGAAGTGGATTGCCAGTCTGCGAGGCAAGACCGCAGAGAGCCGCCAGGTGCGACACCGCGACACGGGCGCCTACCATTGGCTGAAAGTGGCGTCATCGGAGCGGACTCTCCCATTGGTGAAACATGACGTGACTTACAGTGCTCGAAGGGTTTATAAGAAGCCTTCCAGAGAGACCTGAGCATTCTGGGACATGCCCTGATTCCCTGTTTCACCTCTCTCGAACTTCTTGCCGCGGGCCGCAGCGTCCGAGTTGCTGCCGGCCCGTAATGACTGCACGAATGTTAATTGACGCTCACCTCCCTGTACATAATGTAGAATAAACACTCCCAAGTTTTGGGTTTCCATCCCGAAGTCCGTCCCTCAACCCCTACACTACCAGTGAATGCTAGAAAATATGTTGGCATTCTGTAGTTTTGTCCAACAATGCAAAAGGGATTCTTAATAACTGAGGAAATAAATGGAAAAGTATCATGAAGTATATTTCGTGAATGTAATGCAGAATCACTCAACTTCTGTTACTATATAATCTCCACTTGAATAACCTGCACTTTCTGAACTAGTTCAGGAGGTGCTGCATTTCACTACTCATTCCACCAGTTCAACGTGGCAGCAACTGCATGTTGTGATTTGTTTTACTTAGTGCAGGCTTTGTACAGGGCGAGTTCACAGCTGTGCTGTGATAAGATTTGAGACCACATTGAGATGCTGAACAAGATGAATTCATTCTTTTTAAAATGAAGCTCCTGTTCTTCGAAACAAGAAGAAAGGATACTGAGGGCCAAAATTTTTCTGAATCACAGCTGGAAGATGCCAGGGAAGGCACGTGGAAACTCATTTATAATTTTCTATTTAAATGTAGAAATGATAAAGGGAAATGAAAATGGTAAAAAAAAAACAACCAGACATGGGGGGAGAACGAACCTACAGCCTTTGCATTAGGCATGCGATGCACTAACCACTGTGCCACCGAGGCAGCATTCAACCATCCACAATGGCCCCTCAGATTGTCGACGCTCGAACACGGCCGTAGTTCCACAGTGGTTAGTATATCACATGCGTAATGTGAAGGTTATGGGTCCGTTCCCCACCCACAGGTGGATATCTTTTAATCCACTTTCACTTACCTAGAATTTATCGTTTCTATACTTCATATAAAAAACTTAAAACATGTTCCTGTATGCTTTCCTTGGCCTCATTATCTGCTGGCTTCTTCCAGTTCTGTTACTTCCAACATTTATACATATTCTAATCTGGTAAGTAAACAGTTTTGCATGATGCTGGAATGCAATATAAAACATTATTGCAGGGCCGTGTTATGTAGAATGCCTTACATTGCCCAGGGAAGGTGTATTATTGTCAATCTGAAAAAAAAAATTCCCACTCAAGGCAGAAATGCTGTGTAGTGCTGTGTAGAACAGGGTTTACCGAAAACATCTTGTTCAGAAATAAAGCCACCAAACAAGAAGGAAATATGAAAACTAGATGAAAATTTGTGCAGTTGCATGTTAAAAATTTAGCACAGCAACAGATGACATAATGAAGGAAGTGCGAAGATGGTCTATTTTGGACACATGAGGCAATATACTTGAAAGATGCATATGAGCTTACACGTGGAGAAATATCGTTTATGTAGCAGCTAAACTACGAACAGGCCTAGAGCACACTGATACAAGGTGTCGAGCATGTAAATCTTATGCCCTTAAGTCAAAGAAACATGGCTGTTTCTCATGATTCGCTACACATGGCTGGCTCACACAACTTGGCCACTTCTATATATGCCTTGTATTTACCAGGTGGTCTGTATGACATGCTCAAACTTTAAATATGTACAAGTGCCACGTAGCTGGACAGTACCGAGGTAATGTCGTTTGTCATCATTTTGAGGAAGTGAAACCAATTCTTGCATTTTTCCTAATTAGGTAATTAGTTATTAACAATTATTTAACTGCTCAAACATTTTATTCAAAGCAAAAGTGTCAGTGCGAAAATTGTAGAGCATCCTGAAAAATTCCCAATCCAGTTTTCTACTGTTCAGTAGGTGCAACAAATTTTTCTTTTCAAGCTTGAAAGAAGCCAGTGAACACATGCAAGAAGTGCCATGCAACTAACCGCTCGTGCACCTGAACACCATTTGGCTCCTTCCATGCTTGAAAAAAACTTTTTGAAAAGAATATTTTAGAAATTGATTAATTATTATTGACTATGTTTTAGGCAAAATGCATGAAATAGTGTGACTGCCACTTCCATTTTCGGCGACATGAATTGACTCCATTTGCATGTCCAAATCCAGCTATACATGGTGCGTGTTTTGAGCTGGTTCTGTAATTTAGGCTGGTTTTGACTAATTGAAGCTTCACACCTTAATAATGGAGTCAGCCTAAAAAGAAATTGGTACATAAACAGTCGCTGTCAGTACTCCATACTCCTTTAACTTAGTGCAAAGTGCTTGTGAGCCAAGAAGTTGGTAGATCTAATCAGTATTTCTCATTTTGACCTGGTGTTATAGCCCACTTACTATGATGCCATGCTGCTCAGTCATGCTGGCCCCAGCTTCAATCTAGGCCATGGCAGCTGCCCTCCAATGAGGGTAAAATGCAATACCGCTTATGCCCTTAGATTCAGGTGTACATTAAAGAAACCAGGTTCCCAAAACTTTAGGTTTTGGAATGTAAAAGCCCATAACTTAATTTTAAAATCTAAAGGTGCTTTATTAGGAGCAGGGGCATCATTTTGAGCTTTTACTGCACTGCCATGGCACCAAAAAGCTCCAAATAAATAAAAACAATTTCTTAGACAATGTACATATCTTGCAAACAATTACAAACACTTCTCTGCATGCACCTCCGTTGCTGTTATATTTAGATCCGTATGCCAAGGCGGGTTATGATGTTAGAACATGTTTCAAATTTTTTTTACCGCTTTAAAGTTGTTGGTTATTTTGCATCTCACTGTGTGTCGAACGCACATTTCAGACCATCAATTTCTTCAGAAAGTGCACTCCTCTTTATTTATTTGTGCATGCAAAAAGGGTTCAGAAGAACTGCTTTCTGAAGGTCTGTATAACAAGCAAAAACCAATTCTATGTAGGCTGCACAAAGAGAAAGGATTGGTTTGTAAATATGTTATTTAGTTCTTAAAAAAGAGGCAGCTGTCAGTATTCTGTTCCAAAGTAAAAATTGCCCCTACCTGGCTCTGCTTCATTTTCCGATGTTGATGGTCCATTTGGGGGCACTCAACTGATAGGCTGCACTTTGGCGATGTCGGGTGTGCTGTCACCAGGCCCAAGGTCGATCGACATCCTCACCAAAAGTCGAGTCCAAACGCTATAAAAGAAATATCTCATCATTTTGCTATCAGTTTTGTCATCTTGCGTGTTTCACACACGGCCATCAGTGAAATATTTCGTCACTTGGATACTGAAAGAAATTCAAGCATTTTCTGGCAGCCAAGCTGATGATGATGATGTGTGGTGTTTTATGGCGCAAGGGCCAGGTTTGGCCAAAGAGCGCCATGACAAGTGGTAATGTTGACGACGTATTATGGAAGATGTGACTTGGCTGTAAACTGGCCTAAAAATTGTCGCTGTAAAGTGCGTAAAATCTACGTGCTATAAAATTATGGCGATGACTAATGACGAATACTATTAACATTAAAATCCATCGTGGAAGAATGATACAAAATAGAAAATATATAGGATGGTAAAATTACTTGGAGCACTGCTGCCCCGCCGGAGTCCTTGAAACACAAGGGCCTAGAGGCATGTGCTATACGAAAGAGCTATCACAGCGGCATCCTCTGAAGAGAGGGCGGCAGCCAAGCTGAATACACAGTAAATGGAGAACATTAAAGAGCAAATGCAGTTGTCGCATTAGATTGATCAAGTACAGCAGAAATGGAAATAAATCAGTGATAGTGTGTCTGTTGGCTTTGAATGCAAGAAACGTAAAAACAGGAACTTGCAGCCACGCCACTTTGAATTTCCCGCGTTTGCTACACCTCACAAGTTTGGCATCGTCCGGTACTCGGGGATAGTAACCGCTTAAAATCAAGATGAACGAGCGTCGGCATAAATTAACAGGATACTTAACCGGGCAATATAGGCGCATAAAAACTCACGTAGCGAAGCTACTGTCAATTACCCGATGACGCATCTGGGGGCGGTGCAGTTTGGGCGAACAATTCAAAACGGAATGCGAGTTTCACTTGTTTCACGCCTACTAAGCTAACACAGAATTTGAGTTTCTTACTAAACTATACTGGATATTTACGCTCCGAATAAAACGCTGGAAATTTTGCTACCTCACATTGCATACGTATGAGTGAGGAAATTGCTTTTATTGTGTTCTACCCAGACGTCACGCAGCAGCTACCACTCTCATTCAACAAAAGCATGAAAGTGGTACTCGTGACACCGAAAACAAACATATACAGCGCCAACGTTACGCCTCTTGGAGTTGGAACTAAGCACGATCAAGCCAGTTAGTTTTCTAGCTTTCATAACGCCATGAACACGACCAAACATCGAGCGAAAAAACTCTCTGCTCTCGAAAATTATTATCGCTTCCATTTATATACCTATCGCTGCCACAAGCAAAAGTCAATGGGCTAGCTGTCCACAAACCGCAGGTTAGACTGACAGCAACATACTACGGTAACGTAAAACAATTTCCACGCTGACTTAGCAGCCGCGGTGTGCTCTAAGTGCCAAAGTTCTCGTTTGCCGCTCGAAATTCACACCATGATCACGGGCACTGCATCTTTCACATGAAATATTGCACGCTTTGCTCCGGAGCTCAATAGGAGGGCGAAACGCATTTGCACGTACCTGAAATCCGCATGCCGGAAACCCGTCGACGCTTCCGAGAACGGGGCGCACAGCCATACACCCGTACGGCGGCTTGACTTGGACGTGAGGCACTTCTATCAAACATTTCACATGCGACATATTTCACACCGATTGCGCGAGCACCAGAAAATGACGCAGGCCGCATTGCGACGCCGAGCAGACGTGCAGCCACCAATGCGCTGTGTGCGCGGATTGCAGAGAACAAAACTATACGAAACGTTAGACGCGAGAAGATGGCGGCTCTCGTTGAGGCACGGAGTTTCCTTCCTCCGTGCGTTGAGGAGACGAAGCGGACGAAGCAATGACGCGCGAATGAATGTTGCCAACTGTTGGTTCCGCGTTACGCCGGCGGTGGCGGCTTTAGTGGCGTGTGTTGCGGCTGTCTAATTTTTTATTTCTTTTCCCCAAACAGTACAGCTAAGATCAGTTCTTTGTTTGAATTTTTAGCTGTGTCGTTTGGCATTGTCTTTGTCTTTTTATGCTATAAGCGGCCAATTATGGCCTCTCAGGTTCGCGCGCGCCAGCTTCGCGCGCAAATCTCAGAGGCCATAAGACAACTCGTTAGGAAGTGCCGTTATTGTCGTTGTTAACGTTTCATCATCCTTTCTTCAACTGAGATAGAAAGGTAGTGTCTCTTTTCCCGGGGTTCGGAGGGGGCGATCAAGACGGCATCGCTCAGCGGGGGGTGGGGGAGTAGGTTGGTGTTGGTTCTTATCGCGAAATTCGCGAACCCTGCGATTTTTTTTATAACGTAAGCATTGCTATACTTCCCCTACAAGAAAAACCATCCGTCCGTCAGTGCGTACCGCACGATATCTTTCAAAATAGAACCCGCAGCAGCGAGTGAATTCACCTTCGTGCTACCTCTCGCTCAACGCGACCGAAGCGGCGAGAACACTGCGCTCACGAAGCTTTCAGCTTATGCCGCACTATGCGCTTTCCGCAGATCACTTTCAAGATAGGTGTGCGCGCGTCTGTTTTCAAAGCGAAGTAAACGGTGAGAACACAGCGCGTGAAGTTTTCAGCAGTGGGCACACTCTGTCCACAATGCAGTTCGCTTTCAAGATACGGTTCGCGCGGCACATGCCACAAGCAGCCGCCGCCGGAGAACGGTTGATAATGGTTCGTCGCGGATGAGGAGGGCTAAAGAGCGATAACGGCTCAAAACGAACGGAACGTCACCAGCGCGCCTGGCCCCGCCACCTGCAGTACTTTGCTTGCGCTGCCGACCAGAGCAGCCCGTGTCGCCGCAACGCTGTCGCTTATACTTGTCGGATCAAGTCTCATAACATTGATAACGACATGGACTGCGTGTAGATGAGGAAGAGTCACAATGCTTACGCACACTTAGACAAATCCTAGAGGAGTTCCTGTGTGATTTTTTCACCGGAAATGTACAGTCAGCGGTGGGACCCAGAGTTGACAATGCCTGTAAGAGGGGTGCCAAGCTTTTTTTCTTTTGTGAGAGTCTTGCCCAGCTCCCAAAGATCTGCTCAAGCTAAGACTTTCTGATGGCTGTATGTGTTTTTTTTTTATTGTCGCATGCCCTCGAACAGCCACGATTCCTACAGTGTAATGGTATTAATGCAGTATTCACGTCCAAAGGGAAATGCAGCCGTTAATTGGGCTGCCTAAGGTTTGCGGCCCGGCAGCAGCTGCCCTCCCGTCCCCCGTTTCCGTTGACAAGTTAGGGGGAGGGGTCTAGAGCAATCTTACACCCCCCTCGCCACAGTGGCGTAACCAGAAAATTTTTTCGTGTAAGGTGGGGGGGGGGTCCCAATTGACCGTGGAGGGTGAAGGAGCGGGGCCATTGCCATAGCAGCAAAAATTTTATTGTTAGTGAGCGTTACAAGTGCACGGTGTGCCCCACTTGGCTAAGCCGCTACTAGCCCCCCCCCCCCCCCCCCCGCTATCGACGCAAATCGAGCTATTAGAACGTGCATGACACGCATGCATGACATAACATGAAAGATATGCCGCGAAGCTAGCATGCATGTCGTCACATCATCATCATCATCATCAGCTTATTTTGACGTCCATCGCAGGACGAAAGCTTCTCCAGCGATCTCCAATACCCCTGTCTTGTGCCAACTGGTTCCACGTGTTTTCAAGTTTCCCGAATCCATCACGCCCACATTATTCTCTGCCGTCCTCGACTGTGCTTTCCTTCCCTTAGCACCCATTTTGAAACTCCAATAGACCAGCAGTTCTCTCCCTTACGCATTGCAATGTCTGCCCAGCACGACTTCTTCCTCATAATTTCAACCAGAATATCAGCTATTCCCGTTCGCTCTCTAATCCACATCGCTGTCTTCCAGTCTATTATCATCATGCCTAATAATTTTAATTCCATCGTTCGTTGCGCGGTCCTCAACGTCTTCCCAAGCTTCTTTGGTAACTTCCAAGTTTCGGCCCCATACGTTAGTAACGGTAGAAAGCTATGGTTAGCAGTAAGCTCCCTGGTCATGATTTAGTAATGCCTGCCGTAAGGTCTCCAGCTAATGTGTTATTTTTGTTAATTTCCTTGATCAGAGGCCCCTGCGAGTAATTAAGCTCAATAAACGTATTTCTGCGCAGGTTCTAGAGGCTTACTGCCGACCATGACATTCGCTCTCTCGCCACGCTACGGAACATTACTTTTCTCATCTGCATACTAACTCTCAGTCAGACTTACACTTTCTTCGACAAGTTCCTCAAACCTTTGTTGCAAATAGTCTGCAGCGTTGCTGAGTATGCCAATGTCATCTACGAACCGTAAGTTGGTGAGCTATTTACCGTTACCCCTCACTCCTAACCATTCCCAGTCTAACTGGTTGCACACCTTTAAGTATTCAGTGACAGCATTGTAAATATTTTGCTATTGATCATATGAAGCCTTTTGCAGATATCTGGCTATGCAAAGTCTGCGCGTTAGTGTCATCCGTTCGATATCAACATTCGAGGGAAACTTCATTTTTGACCACTGTTCGGAGCCAGTGCGCTGCTGCCTAGGTGGCCCGATCTAATCATTCCAGCTACCTGACTCAAGCGCAGGTAGCGCGCGTTTCATGTACAGCCAATATCAACGCCTTAACTGGCAATGTTCATTCATCATATACTGTAAGCTTGTTCACTTACTCCCTTATAATTAGGGTGTAAATTAGAAAGACTGGGGTGTTCCAAGGGTGTTGTCTTGTTGAACACCCTTTTCCGTTAAAAAAGGGTGTTTCAAGGGTGTTTACAAGGGTGAAAAGATGAATACACCCGCATTACACCCATAAGGGTGTGAAAATTTTTAGAGTGTACATTGAAAGAATTTCCAGAAAAGCTCCCGTGGAAGCACCGCCCCTTTGCTTGGATCTGAGAAAGCTCACGGAGTGACCAAAAATCAACGCTGACCACTTCGGTGAAAGTGAGCACCCTCCCTATGTTCTCCACAACGCCACACCAAACTCCATGAAAACAAACACTCTAACCCCCTCTGTGCTCTCAACAGCACCATTACGGTTCTTGTACTAAACACGAAACGCGCACCCGATAAAGAGTCCGGGATACAGACCTCCACAAATGGTGCTCTCAAAGAAGGCACATTCAAAGAGAATAAACAGCTAAAGAATAGATTGCAAGGCAATTCCTAACAGTCATTCGGCCAGGCAAGACACAGCTGAGGCGAGCGAAGAAAGTTTATATTTTGCCCTGTCTCGCTCCGAGTGAAATTCTGTCAATTTTCATTGGGTTTACCAACTTGCTGACATGCGTCGCATGACTCAGCAAGCGTTTCAACCTCTTTCAAGCATCCTGGCCAATAGAAATCTTGCGCTCGCCAAGCCTATGTCTTCTTGATACCGAAGTTACCCGCCCAAGCATTCCCATGCGCTAACTCTAAAGGCTGTGGTCGGTACTTTTCTGGCACGGGTAGTTGGTTGTATGTCCGACCCTTGAAATCCTGATATTTCCGGTACTTTAGACCTGGCCTAGTGCAGAACGATATGTTCTTTCGGGCCACTCCTTCATTTACATGAGCCTGCAGCACAGTTAGCGAAGGGCTACTTTTATGTGCCGCGATAAGCACCTCTCGTTCAACCGTATCAAGCTGCTCCCAGCAAAAGGATGCGCGACTAAGCAGTGAACCTTCCACTTCAGTTCTAGGCGCCCCATTTTCCAGAGTCTCGAAAGGCTCCTCACCCACTGTCACTGATTCCGTAATTGATCCATCATAATTCTGAGTCATCTGCTTTTCATCAGTCGTTTCTCCCGGCCTAGGCTGCCGCTGTGAGGACGTTATATTGACAGTTTCTTCGTTTGAAGATGAGCTGTCGCGTTTCTTTGAGAGGGCGCGTAATTGCGATCGCGTTAATGGCATGCAAGCGAGACTGGTAGACAACGACCAGCCCTCCTTTTCTAAAAGCTGCTCCGATTTGCTCGAAAAAAGATATGAAATAAGTTCGGGTAAACTTGGACTCACGGCAGCCTCCGTTTGCAACCTTCCAAAAACGACCTCGAGGGTTACCCTAGCAACTGGCAAGCACGCGCTCTGCTGTTCTGTGACTCGTCTGATCCAAGCACAATCCCCTGTATAGTATTTGGGTGAAACACATGACGGATGAGTAATATCCATGGTAGCGGCGGAATCGCGAAGTGTCCTGCACATTTTCCCGTTTACCACGACCTCCTGCATATATGGCTCGAGAAGCCCCAGATTGATCTGAATAGCTAATGCCGGCGAACGCGATTTGCTGCTTGCAATTTGAGGAAATATAGCCTTCTATGTTGCAACAGAAGCAGATAATTGGTCTCCAGACCTCGAACGCGCGCTCTACGTCTGCCTTAGCTTTAGCGTCCTCAGCCGACTGGGCTGTCTCTACTAGCCCTTCCCTCGCCACCTCAGCCTTATTGGATACTCCCCTGCTGAACTGGTCGCTCGTAGATGATTTCTTATTCGGCTAAATTGGGCTGCGAGGAGAAGACTGCTTTACAGAATAGTCCTTTTTTCCTAGCCTATCTTCCCGAATAGGTTTTCTTGGAAGTTTCGGCGCATGTAATATTCCTCCGCGAGCTGCGCTGCCTTCTCTAGGTGTACCTCTGGGAGCTTGTCCTGCAGCCAAAGTTTAACTTCTGGAAGAACTCGATAAAACTGCTCCAGTGCTATGCATTCACGCACCTCCTCGTGGTTGCCATGCACTTCTGCACTTTTGAGTCGCTCTCTTAAGTTAAACTTTAACTCGTTCGCGAACTCAGTGTGCGACTCATTGCCCCTTTTTGCCTGTCTAAACCGCTGTCGAAATGCCTCGAAAGAGAGGCGGTATTCGCAAAGAAGCGCGGCTTTTACCTCTCCATAGTTCTTGTAGTCTTGTTTAGACAAGCGTGCGAGAACTTCCGCGGCCTCTCCAGGGGCAACTGAAAAGTTTTTGAGAGCAAAGGCTTTCGTCGAGCCCTATCTTTTCACACGTACGTTCGAAATTCACGAGAAAAAAATGCGATATCACCGCCTATCCTGTACGGTAGCATCAGGTCCTGTATTCTCAGTTTAGGTGTGTCGTCTCCACAAGAAAGGGGATTTGAACGTGCCGAGCTGATTAGACTTTGCTCTATTTACAGTTCTCTCATTTTAAGAGCATGATCTCGCTCTTCGCGCGCTTCTTTCTCCTCTGCCTCCTTGCGCCTTTTTCTCTCCTCTGTCTCCTCGTGCCTTTGTCTCTCCTCTGCCTCTTCGCGCCTTTCCTGCTGCTCTGCCTCGTCGCGCTGTTTTTTTTCTTCTGCCTCGCCGCGCATTTTTTTCTCGCTTGTCCTCTCAAACATTTGCCCCCAAATATCTTCAACTTACTCATCAGTTACCTCTTTTGCCCTCATAACGTCAAGAATGGCTTTCTTTCGCCTTGCTGCGGCAACCGCAATGCCCATCGCCTGAGAAACATCAAGAAGGTCCTGTATCCTGAACTTCATCGCGATCTGACGGCTCGTCTCTGGTTCTGCCTCAAAATTAGCTTTGCTTCCGAAGCCGGAAATCTATGCAAGTCCTGAAGCAAACTAACACAAAACCACTAGAACCCTTTCAGAATACTTGAGCAATGGTCATTAGCTTCTACGTGTGCGACAATGTCTGGCGATGCGATAGGCAAACGTCGGGCAATAACCCCTCCAAAGTAGCTGACACTGGTGGTGCTCGTGTCTGCCGTTGAGCGGTGTAGCGGGCGTTATCTGGCTTCGGATCCCCCAGCTTGCAATCCACTGTTGTGGCTTCGGGGTGGAGGACCAAAGACGGACTCTTTCCGCAGAGGAAGAAACGAAAAACTTTATACAATATTTACAGATAGTGAATGATAGCGTACATGTAGCTGCAAGAGCGCATCAGACCGACTGGGCGGCTGGAAGCGACTCTCTCCCCTCACAATGGGCCGGCTCTCCCTTAAATCCCTTAGGCGACTCCTCGTGGGGCAGGAACCAGACGAGGCAGGGTGATGACGCCACCCGCGTCGAATTCTTGATTCCTCGCGGAGAAGTGGGAGCTCCCGTCGCCTCGCTGATATGCACGTGGTGCATGTAGTATGGCAGTTCCCGTCGTCTTCTGGTAGCCACGTCGTGCACGTAGTAGCAGCTCCCGTCACGTCACGTCGTGCTAGCCACGTGGTGCACGTAGTATGGCAGCTCCCGTCGCCTCGCTGATATGCACGTGGTGCATGTAGTATGGCAGTTCCCGTCGTCTTCTGGTAGCCACGTCGTGCACGTAGTAGCAGCTCCCGTCACGTCACGTCGTGCTAGCCACGTGGTGCACGTAGTATGGCAGCTCCCGTCGCCTCGCTGATATGCACGTGGTGCATGTAGTATGGCAGTTCCCGTCGTCTTGTGGTACCCACATCGTGCACGTAGTAGCAGCTCCCGTCACGTCACGTCGTGCTAGCCACGTGGTGCACGTAGTATGGCAGCTCCCGTTGCCTCGAGGATAGACACGTAGTAGGGCACAACAGAGGGAAGCACATATGTGGCGTAAATTGCACTTCCACCGCCTCTGTCTGCCCTGTCTCCTTTTAAGTGGCAGCAGGTCCTGTTAGATGCTATTTTCGTTTGTACGAGAAATGTTTGAGAGCGCTGCAATCACCACACGCAAGCGGGCATGTTACAGTGTATTTTTTTATCTATTTCTCGCGAATCTACAGCATGCGAAAAAAAAACACTAATACCTTATAGATGGAGAGTTAGAAACTACTTAATCGGACGTTTCGCAAAGCGCTCTACAACTTTCTAATTGGAATTTCTTGCCTAACTTTGTTGCTTCAGAAGTTGGTTAATTTATCTTGACTATTTATGCAATTAAGCAATGTACAAAAATAGTGCGACTCACTACATACACTAGTCAGAAACTTGCACTTGGTTCTATCAACATATTTTTAAGCTCTGGCTAAAGTCACCAGGGACACCCTGTGTGTAAGTGACCGGATTTTTGAATAACCAAGTTGAAAGATGCGCTACGTGTGTCTCGTCTTCACCTGTCGTTCACGTCCTTTAAGCGCATTTAAATCATCGTCGAAATTGGTGCAATTTAATGAATCGCGGCAGACCAGATGTGAGCTAAATAATACAACATTATGACCGCATATTATAACAAGTGCATATATTTCTTTCTTCCTGCCCAAAACAAAACGACAATGAAAAGGCCTTCCGTAAATCGTGGTCAACTCAGCCACTCCGGGTTCTTTCTAATCTCTAGTGCAGGCGTACTTGTATTCTCATGCCTTCACTGTTTCTTCATTTTTTGTTTCCGCTACATATTGTGATGTTTTTTTTTTACTATCCTATTGTCAGTAAATGTGATGTAGTAATCGTATTTCTTTGTAACGACTTATGTATTAGAAAATGTTATCCTTGTTTATTACGCTTTTATTTTAGTTTGATCCCTTGAGCGAGAAGAGTGTGAAATCACGTGAGGCATGTGCCACTCCTGCCGGGGCTTCCAAAACAAAGCCGGCAGTGTTGTTCAATTAAAAAAAAATAAAAATAAAAAGTGACACAAAAGAAGGAAAACAGGGCGCGGCAATTTGGGTGCGTATTACTTAAAGCTCGCTATTATGTCTCCGTGTTCACACCATTTGTCTTTAACTTTTACCGAATGGCATATCCAGCGCGTGCTTATTTTTTGTCTCTGTGCTTCTCTTGAGAGATGGTCCCGACGCGTTTGAAGTTTCTGTTGTGCGATTTGAGCGAGCTCGCAGCTTAACGCAGTTGCGTTACATGTTGATCTGTCTGTAGCTTGGAAACGGCAGATCAAAGGCACCAGCTTGCATCCATGATCCGCTGGACGAGCCTTCCTGTCATCCACCATATATTATATAAGAATCGTTGCCTATAATCGCCATGTTCTCACGTGCTGGATTAGAGCATAGTGTCTCACATTGACTTTGTTAAGCTGTGTTATTCTGGTATCATTCGAAAGCAGCACCCGGACTCTTAGACCAGTATATATCTTGGGAAATATGGTTTCGTCTATTTTTCGTTAGTATTCGCTTCATTCTGTCCGAGAATATTTTTCCCGGCGTTCTACTGCATATGTGGGTTTACCACGCCCCATCTTCATATTTTTTTTTTAAGCTGTTACGCAAGAAGTGTGGTATTTGCTCTAGAGATACATTATAAAACATAGTACCATGGACGCACAGCTCGTGCATTTTTTACCCGCCTTCTGAAGCACTTATGTAACTGTTGAAGAAGAGACGTAGTCTTAGAAAAAAAGCGCGGTTACGCTGCCTTTCAGAGACATTCTACCCTTACACTCAAAGCTGTACCCATCCTCATTAGGTCACTGTCTCTCGCCTCTGGATTGCCAGGGTTACGCGGTTGCACTGCCTTTCAAAGAGACTCTACCCTTACACTCAAGACTGCACACATCCTCATTAGGCCACTCTCTCTGACCACTGGATTGCAAGGGTTACGCGCTTATGCTGCCTTTCAGAGAGACTCTACCCTTACACTCAAGACTGTACACATCCTCATTAGGCCACTCTCTCTCGCCTCTGGATTGCCAGGCCATGCATTTAGCTTTTCGCTCATCTCGGCGTCGTTCCCCTTTGCCTTGGCTGCATCGCACCCTTCGCGCTCTCTCCCCTTCTCTAGTAACTGTGGGGATGTCCAGGCGCTGCAATTTCAGGACAAGAAACTGGTTCAACTGGAACTGTCAAAATTACTCCGGCGTAGCATATATATATATATATATATATATATATATATATATATATATATATATATATATATATATATATATATATATATATATATATATATATACATATATATATATCCCTCGGGGAGTGGTACTGTCACAAGCCTTCTTTATTCTAGTGATGGCATCGAAGACGTGATTATTACGCTACGCTGTAGGTATATGCCGATGATACCGGAAGTTATGTTACTTGATAAGAGGGAAAACTCGACCAGATACTCCAACAGCAACTTCACACATTCGCTGGTTTTCTCCAGGTTGTGACATCGAAGCACCTCCTGAAAAGCCAATGTATAGTCGTCACAGACCTTAAATAGCAGCCGCAAAAATTTCAGAAATATTCCATCTGCCACTATGAACCCAGTCAATTGCCTGGTGTTCTTACGCCAGGCTTGTGGAAACATTCATGGGTCTTCAACATAACCGAAGAATGCAATCATTTCCTTCACCTAATATTACGTAACACAACACTGCGATGGGGCAAGAACTAGCGGGCCAACCAGCGAATTGTTTAAGTGCTCATTACTTCACGTATAAAACAATATTGTACAGGTGCAACTACTTTAGCCTGACATCAAGAGAAGCAGAACAGATGACAAAAATTACATCGCCAAAGTCATGCGCATCACAACAGGACTGCCAATACATGCACAAGAAGCTAGAAAACTCGTACATACACATCAATTAAAACAAGCTAGAGGAGCCCACCGATGAAGCCTAAGATGGAAAAAAATGTATCGCTTTCGAACAACCTAATCCGGACGAGATATCACCGCCAAGCTTGGCTAGCTGGCGACAACAAGGGGCTGTTCGTCAAAGACGAGCTTTCTCAGTTGGAAAACTGGAATAGTCATTACTTAAGGCAAACCTGCGCCGTAAAATGTATTTGTATTGGCAGTTATCTCCCATAAAAATGTATAGAGACGTTACAAGTTGTGACGGGGAAGGCGGGAAAAAACTAAATGAACAGCAGCTTGACTGCCCTCACCTGCCATTTCACCCAGCAGCAAACAGCACAGTTTCCTACGTAATTTGGTGAAATTCAAGTTACAGACTAAACACAAGCAATTAGTCGTTATTAATATGAACAAGCAACGATAGTTAAGTACAACTCCGTTAAACAGATCGTACATAAAGTCTGGATGTTTGTTTTAGAAAGCAGGCGTAAAGAGTCCTTAAATAGGCGGTATTTATTAAGCATGTAGAGTAGAGAGTCAGCGAGCTTTTGGAAACCATACTTCGAAAATACAAGTAATATGAGCCAATATTCGCTATGTCTTGTGCTATCGATGCATAGAGTATAAAGGAAAATTCAGAAAGAAGCCAGAGACTGGCGAGAGCGCCAGGAACATGCGCTCTGCTGGGAAAATCCCCAAAGCATTCGCCATTTGATATGCAGACACGGCTAAGAATTAGTCATAAGGCGGTGAAGATGTTGCAGCGGCATAGTGGGTGGCATTTCTAGATCTATAAGCTCATTCGGTCAGAATAAGCGATTTTGCCAAGGACAATACTGATGCGGAGTTGTCAGCCGTGCTCTGCGTAGTTCAATGGATGCAAGAACATTATAAAGCCTGCAATTTCTTGAACAATGTTCACATTCATATCAACTCACCTGCAGCATACAATGCCTACTCTAGCCCAAAGAGAATGCACATGCTGATTGTTGTGGAAATTCAACAAATCGTGCGCAATGAAGTATGTGCCGGCACATGCCAGGTGAATGGGAAATGAATGGGCAGACAGCGAGGCGCGAGTGAACCTTAAACGACAATCCGTACCGTACGCACAAAACACACCCTGCCTGCCCCTTCACTCGCCCATACCATGGCAGCTCGGTAAGCTTTGATTGGCAGGGGAAGATAGGAGAGGGATGGAAATTGGATGAACCTTTTCCTGAACGGCCGAAGCACTTAGCTCGAAGAACACAGGAACTTGTGAGAACGCTGGTCAGAAATGCATTGATGTCACCACATTAGGTGGGTTTCTTCTTTAGTAAAAATCCAAATGAAGGTTTATGTGCACAACATAACAGCAAAGCAAGCCACTACGATACATATTTGTGGAATGGTCCAAGAGGTAAGGCAATCAGTAAACGCATCATGGATGCAATACCATGAGAATTCCAGGCAGTCACATTACGTGATTGGATTTCACCTCGCCACAGCAATCAGTAATACATTTCCCTCTTGTGGGGGCAGGTCATTTAATGTGGACACGATAAAGGCAGCACCTGAAATCGCCTCTATGAAAATTTTTTTGTGTGCCTGTTCACGTATATTTAATTTTGCTCACAGCTGTGACTTTTTCTGGTTTGTACACTGCTAAAATATTTGTTGAATCTATCTTTGTTAACTATATGGGAATTTTATTTACGTGTTTTCTACGTGTTTATGTTCTGTTTATGGTAATTTCTATCTGCCATTTGTCGCATGATTCGCTTAGCTTTAATTATTATGACTGGAGTGTCATGACGTCGGCAGAACATTGCTGGCTCTAGAAGACGCAATAATCTGCGAAGAGATGTATTTTTAAAGTAAAATAAGTTCGGAGATCATTGATATAAATTAAGAAGAGCAGCGGATCGAGGACAGACCCTCGAAAGTAACTCCCGAAGTCACTTGAGTTTGTTGCAAAAGGCAGTTGTTTAAGTTTACTTGAAATCTGTTAGGAACTCCTCAGTCCATCGCGTCGCGTTATAGTCAAGTTAGATGTTTCGAACTTTCAGTATTAGGTGGTTATATGGCACTATGTTTAAAGCTTTAGAAAAATATTTGAAAATGGCGTCTGCGTAGAGCAGTTTATTCAAGCAAACGTGAATATATGTTAGAAGTTCGTGTAGTCGCGTTTGAGAAGAGAGATTTTCAGGAAATCTGTTGGTTAGGAGGAGCAGGTAATTTTGATTTAGGCTAGTGTAATGTGGGTGCACATGATATGCCAGGCTAATTTACAACAAATATATGTTAGTGATATAAATCTGTAATTATTATAAGTACTATGATATTACTAAATTTGGATACCGGTATTAGCAATGCCGATTTTCAATCCCCCTAGGCAGCCTGTATCCACTGATTATCTAGCTTAGCAAGAAAATTTAGTACGAGGTTTGTTTTACATTTTTGATATTTATACCATCAGGGCTTGATAGTTTCGTGAGGAAGCCTGTCGATTGCGAGTGCTACCACGTTGCGAGATGATGAGGGCTGAAAGCAGGCTTGAAACAGATGGTTGCTCAAGCGCGTGAGCTTTATCCAGCCCTGGCTTGTCAGTAAAAACTGCGGAGAAATATTTCGTAGACCGTTCCGTGCTGTCCCTTGAATTAAGCGTGACCCTGTTCTCAGAATTTAATGAGAGAACTGTGTATTCCCGATTTGGTTTTACTATTTGCAAAAAAAAAACTTTTAGAGTAAGGTTTTAGCGTATCATGAAGAGTCCAACTTTTAAGAAAACTGGGAAGAACTTCGTCGGCTACAGTTCCCGTGAGGCGAGCAATGCTTTTATAATTTTGTCTCACTTCTTGACCGCTTCATCGCGAACCTTCTCTGAATGTAAACTTTTCTTGTTCGTGTAATTATTTACGTCACGGTTAAAACATGTTTTGTTCGGGCTCAACATTATGGTCATTTTTAGTATGCGAACAGTTTCAACTTCTTTGATTTTATTGCTGTACAGACACCAGTTATCAGGTATCTTTCTGTTCCTGAAGTTGGTTGCGAAATCTGCTGCAAATGAGTGTAACATACCAATAATTCTGCCGGTGTTGCTTAGTGCGTAATTAAGAATGCTTCTTTGTTAAACTCTGTCTTACTCGGCGGGTTTCAGTTCGAACGAACAACATATGACTTAGTGATAACGTATACATATTCGTTCTTGCATATTGGTCGCAGAGGTGTCTGGATGATTTATTGAATTGATTAGCGCACGACATAAGTGTGCGCTGAAAGTGCAATGCCTGCAGAAAATAGCCATTCACATCTGTTACAATTTGTATTCAAGGATGACATAGGCTACTCAAAGTCAGGGTAATTGAAACTTACCTGTACTCTCAAGAAACACTTAGGAAAGTTGGATAAAAACTATGGTACAACATTATTGAAAAAATAAACAAATTCAAGCAGGCTATCTGGTGGACGATAACATGTAACGATGACACATTCTGTATGTCCAATGCGTTTTGTGACCCACACATACCAAGGGTCGAGTCGAGTGTCATCAGAGGCAGTTGATGGTCTTTTTTGATGACTGTAACTCCGCTTTCTCAAAAACCTTCCTGATTTTACTAAAGATAAAAAAAAAATGTGGGACATGGTTGGTCCCTGTTTGCGATATTATTGGAAAGCCGTGTTTCCGTACCGCACACTATATCTGTTGGGCAAGAATGGATGAGCGTTCTTAGGACGTCCACATTGTGATAACAGCTGCGGGAGTTTATCTAGAGCAATGAGACAGCGTTTGTAGAAGCAATTGTACGTTTTTCTGCCGGTCTACGTTAGGTACTAAAAGGTTGGGTCCTTTCGGAAACCTGTAGAACAGTATGAGGAACCGAATCATACTGGCAAACAGTACTTTCCTCGTGCAGACATTACACTAATTTTCTAGAAAAGCGTTCTTTTTCTTCAAGGCTGCTCTTAGAAAAATCGCGCAATTTTCTGCGTGCCGATTGTGCGTTAAGTAAAAATTGCTCCTCTGCCAGGAGGTAATATCATTCGAGTTTTTTCAATTTGTTAGTGTTCCACGACACTCCGGTACCTATGGACAATTCAGGAGTTTAAGGATAATAAGCCGGTTAATGGCAGGACGACTCCAAGCAATGCCATGGGCGCCTTTAACGTCGCGATTTTTTATCTTCGAGTGAGTAGAAAAAAAAACATTCAGAGTGCCGACGCATTCCGCACATCCTTCGTGGTCATTTTCATGTGTACCCTTGCTTATGTGTACCCTTGGTTGCCCAACTTTATGATTAATGAACCAAGAAAATTTTGGGATTAGTTGAGCGATGCTGACAGGCACGTGACGCAGGTTTCGGTTGATGGCATCTCTATTGCAGATCCACAAGTCATCGCTGAGTATTTTAATACTTACTTTACTGGAGTGTTTTCAAAGGCAAGTACAACCGTGAATCTGCGTCACGGGGCATTTTTAGCATCCCTGGTTTATTTTATTTCATATCACGGTGTAGTCGCAATGCTGTTAAATCTGAAAACGAAATCGACTTGTGGTCCTGATGGTTTGCCCAATATTTTTCTTCGTCGTTATGCCGAAACTATCGCTAAATTTCTTGTGATCTTGTTTCGATCTTCGCTATTAGGTGCGAGGCTACCTGATGAATGGAACACAGCTCAAGTTATACCTGTCTATAAAAAAGGTGACCGTTTGTTATAAGAAAATTATCGCCCAATATCCTTAACATCTTCTTGTTGTAAATTGTTGGAACACGTTGTAGCAAAACGCATCACTCAATTCCTTTAGGAAAACTCATATTCTCAAGCTTTCAACACGAATTTAGAAAAAATTTCTCTACTGCAACACAATTGGTCACGGTAGTAGATTCAATTGAAGCATGTATAGACAATTGTGGACAAATTGACGCGACATTCTTAGATTTTAGTAAAGCATTTCACAGAGTTATTCATGATAAATTGCTCACTAAACTCGTAAGTATTAACCTTCCCGACATTTTGGTCTCTTGCGTTTCCGATTACTTACATAACCGAACGCAGTTTGTTTCAATTGATGGTTTTCATTCCTGCATTCTTCCTGTCACATCAGGTGTGCCTCAAGGAAGTGTTCTGGGACCCTTGCTGTTTCTTTTATATATAAATGACATTGTCTCCGTATTTACTCCTGGAACTCAAATTAGGTTATTTGCAGATGATGTTGTCTTATTTCGTGAAATCAAAGGTGTACATGATCAGGTGGAGGTGAATCCTAATCTCTATAATGTATCTAAGTGGTGCACAGATTTTGGCATGACTGTTAACACCGATAAAACTGTTTATCTTTGCGTCCAGATACACATGCCGTAGGCTTAGATAGAGAAACAAACGGTGCTTCACAGGCCCTCTAGTAGTCCGATATGGGTTAGGATAAAAACGGTTGGGCTTGGTATTCCGCCCTGAGGGACTCCGCGACTACTGTAATACCGGAATGTCGGGCCATTCCTGGTGAGCACGAATAATTATCGCATCTGTAGGTAGCTATGCACCCAGAGATATATCTTGTCACCAAGTCTTATTGCTTCTAACGCTTTAAGGACGGCTTCATGGGTAACGTTATCGTAAGCCCCTTTAACGTCTAGAACCAAGGCAGCAGACAAGCGTTTATAAGCCTTCTGGAATTCGACGTACTATCAGCGTCAAATTAAACGTGAACAGCGGAGCGCGTAGCCCAAGCCTAAGTGAAGGTGTAATGCGCGCCGTCCAATCATCACCAATGACAGACGCACACATCCGATTTGGCAGCACGGCGCACGGCCACCATCGCGGCAGCCACCGATACCGCGCTGCGCAAGTTCGCCAATTGAAATAATCATGTCTCGCACAAGCGGCAAACCACATGAGCGAATCTGTAAGGATCATTTAGCAAATGATCATTATAGACACGCGCACCGCTGTTCGCGTTGGCGAATTGTGCGACAACACTCGTCAACTGCAAACTTCTGCTTCTGGGCGCTATCCTGGACATTCCGCCATTTTGTTCGATGCGTGACTTAGATGCGACGCGAATAAAATGGCGCTGATGGCCCCATTTGGCTTTCGTAACGTGACGCCAACTTGACGTTTTGCCTAAGAAACGAAAATGAAGGTACTGAACGTAAGGCTCTCGGTAAAGCAAAACAGTTTTCCTCCGCAGTTAAACTAAAGGAGCTAGTTCAAAGCGCATGATTACTCCGTCGAAAACGCTTCTCGCTTCTGTCGTCTGCTGCGTACGAGCTGTCATCTGCTTCATTAGTTAGGATGCGTGTATACAAGGGAACGGAATGAGTCCTCTTAGGTTGGCGCCAACGCGCTTGTTTTCTACCTTGGTACAGCATACGCGACGTACTAGTGGTGATGAGCGCACGTACTAGGCCACGTTATCGCTATCTCGCGAAACGCAAGTGGCTCAGCCCGACTTGGCTGGCTGAGAAACGGCCGAATATCACCGATTGCGTGGCGCGCGCAAGAGATATCCGCAAGAGCGGCGCATGTGCTGGCGCTGCTATCTCTTGTTCACTTCGCTAGTTACTCGCACCGCGGGAGGAAGCTTCAAGGCGCCGCCTTGCGTACATTCCTTTTTATAAATGAAAAAGACGCCGTTGTCATATCTTTTGATTGTGCGAAAAGGCATTAATCTTGATTAAAATAGAAACGTGCCAGCGAAAAGTGAACAACGTTGCAGAAACTTTGCCATGTTGAACCAATATTATTTGATATAAACGCTGTTCTTTAAAAAAATGATGGCCCAAAATACAAATGCGAACACCACCCGAGAGCGACATACTATGAACACGCGTTATGAACAAAATATTTTCATGGCGCCAAACAACGGAAGAAATGTGGCGCTACGCATTCCTCTCGGCCGCCATTGCATATGACTGCTCATTAGCATAGTTCGCGCGGCTCGTCTCGCCACAAATTATGGCGGAAAATCTCTGCAATGGCGGCCCAGCGCAACGTCACGCAGCGTCAAATTGATGTTTACGAAACGGCCCTTCATGTGACGCTCCCCACGGCATATTTCTTCAGCCAATCAGCAAGCTGGCCAAGCGGCTATCTTGGATCACCACCATATATCCGCGAAATTGCAGATGCATTGCACTGGCTTCTGTACGCTGTATACCGCTCACTTTCTTTCTTAAGCGCTAACGTCGCAATATAGCTACCAAGGACCAAAAAAATGTATTAGTCGATAAAATTTGCAGCCCCGCGTCACGTTTCTTCATCTTGATGAAAACACAAAACTGCATGTTGGAAAACCCGCTTCCCGGCACAAATTTCAAGGCACGTGAGCTCTCCGCAGCCACTCAGAGATTCAACATGGCGGATAATGGCGGCCGTGCAGCCACCATGCGTGTCGGGAATTCTTCTTATTTTCCGCCTTTCAAATGTAAGAACCAGGTCATAGGCGAAAATATTCAACCATAGAGGGATTGCGCAGTGCAGCCAAATCGGCAAATGCGTTCTTGTCAACGGCGACGCCTGGACGGCGCGCACTATACCTATACTTATGTTTTGCCACACGCTCTGCTGTTCACGTTTCATTTGACTCTGATAGTACGTTCTAGGTGCCACTCCAGACGCGTTAAAACCATCGGTTTCATTACATTTGTTACACAAATAGCAAGAACAATCGGACGGTATGACGCAGTATCCAAAGGCGACTTGCCATCTTTGAGAAGCGGAATCAGGCCACTTGTCTTCCATTCCTGGAGAACTATGCCAGTCTGTCTGAGTCGTTGTACAGGATAAGGTGTGCCTCTCGAGCCCGTTCACCAAGGTTACACAGAACGCGGTATGTAATGCCATCTGGTGTTGGCGTAGCGGAACGCCTGCACAAAGCAAGCGCAGCCTCTAGTTCGTCCTGAGAAAAACGGCACTCCATACGAGGGTCACGTAAGAATGGTGAACGGTCGGGAGCCTGCGTTCCCGTGGAACTTGCTTTACCGGCAAACCTCCTACTAAAGGATTCAGCGGCTTCAATCTCTTTGCATTGTAGGTAAAGAGCCCGGGAATTAAATGGGTCGTGCTGTCCAGGGGTTGCACGGAGGCCACGTACAGTTATCCATATAAGAGACAAAGGCTTTCGTGGATCCAGAGACTCACAGAAAAACATCCATTGTTGTGAAGCCAGCTTGTTCATACGACCCTGTATTTTCTTCTGTGTGCGTCTGGCGCATCTAAGATCGTGAAGGGACTTTGACCGCCTATATCGTCGTTCCGCACGGCGACGAATTGCCCGAAGTTTCTCGAACTCTATGTCAAATTTAGTGCGCGTGCAGCTTTTCAAAATCGAATGTGTGGCAACCTGTAAGACAACTTTTATTGCGCCCCTAGGCTCGATGGTATGTTGTTTCGACAGCAGTTTTCCATGATTGATTTAAATTTTGGCCAGTCGATGCATTGGACAGCTCCGGAGAACTTGGAGCTAGTCAGCCCCTCAATCATGATACAAGTGGGGATGGGATCACCTTGCTGCGTTTCCAAGTCCGAGAACCATTGAACCCTTCTGTTAAAAAGCGCGAAATAAATTAAGATCGAGGCTCTTCCTCGCAGACAGGCGGGGCATCTATCATTTAACAAAGTTCTGGTCCTGAGGCAATACACACCAATCTTCTGCCCCTTGAGTTAATCTTGGAGCTTTCCCAGAGATAGTGGTAGGCATTGAAATGTGCAGTGATCACCCACAGGGGTAGAATCGTCAAAATGTTCTGATAAGCATTTGACACCAAAGGTGCATTGACTTTTCTAAAGTCGTACATCGGACCATACAACAAGACAAACCAAATCAACCCACTATCAGACAAGTTGACAAAGCACGAAGCGAGGTCCGATGAGACGAAGCGTTGTGGTGATTGATGTGTGCCGTCAAGTCACAGAAAAGAACATCAAAATTATTTTCACCTGCGCCAAAGCATCCATGTCAAGACACTAAAGCAAGCAAAAGTAACTACGTTCCTATTTATTTTTATACTTTGAATTTTATTCGTGATCAGATGTTTAGCGTCTTTAATTTTCTGGTTCTCGATACCCGCGGGCTGCGTGAGCCAGCCAGAGCGCATGCGTTTTTTTCGTGTTGCCCCGACCATCGCGCGGGGCACTCCAGTGCGGGTTCGTTTTTCTCTGGCCGAGTGGATTTTGGCCTGGCAGGGTTTTGAACGCTTTCTGGCTAGCAGACGAGAAAACGCAACAATGGTCCCTCACTGCCATCACTGTGGAGACTTCACGGACTGTAACGCGTTTGATTGAGGGCATCATCTTCACTTCGATGTGATCGCAACCTCTCTTGAAAGTCTTTTGACTCACCGGTGTAGGATATCGAGCAGTATGCCTATGGCTCTCTGTGGACCAAGCGTCTCAAGTTTTCTTCGATATTCTTTCGGATGCCACATTAGGTGCCCAAAGTAAGCATTCGGTTATGGTCAATAAGCTTTCCTTTGCGTTTCATCATTTTTATCGCCATGTCCTACGAAAGAAAAAAAAAGACATTGTTGCGGCGCAGCGAATTCTCGCATGGTGAAAGTTTGATTTTGGTACTTCTTCCTTTGTGTGATGTGTGATTGCGCAACGTGTTTATTTGCCTTGATTGACGCATTACACAAAGTAACCTTTGCTTAGATACGTAGCTATAATGGAGACTAATACGTATATGTAAATATCTTGTTGCGAGGTTTTGTGTATACATGCAGTGAACTTTGTGACCAGTGGCAATTTTTCCCCTTTATCAACCTGTATATTCGCATTTGTATATTCCATTGCATCTTCGCATTTCAAGTGCATATTTAGCAGAATTCCAGCTCTTTATATGTGCTTTCTGTTGCGACTATAATTTTGGTGCAATTACTCACCATACACGACCGGTGACAGCTTCTCCTGCGCAATACATTGGAAAGAAGCACAGCGCCGTTGCGATTTTTCCCTGGCCGCTGCATATCTACAAAAATGTAAACGACGTTTTTGAATGACAAAGTTTGATTGAAATATTTGTCATCAACTTGTTCATTTCATGGCCTTTACGTTTTTCATATTAGCGGCATGCATTGCTTTGCTGGTTTCGAACAGGTATAGTTCTAAAGATTGGGTGATATTTTCTGTACTTATTAAACGGGCAAAAAACGTGGAAGAATGCTTCCACGTTTTCCACTTCATTTATTTTTGGCACAACTCTTGGGACATACAAATATCTTCTTTTATGAAAGAATACATATTTTACTTATCTTCTAAGTGCCCAGCGTTCAAGAATTCGTTTGCAGCGTCTTTAGCATTCGCAATGCTGTTATTATTCATGCATTTGATCCCTCGACAAATTCTATAAGGAGGTTTGGTTTCTTGGTTTGTTTGGTACTTTGGTTTCTTTGCGTAGCAGCTCATATAAGGGTTCCAGCTCCATTACCAAATTTGGCAGGAATCTGGAATAAAGATTTACCAAGCCCGAAAAGGCTTTCAGTTGTGTCACATTGACCGGCTTGGGTGCGTTTTTTGTGGCCAGTACCTTATCCACAGTAGGGTGCAGCCCATGTCTGTCAATTTGGTGACCCAGATAAGTTACTTTCTGCTGAAATAATTTGCATTTTTCGGCGTTAACTTTATGCCGTGCTTACTTAGGCGCATGAGCACTTGTTCGACTCTTTCTCGGCACTGCTCGTAGTCCTCGCCAGATATGATGACATCGTCCATGTAGCAGGCGGTTCCCGGTAAGCCGCCCAGGATAAGATCCATTGCTGCTCGAAATTCGGCAGACGCGCACGCGACACCATAAGGCAAACGCTGGAACCTCAAAAGGCCCAGGTGCGTGTTCACTGTCAGCAATGCTTGTGCTAGCTCGTTTAATTCAAGCTGTAGATACGCCTTTGATAGGCGAATGACCGAGAAGACGGTTCCACCTTGTAATGCCGTGAAAATATCCTCTGGTAAGGGCAGAGGATAGGGTCAACTTGTATTGCCGAATTGACGGTGGCACGATAGTCACCGCACAGACATTTGTCCCTTTGTCTTTCTTAGGCACGCTCAAGCGCTGTGCCTTACCCTGTACACGACTCCTGCCTTTTCCATGTCGACCAATTCCTGCTGTACCTGCCTACGAAGAGCATATGGCACTGACCGCGCCTTACAAAGAACTGGCGTAACTTCTTCTTTGAGTTTAATACTGGCCTTAAAGCCCTTTATAGCACTATAACCAGGTTCGAACATATATTTTTACAGTTCAGTTAGCGGAACTGCCTTAGATTCTTCATGCTCATGACTTCATGCCACCTAATTTTAATTTTGGTCAGCCAGTTTCAACCAAGCAATATTGGCATCCTAGCTCCTTTGGCACCCTTTGCTATGACCAGCGGCAATGAATAGCATTGATAATAATACCGAGCATCAACATCTATCACCCATTTGATCTCGACAGGTGTGCCATTGTAATTGGCTAAGTTCACATTAGCTTGTCTAAAGCTAGATGCACGGAAAAACTTTACGCCCTCAGATTCGGACATAACCGACACACTGGCACCCGCATACAACTCCATGGTCACTTTCTTTCCATTTAGTTTTGTCATAACTGTCATAGCATGTGTTTCCAAACTTCTTTCGGTGTGACATAGCGTCAGTAACTCATTTCACGCGACAGCATAGTCCAGTTGCTTAACTACTTTGATTTTACACAGTTTAGCCAAGTGCGCTTCTTTTCCGACATTCGTAACAAGTACTGCTAATCAATGGGCAACTTTATCGCTCATGATGCCCTGCACAGCGATGACACAAAGCTTTAGTCCCATGCGACGCCGTTTTTTCAGCCTTCGCGAATGCGTTGCTCCCGGCGTACTTGCGAACACTTGCTTGTTGACGCCGTCCTGTTGGCTGTCTTTGCCAGTGGAGGTCGGAGACGCCCGCAGCGTGAACTTCGCTTCTCGTCGAAACCATTTACTCAGTGTCTTTCGACGCGGCATCCATAGCCACAGCGATGCTGCGGGTGCGTACTCAGGTAAGTTGAGCGTCAGGCGTGGCTAACAGTCGGCAGCATATAGCATCTGTTTGAAGGCCGGTGGTTAGTCAGTCCCACAGAGCTTCCTCTAGACATGCGCTGGACGCGCACGCAGCTGGCAATTACTTGAGACCCATGATGAAGTCCGTCACGCTTTCACGCTTCTCTTGTTTTCGTCAGTGGAAGCGATACCTTTCCTTCATCACGGAACTCTTGGGAGTGTAGCCCTTTTGCAGTGCACCAATGGTGTCCTCGAATGTCACCTTCGTGGGCGTCTTTGGAAGAAGCAAGCTCCTGAGCGTTCCGTAAGCCTTTCGACAATTGTAGTCAAGAAGATCTGTAGTTTCTTTTCTCCTGCAATGTAGTTGGCGGCGATTAAGTACTCCAGTAGCTCGAGGTAGACTTTGAAGCGCCAGACGTAGCCATGTGCAGTGCATCTTGCAGCATCCCATGCTCGTGGCCAGTTTGTTGTGACCAAACGCGGAGACGTACTTGTTAAACATCTTTATTCCATCTGGCCTACAGGCCGCGTCGCAGCAACGAAGAAAACTCTCAGCTCACATCGCACATGCGCAGAACAAACACTTAATCAAGTCCGCCAATCTCTGTCGCGGCGCAGACTTGCGCCGAGTTTGATGCAACGCTGTCACGCGTTCGATGAAACGCTACCGCGCGTTCGATGTAACATAGTAATTTTTCAAGTCTAAGTGGCGCTTCCCCCGACACTAGCAGCGCCACCTGAATGTATTATGTGAATAGACGGACGGTTTCATGTATAATTATATTGTCACGTGGTCGTGACGTCAAATAACACAGTAACAATACTGTGAAAGGCAAAACTAGCTTTTATTGGGCGAACCTCTGCCCACAAAACAGGCTACACTTAAAGCACAACGAGAGCGGCGAACACAGTACGCGATCGTCGAAAATCTGATCAACGGGTCAAGCGTGTCGGCTTTTATACATCAATCGTGGAATGTTCCAGACTATTCGCTGGGACCCGCGCGCGTTCCACAAAGTTCTACATTGTTCGCGCCACGCACACATGCAATCAAATTACACAAGTTTCGGTCACAGACAGTGTATGAAACCATCGATAACAATCCAGAAACTTCCCACACATGCAAGCGCGTCCTGCGCTGTGCGATAACATTTGTTAGGCGGTGAAACGTGTCGCCCGATGAAGACAAGTGCACGTGTCAATATGAAAAAGACATGGCCGGTTCATGTATATGCACCTCAAAGGTCTGGATACAGAATGGAGGGAGAGGTTAAGCAAGTTGGAAACCATAATCAATGTAATTCAAACTGTAAATAGATAGTCAGGAATCATCAAAAAGCAAGTCGGAGAAATAGAAATGGTAAATTGCATGCAAATTAAGAATGGACACGAAAGGACCATGGAGATTTACATATACGCATGACACAAATCAGGAGGGAAAATCTGTACAATAACACAATGTGCAGAGCCTGGCTATATGAGGCTCGAGCTGGCTGCCTGAAGATAAAAAGATACCGAAGCAAATATTCCTAATAGAATGAGGCATGTGTCTGGCGTAGCAAATGTCCGAAGATGACTGTGTGCAGCGTATTGGAATGCCAACATGTTCACCCAGCAAAGACCGCACGGACCGTCCGCCTTCTAGAATCGCTGGGATTCAAAGCAAAGGAAAACATTAACTGGTCAGCAGTTGAGACAAGGAAGGTATGTTTAGAGTATTAGTCCGTAAAATGCTGCCAAAAGATTTAAACAGCCGGAGTAATTAAAGACATATGTAAATGTACAACATAAATCGACATGTATTATTTCAGACAGAAATGATCAAGAAGAAACCGGCGGAATCCTAGACTGCAACAGATGTATACGTAAAACTTCATTAGCTTAAGCACGCTAAGTGATGACTTGTCGCTACCCAGTTTCGAAGGCGAGACCTGTAGATATCATCATTATCATCATCGAGGAAAGTTCGGTGAAATTCGCTCGGCAGTCAAGAAGATCGTTAGATCATGCAGGGCTTCGATGATTACCAATGGGTGGCCAAATGGCACACGGCAGCAAGCATGAGTCAACCTGTGGCATGAAAATGTACAACCGAATCGTGCTGCTTGTGGCATCATCAGCAGTAGCAGCAGCAGCAGCAGCAGCAGCAGAGCAGCCTGTTTTATGTCCAGTGCAGGACCAAGGCCTTTCCCTGCTATCTCCAATTACCCCTGTCCTGCGCCAACCCATTCTAACTAGCGCCCGCAAATTTCCTAATTTCATCGCTCCACCTAGTCTTCTGCCGTCCCCGACCGCGTTTCCCTTCTCTTGGTACCCATTCTTTAACTCTAGTGGTCCAACGGTTATCTAACCGGAGCATCACATGACCTGGCCAGCTCCATTTTTTTTTCTCTTGATGTCAATTAGAATATCGCATATACTCGTTTGCTCTCTGATCCAAACCGCTCTCTTTCTGTCTCTATATACCCCAAAAGGGAAAAAAGCCGAGGCAAAGTTGCTTCATCTACGTTCTTTGTTCAAGGCCAACTCCGCGTCCTCACAGAGTCGGCCGTTCAACAACTGCGCCGGGAATCGTTTTGCACACGAGCGAAATGGGTGCTCTGTCCGCCATCATTCATATTTAATAATGACGCATTTCTGTCAAGCGTATTTAACGAGTTCATTTATCAAGAAGTTCTCCGAGACGTCGGCTGTCTAGTATAAGCAGGCGGCCAAGTCAACGAGCGCCTTCCTTTAACAAATGAAGCGCTGAATGAGAAGGCGATGTGTTTCACTGAGTGCGAAAAGCGACATCAGAAGAAAGATAACTTTTACCGGCGGAAGCAGGAATCCTAACTTATGTTTATCATGTGAATTTACACGCGCAAACAGGATTTCCAAGGATGTTGGAAGGGTTTTGAAGATGAAAAGTAAAGGTGGGCAAAGGAGCGGATGTACTATTTTGGGGGCAGTGGCATGTACCTACGCCTCGAGAGGGACCCTACCCCGAAGCTGGAACGGCACTTTCAAGAGCTTCTTTCTGATGTGTTCCGTTGCGTTACGCCACAACATAAGGCCCTTTACTACTCTATTCTGCCCCATAATGGCTCTGCGCAAGCCTTGTACAGATTTCTGAACATTCATAAATCAGAGGTACTAAGAGAGAGAGAGAGACAAAGAGGAGGAAAGACAGGGAGGTTAGCCAGTGTAAGTACCAGCTGGCTACCCTGTGCTGGGGAAAGGGAATAAAAGGAGAAAGAAGAAGAAGAGGAGAAAAAAAATTAAGGAAATTCACGCAGTACCGCGGTACTACGCGATACAACACTCAAAGGCGATCGCACAATTCGCATGTCCTTAAATACTTCAGCAAAGCCCTCAAGGCCTTGAGTGCCGAAGCCCGTCTGGACCAGTGTCCTAGAGCCTTCTCCTCTGTAAAGGGGCGATTGTCCAGTTTTTCGAGCACCGTTACGAGCACTGTTCTTGGCACTTTGTAGCTGAGACAGTCACAAAGGAGGTGCTGAATCGTCTCCTCACAGTCGCAGGTACCGCAAGTAGTGCTGTCGGCCATTCCAATGCGGAATGAATAGGAGTTCGTGAATGCCACGCAGAGGTACTAAAGCGTCCAGTTGTCGACTATAGCCGCTCTCCCCTCCACAGACTGTCCGGGTATCTGTATTACGTGCTGCGGCCACTCGTGGGAAATAACTCCACGCAAGTCCGTCACTCCAGTGACTTCATATACAAGGTGCGGGACATTGCCCTCGAATAGGGCGATGTTCTTGTGTCTTTTGACGTTAGATCATTGTTGACCAGCATACCTACAGGCTTGGCTGTCGGCGCATGCGTCTCATCCCTCGAAACGGATGCAAGTTTGCCAGAGCGTACTCCTATTGACGTCCAGGATTTGAGGCGGATCCTGAGATTTTGCCTCGAGAACACATATTTCACATTCGAGGGCTCCTTTTGCAGGCACGTACACGGGACAGCAATGGCTGCTGCCGTATCGGTTACGGCAGCAAGCCTGACTATAGAATGGCTTGAACAACGCGCACTCAATTCGTTCAGCCCTGCGCCCAAAGCCTTTCTACCATAGGTAGATGATTGCTTCAGCGTATTCAAGAAAGAATCACTGACAGCGTTCACAGAACACTGCAACGGCTTGAATGAGGCAATCAAGTTTACTGTAGATGAGGAGCACCACGGCCAGCTTCCTTTTTACGACGTCGTCGTCAAACGCCAAAGAAATAGCTTGTCGTTCAGCGTGTACAGAAAGAGTGCCCAAGCAGGTCGCTTTCTGCATTTTAAGGCTGTGAACCCTGCCTCCCACAAGAAGTCTATAGTCAGCTCGCTTGTAGACCGCGCGATCAAGATTTGCAGGAACCGAATGACGTCACTACTGACATACAGCGCGTGCATCGAGATCTCTCTGAAAGCGGCTACCCTGACGCGTTTGTTCGTTCCGCAAAACGTTAGCTAGCACTTCCTGCACGCACCGGAAGCGCTCATCCCAAGAGTCGTGCGCCTGTGATATATGTTCCTGGGATGAGCGAGCACTTGGCGCGTGTCCTACGCCCCTACAGTGTACAAGTAGCGCTTGTGCCAACAAAAACGTTAAGACACTCCCTAATGAACCTAAAGAGAAGCTACATCCAGAAAAATTCCCAGGCGTTATGTAGGGCATCCCATGCGCAGGTTGCGATCGAAGTTACATTGGCGGGACAGGTAATTTCCAGCAAACACTGGAGCAGCACATGTACGACATAACAATGAAGCACGTATCTTGGAATGCTTTCGCCGAACACGCGAAAATGACTCGCCATTATATAGACTGGAAGAACGCAAAGATAATCGAAAAAGGAAAGAACTGGACTTCTTGACTTTTCCTTGAATCCTTTCTCTTCCATTGCAAAGATCCATAAGAGACCGTTATCAGATTAGGAAGGAAGGAAATCAACTTTATTCTAGGTCCTGCAGGCCAAAAGAGCTTTGGGCACTCATCGAGTGGGCGTCTCCCACGACGGAACCGGGAGGTTGAGTTTCCTGGCGGCGTCGTGGACCTGCTGGACGCCCCAGAGTTGGGGAGCGAGTTCTTCGCTCCGGATTACTTCTTCAAACTTGCGCTTGTCCTGTTCGTAGTTTATGTGAGCTAGCGAGCACGGCCAGAGTAAATGATATACGTTAAGGGATCTATTGCAGATTAGTTTCTTTTAGGTCCTTGGCCTAATGCAAACAGCGCAGCCCAGGTAACAAGTGCCGGTATAGCTTTTCTCCAAGCCACTGGGCTGGACGCACGGCTTTAGAGATGCCAAAACTCTGTGAATTTGTATATACGCATCTCTTCCTTATACCATCATCTTTCATCAGCCCTTTCCCTCCCCGTCCCGTTTCCGCAGTGTAGAGTAGCAGGCCAGAGCAAGTTGTAGCTCAGGCTGACCTCTCTGCCTTTCTGTAAATTAATTCCTTCCTCTCTGACAATCTGACCACGGAGCACACATTAACCCGCAATGATGGCAACTTTCCCTACATGTACGCACGTTGCCTACGTCACATCTTAAAGCCTAGATAAGTGGACCATTTCCGCCTTGAACTTCATTGTGAACCAAGCTCCTGTGCATGGAGCCGGGGCATCTTTTCTTTTATAAACATTCGTGGCCGGTGTCTGCTTTTAATTGTTCTCGTGTATATTCCCGATCAGATGGGTTTCCGTCCAATTCTTCATTTGAGATCTTCAACTGTGGTTTCTTTGATCTCAGGTTCAGTTTGCGCTCACTGTCGTGTACAATTTTTTTTTCTCTCTTCATTTTTGGAGCCTTAAGGAGTTATGAGAAAAACTTGCAATAAAGGGTGCACAAAGTTGTACCTTGTGCTTGCGGCTTCCACTTCTGCACCCCAGTTTACAGCTTCAGTGGGCATTTGGAATTACAAAACATGCAGTGGCGTTAATGGGTGGTTGAGGTTACATCGGCGTGGTTTGTGTTGATAACTATCCCGTCAACAATTTTTTTTATAAAGGATTTAACACTAGGGCTCATTGGACGCAATTCTCACCATTCTCGTTATTTCTCTAAATTATGCTTTGAATGCCTGTAATAAAGATTTTCTTTTGTACTTACTTCAGAACAATTAGCCCTTTCACTTAGCACAAAAGTGTCTTTTACGACTGTCCCTCATGACGCAGTTTATGGTAAACCGACGTTCCTTTTCTTTCTTTCTTTCTCTCAAGGATGCCTTTACGACGTACTTTCTCCTCTTTGTAGCCGTGATAACGCTTCTACAATGCAGCTACCGTTATCCCTAGGGAAAGGGAAGTAACCAAAGGACAAAGACTTTTATATCACACAAGGTCTTTTTTTTAAGCGAGCGAACGTCACACACACTGCAGAACGCGAAGAGTTACTCAATTCTTCTGTTTTCAGCGGTAACGAGTGCTGCGCGCTGAAAAAATCTGCACGCGAGAGATACGCTGCACCCCGGGCATCAGTGTGTCTTTGTACGTAAGGAGGCTTTGAATAACTCAGACTTCTTGTGTCACACATCTTCTCCGTGAAACCAGATAAAAGGCCGGAAATATCACTGGCGAAGTGCAAGAAATAATGAAAAATATAACGAAGCGCAACAAATAATGAAAAAAGAGGCGAGGCAATTCCATAGGAACACGAGAAGACAAATAACGATCGCGCATACAGGTACCGCAACGCCTGAGAAAATAATTACTCTGTAGCTATAAAGGACGGAGAGAACGCTGGCGGCGGCATGGTCTTGGAGCTGCAGGATTATGGGGGAGGAATAAAGGAGCCTTCTAGAGAACAAAGATGTAGCTGCGGGGTGCGAGTAGGGAGGGCTTAAAAGCCGTTGCGAACGTGCGATCGAAGGCGCCTGTCTGGCTCTCTCGTTATCGGCGCCTTTGACGCGTCCAGGAAAGCGACAGTGCACCGCACGCATAATCTCACTACATGGAGCACGCGCAGCTCCCCGATCTCCCTTCTACTGAATACACTTCGCCACGAAGCGGCCCTCTACGCAGTTCCCCCCATATCATTGGCGCGCACGACACAGTCGACACGTCTCGGCCGCTGTCGCCCGCGTTGACGTCGCAGGCGACAAACGAAGCTTGCCGCTGATCGGCGTCTGCCGCGCTCTAGTAACGAGAGGTCTGTCGTGTGTCGCAAATGATGCTCCATGCACTCGCGATATGCCGTTTCTGATCGCAGTGGCTGTGCCTAATTATTGGCCTAAAAAACGCTTAGGACAGTTTCTTTGGGAAACTATGCATGGCACTCGGTGGGCTGTTACCGCTTGTTGTTTCGTGCGCCTAATTCCCTCATTGCTTACGCGCTTGTCTTTAGAGGAACCAATCATTAAAACAAAAGAGAGAACAGAAAGAAGGCAAGGTACGAAGCTGTGCTTCACAGGGTTAACTGGATTAAGGGATGAAAAGAAAGGAAAGCAATTAATGATGGTGTCGCTTCATCCGGAGGTGCACATCAACAGTTGGCCACAGAGGTTTGTAGATGTCGGTTTCTGAGCTGGCGGTATTCGTTTATGGCATCGGACGGAACCGCATGGGGAACGTATGTGAAGTTCGTGCAGATGTAAGTGAACAAACACTTCGCTGTGGCCGCCGTGAAGACGAAAAGTGAAGTGGTGGAGGGAGAAAAGGAGTAGACGGATGCACTGTGAATACGCCTTTGGAATTAACCTGCTACAGCTCGTAAATGACAATATGTGTCGCAAGTTAACTATGTAAAAACGTCCTTAGTGAATTTATGTTAATTAGTCGAATAAGCATTTTCATTTCTCGCGCAAGTAATGTCCACCCTTTTGAGTTATCCCGCTCAGTAACTACAATTGTGCTATCCATCCGCACAGGGTCTTTTTAAACATTTCTTTTATTTAAAAAAATACCAGATATTTTACTAGGAGTCGCAGGGAGTAGCAGTCATATAGAAGCCTTCTTTGGAAATATTACACAGATACGTAGTAAATGTTTTCTTTTTTTCCGGCATATTGGTATTTACCACCATACGGCGCCGCCTACAAAACTTGCCTCGGAGCTCCGCCAGCGCCCAAAAGTAACAGGACAGTGGAGTTTACCTAACCCAATAGAAACGGCCACACGCGGCTGCTGCGCTGGTTCTCCGGAGGGAATCGGGTCGATCGAGCGGGAACTTCTTCCGAAAGGTTCAAGCGGCCCGCTTTAAATATGAAAGCGCCGCTTCCAGAATGCACGTGCGCCGCGTGACTCTGCCTCCGTTTCCTGTCGTCCATGTACGCGACTATGCTGCAGACGTTCTGAGATGCCTAGAAGGGAAGCGGTGGGCACGTGCCCCGTGTGTACGGCTTGGTGGTGTTCGGGACCTGAGGATATTGACGAAGCCCTCACTTTGAGATGCTGATGCTCCTGTTGACTCAATAATAAATCGGTGCTTCCACAACGCGTGCTGTGAGGCGCTCTGCTGCGCCCACTGAACCTACCGTTTCCGAACTAAATACTGTAATATTCCTTTTATTTGCTTTTTCTTCCTCCTGCTTGTCCGGAGAACTATGCGCAAGGCTTCGCTTCCAAGATCGCGTATATAGAGTTAGCAAAAGTGCGGCAGTCGTGGCTTTTTGAAGCACTATATTTTTCTTCAAAAGCCGCCAGGGTGAACCCCGGCGCTGCGGTCGTCCAGCTACCATGGGAATTGGTGGAAAGTAGAGCGATTTGTTTCATTTTCGTGCTCGATGGCTCATACCTTGAGGCACAATTTACTATGGGTTACCTTGTATATTTTTTTAGCGGTTGTAGTTTTCTAAATGAAGTAAAGCCGTTGAATACGTCGTCAAACAATAGCTATTGTTGGAAATGGTCACTTATCAAACTCACGAAACAGTTTCAAGAGGGCAGGACAAAGTTTAAGCAAATCCTTGTATACCGCCCATATATCTGGTGCTGTCTAAATTGCTGTAATAGCAACCCCCGTATCGCCATAGTTCCCTATAACGATTTGTTTAGGAAGCGGTCATCGCCGGACAGTCCGTCTCCGGCCTTCTTATGCACCTCTAACGCCACAGGCAGGAAATGCAGGTTTCAGTTTCTTCTCTGAACCTTTGTTTTTTGTTTCTGTAGTTAGCATTGCTCTCGACTCACACGAAACGTGCACAAGAGGCAAGCAGTGAAAGTCGAGGAAAAGCGCGGGTGCAGCGCGCTTTGCGGTCCACTCAATGTGTCGCCATCCCGCGGACGAACGAAAAAATCCCGCCGTGCAAATTCAGCAGTGAGTAAGTGCATTGAGTGTCAGCGCACAAGGCCGGGCGTAAGCGCGGCTTTCATGCAATCAGCATGCACAGTCGCAGATTGCTCGGCGACCATGCAATCAGTGGCGTAGTCGCTGCCAGAAGCACATGATCGATGGATTCATCTGCTGCTGGTTGACCAGACTGTGTATGACGAAATTGTCAGGGGTGGCTATCACGTGCCCACTCTGCCGAGTAGGAGTGCGAAGCAGCGGCTCATTTTTTCTTATCTAATAATCGCCGACGTGCTTGCGAACGCGGTCATTCCCATTGGCTCACACACAACAGAAATAAGTAGAGGGATGCCGTTTTTGTTTACTGCCAAGATGAAAGTGAACCTGAAAGAGGAATGAATAGAATGTTGTAGATTTTTGAAGTTAGTAAAAGAAAAATCGATAGAACGGATAAGTAAAAAAATCTAGTTCATTTTATCCCTTCGTTGGCCTATATAGCAACAGAATTTACCAAAAATGATGCACGGGTACGTTTTGCTGCTATCCTGCTTTTTCTGCGTGTAGGGACGTATGGTAGCATGAATGAAATAAATAGGGCTGATCAGGTTGCAGCTTCTGCTGTCTCTGTCGTAGTAACGCCTACAACGCAGCAGTAAAAGTAAAAAATAAATAAAAAAAAGAATGCTACCGACAAGAGCTACCGAAGCGCACGGTCCGCACATGAGCGCGCTTTCTGAAAGTGAATTCTCGTTCGCGGAAGCGCTCAATTTCCTTTTTTGGGCGTTCATTTATTTGAACCAATTCCTGAGCGCTATTTGACTTGGTAAACAAGCGTAGCAAACAACGAAGTACTGAAGTGCAGCAGAAAATGTCGAGTTACGCGCCTTCTCGCCGGTACTGCCACGTTCAGGAGACGTCGGGGCTGCCTCTACGGGAAGTCCCTGCTTGGGAGCCTCGGCAGCACCGATTTACCGCGTTCGTGCAGCAACAGTGCAATATATGACGATCTTTCTATGTTTCTGCAGGAGGTAAACACTGTGTGTTGCATGTGTGCGTAATCTGGCGTATTAACAGTCACAGGCTGTAATGGTTAGGGCTTATTGTGCGGCGCGAACAGCTGTGCATGCGGTGCTACCATAATTATTTTCAAAGGCGCGAGCATATACTTATTTGCCTGAGCATGCAGTGCGCTTTCGCTCGCTGATGGCGGGCGTCAATCAACACAGCGTTGTTCTTAAAGCGAAAGCCTTAATTCGCTCGTGGCGCGCTTGCCTTGAAGAAAGCGCGTCATCTACTCGAGTGATAAAAAAAAAAAAACTTCGAACGGAACGGCGGTGGAGAGGGAAACGAGTGGCGGCGGCGGGGGTTGTGGCGACCGTCGACTGCGAAGCGAGCGAGACGCCGACGGAGGACGCTCGCTCGGAACCTAGCGGATTGCGCTGCAGGCCTCGGAAGCACTCTACGACCGCGCATGCTCGCCAAACAAGAAACGAGGTGCCACGTGCAAAGTTGCGGGGGCATGGAATTCGACCGCGAGTGCTGCTTTCCTCTGCTAACAGGATGCGACGTAATTAGACAGTTTTAGAACTGCGTACCTTGCGTACGTAAGATCGCTACGTTCTGCAAAGTGTGCATGTGCAGAACGCAACACGAACGGTACGTGATGCGCACATGACGCCGCGTACGCACGCATCCAATTACGTGCGTACGTGGGGAGCTTTCGTGGTTCTCGTTTGTTCGGGAGAGCTCGAGACAAAAGAGTTTCGCTAAATGGCGGCGTCAAAGGTGAGCAGCGGAAGGCTGTACTTTTCAATGGCCTACGATTTGGCTTTGCTGCGTGAAGTGGACGGCGCAGAAGCCATTCCAGGATCCTGCAAGGTGGGAATCCATAGAAAAAAAATATAACTTCGTTTTGAGAAAGTGTTCAGTGTGCGCTGTTTGCGCGAAAAGCTCGACCTCCTGTTTGCGCAGTTCGTCGCAAATGACTGGGCCAGCCTCAGAAAGCGAGTATTCAGTTTTTATTTTTCTCAATATGATTCGTGGATTGCATCCGTATTAAATGTAGTGTATTTTAAAGGCCTAAATGTAGTTGGACATAGCGTGAACGCACGCAGACGTTACGTCACGTTGGCGAGATTAACAGCGTCTGTAGATCGATCGATGGTTCGACGCACTGGCTGGCTAAGCGCTCCGACGCGCCCGGCGTCTAACAACTCTTGCCCGCTTACGTACGCTGGCATTTCCCAGTACTAAAAGCCCGGACGTGACACGCGCTCCTACCCTCCGCGAAGCGCTTGGGTGCTGCGTACGTATCGTCATGGCGCAGTGCTAAAACTGTCTATTGTGTTCGACTTGTATTACACATTTGTAACGCTTACCGGCGACAAGTATACTGCACCTTTACGTAGTGCCTTATGTGCTCGCATGTGTCGTTAAGGAGGTCGACCTAAAAGCACCACACGTGTACTTCATACTGCGGCTCGTTATGTCTAGCAACAAGTCTGTCCCCTCCGATCGTATAGCTTAACGCTTTACCTAGTGTGCAGCAGGCGTTCGCCTTCACGTGTTACAGGAGTGTAGCCTGCTGTCGAAATTTTTTTTTTTTGGGCATGGGTTCCTTCTTAGCTTTGTTGATATAGTATCGACTTCTTAGAGGTCGAAGCCACAACCCAAATAAAGCCGTCAAGACTAAACCAAGTGATGATAAAAATACTGAGACTCCGGAAGTAATCTGGAATGCGTTGGAAATAATGTGGAAGGAGAAAATAAACAGCCTTCGCTCCGGCGCAGTATGTAGTTTTCAACTCGGGTGGCCGCTTTAATACAAGGAAGTGACGTTGGCGCAATTTACTTCGCCGTGGAATCATCAGAAGAAAATGAAAGGCACTATAAATGTGCTTAAGAAAGAGTGCATCAACCATGTCTCTGCATCAATGATGAGATATCGGACGCGAGCTGTTTCGACAACGAGAATGTAATAAACGGTGCCCAACAGGAGCAATCAATGTTTTGCTAACTCGTGCGCGCGATGCGGTATATCACGTTTAAATTTTTTACCCGTATCCGATTGTGCCTGGTCTGCTCTCTGTAATTTCTGCGATATCGTGAATCTGTTGATCCCAGCTTTCTATTCCCTCACGTATCTTTCATCCAAAACAAAAATGACTTTAGTAAGCTCGATTAAATTTCAATGGTGTATATACTTTCGACTCTTGGCGTGGGACACAAGAGCTTCAGTACTGGTATTTGTAATTTGGGGCACAGACACAGAGAGGATCGTGGTAATTTATATTATTCTCTCTAGTTTATTTATTTAACGAACTTACAAGCCACAATTGTTTTTAGTATTCGTGTGAGCGATCCCTTCTACGGTTCTTCAATAAAAGCATCACCGTTTAATCTCTGCTTTTTTTTTCTTCAGTTCCTCGGTTTTACGTGGCAGAACCACTATCTGATTGTGAGGCACGCCGTAGTGTTGGACTCCGGAATAATTTTGCCACCTGGGGTTTTTTAGCGTGCACCCAAGCATGGTACACAGGAGCATTTTTGGCATTCCTCTCCCATCGGAATGCGGCCGCCCCGGCCGCTACCGAACCCACGACCTCGTGCTCCACTGCCCAATCTAGACTATGTGCCAGCTACGACAACATAAAGGTTCATACATCCTACCCCATCTTGAGCTTTATTATACACTGGCTAACTTAATTGACTCGTGTCCAAAGGTGCTTTCATCTTGAGCTTTATTATACACTGGCTAACTTAATTGACGCGTGTCCAAAGGTGCGATCTCCCGTGTGACTTGGCACCGCGGACCCGGAGGGATGTTATATGCAAGTAGACTTGTCCTTGGACCCCCAAAACGGCAATTTTATTTCTTGCTTCGACCGGCGTTCCAGAAAACATTGTAATAGCAACCAAGGCGTTGTTCGCCGAGTTGAATGTTTTGGGTTCATTTGCTGATGGCGGAAACTGCATGCTGACCGAAGTGCGCTGCAATAAACGCTTGTCTGCTTACTTTGATCGCAATGTCACCACTTCGGGTGGTCAAAGTTAATCTGGAACTGTTTACACCAAGCGGCGCCTTTGTCTTCACTTGAGACGTCAATGAATGAACGAATAATGCTCACAGCGAGCTTCCTTCTCTGCAAAGCCGTTCATCGATACAGAAATTAGGTGCCTCTGTTGACCCGCACGCTGGGAGCTCTACATAAGAATGGATGTCTGTCTCATTCCTCATCAGCTTTGATGTAGATTTATATCATAGAGAAAGACGTTCAACAAGAACGGACACTCCCGTAGAGCCTAGCGGCTTAATTGACTATAGCGCACCAAGCGGATGGTATTAACTCCTTCCGCTTTCGAATTGAACTCCTTCCTGTTTCGAAGCTGGAACGTGCTACCCCGACTGCGCTATTCGGCGCCCTTTCTTTTCTTTTGCTGCTCAATCGCCCTAGGTCTTAAAGTGGAATCGTTTATTTATTTAAAATGATTGCGAACGATCTTTACATGCCTCCATCGAATCTGTGCCACGTGCGATTTTATAAAGTAGATGCCAAACGCCTTGTAAATGAGGAAATGTTTATTTCGCTCTATATAAATGCTCGTTCCAGGCTTTTTTGCGTTCATCCAACGTTGTGGCACCAGGTAAGCAGCAGTAGTTGCCGTGCAAAACTCCACTGGATGGCAACAGCTGAAAAAAGTAAATTACAAGCATGTGTCATTTTGGCATTTAGACCTTACAGGAATACTGCGTGTACAGGGGAAACGTGGAAAAGTAGTGATTGGGCAACATTACAAACAAAATCAATTTGCTTTTACATACATGGCGTCGAAAATACCCGACTCATTGCAAGCCGTACCATAGATTACAAAGAAAACATCTGATTTCCAAGCATTCCCCCATTTTCGGGCATTAATTCATTTACATTAAGAGGACAAATTCACGGGCGACTGCGCGTTTTCAAAACAACTTGGCCTCAGCCGACGCGACAGTACGCTGCATACACAGAGGTGGCCACAACACAGGCTGTCAGCCAGGTTATGCTAGACGCTCCCAGAATACCTTCTAATCGCACTCAAGAGAAACGCGTGGGTGCAACATATCCAGCTTTTCTGGACACGTACCAACTAGCGCCCCAAGCGGGCCCGGCACGAAGCTAGCGCGTTTTCAATGGAACGAGCGGGTTTTTTGCGAATAACAAAAGCTGCAGGCCGATTATTGAAAAACGCAGGTGACAAACGTGTTCTGGAAGACAGTCCACACGAGCCAAATGCAGTGATCACCCTATGGCACGTAAAAATTTTGTTCCCACAGCAGTTAAAGTTTTAGCAATGGAAGCCTATGGAAACGACGAAAATTTGTGCTCGATTTTTGAGGCAAGAACGATGACTGTAATAAAACTATCCCGCCTATCGTAATACGCAGTGGAGCGTATGTAGTCCGGAGACTCAGCTTTCGATTGATGCCTCTCTCGACTCTCCACATATGGCGTAAGACTGTTCCCGAAAGCGATTTTTGTAACACTGTCGTGAAAATTGCTGTGGTATCTATAAAGACATGAGCGTACCCCTCGGCGAAGCCTTGGTAGCCGTGGCCGAGTGGTAGAATACCGAGCACCTTTCGTCCCGCATGACGGCGGCCGTGGTTCGATTCCCCCTTCACAGCGTTTTTTTTTTTTTTAAGCAGCATAGGACCTAGTTTTGTAGTCTTTCACTAGATGGCAGGATCACAAAACCCAAGATTTGCTTTCGGTTTTGGTTTTTCAGCAGCGCATTTTTTGAAAGCCGCATAGGGCTTATTTATAGTCTCCTACCAAATGGCATAAACACAAAACTCAAGAATTGCTTTCGGTTCTGGTTTTCTAGTGGTGCTCTTGAAATATTATGCTTTCTGTTTTTCCTTCATAAAACGTAGCAGTATCGTGTTCATTTGTTAAGTCATCGCTTTTATGAAGGTTTTATTCATTGGACAACATAACTAGAAGCTTGCGCATGGCTTTGTGTTATGAAAAAAAAAACACTTTCGTGCTTTGTAGCGTGGAACCTGCAAGAACAAGATGGCTATTCTTATTGAATTCTTCTGGAAGGTCCGTTTTCTTCGACTTTCGGCTGTCCTTAATGGCACACACTCCGAGCGAATGACGTCCAGCTGTGCCACAATGTTACCCGGTGGCCAGTGCCATTCCTATGCAACATTCGTGTGGAACAGAGGGTCTGCTAGGCTGAGTCGCTGCCCGAACGTTAATTATTTCTAAATATTCATCCCAATAAGAAATGCACCAACTAGGAGATGTGCAGCGTCTGGATTAGTAGCTACTGTTAATGTGTTCTCTACAGCCAAGTGGTATCAATCCGTAGGTGTGGCCGTAAAAAAACATTTGAATCAATGTCCTTCGTTCGGTGCATTTGCTTTTAATGCGCAGCATTCTTTGTCGAGTACCCCTGCAATTTGGTTGCAATTCCCATATAAATATATAGGTCTTCATAAAAAGGGTTGGGGTGACCAACTTGAAATTGAAAGTGGCATCAGCATAAATTTGGGCCAAGGTGAATTTAGCAGTGATATGGGAGTGGCCCTACCTAAATTTGGGGTGAAATGGTGGTGAGCCAAGCTGAATTTGAGGCTGATATGGGGGTGGCCCTACCTAAATTTGAGGTGATATAGGGGTGGGTAAGCCTAAGTTTGGGGGAATATGGGGGTGGGCCAGCCTGGATTTGGGGATGATATGGGGGTGGGAGAACCTAAATTTGGGGGTGATATGGGGGGTGGGCCACCCTCACCATGGGCGTGATATGGGGCTGGGCCAAGCTGAATCGAGGGGAGGGGGGGGGGGGGTAGGGGGGCTAACCTAAATTTGGGAGTGATTTGCGGTGGGCCATCCCAAATTTGAGGTGATAGACGGGTGGGCCAGGCTAAGTTTGGGGCTGATATGGGGGTGGGCCAACCTGGATTTGAGGATGATATGGGGGTGGGCCAACCTAAATTTGAAGGTAACATGGGGACGCGCTAACCTAACCATGGGGGTGATGTTTGGCTGGGCCAAGCTGAATTTGGGGGGGGGGGTGGAAGGTGATGGGTGGACTAACCTATATTGGGGTATGATTTTTTGTGGGCCATCGTAAATTTGAGGTGATCGAGGGGTGGGCCAGCATTAGTTTGGGGCTGATATGGGGTTGGGTCAACTTCGATTTGCAGGTGGTATTGGAGTGGGCCAATATAAATTTGGCGGTGTTGTGGAGGCGGGCCGATCTGTATTTGGGGGTGATATGGGGTTGGTCCTACCTAAATGTGGGGGCAATCTCGGGGTCGGTCAATCTGAACTTGGGGGCGATATGGGGGTGGGCCAACCTAAATTTTGTACTGCGTCGACTGTATTTTGGGGAACGATTTATGGAAATTCGTGGGTGGACCAACTTGAAAATTAGGGGTGGCCCAATTGAAATTGGGGATGGGCCAACTCCAAGTTTAAGGCTGGGCGAAAAAAATCGGGCGTGGCCGACTTAAAATTTGGGGGTGGGCTAATTTTAATTTGAGGGTGTGCCAACTTGAAATTTCGGGGTGGGCCTATCTAATGTTTGGGGGTGGGCCAATTGAAATTTGGGGGGCCTGTTTACGAATAGTTAGACAACACCAGTGGTGTTTCTGCATCATTTTCATCATCGCAAGGTATGTATATTAATAATTGTTACCTAATACTCCTCAAGGTGAGCTACCACTCGAGCCTTCCCAGCCCACTGGGCTGATAATGTCACAGAAGTACTCTTATCGTGACAACTGCGACGTTCAATGCGGAGATCACATGAACAAATCGCAGACTGAGCTGACCATTTTCGCACCAATGTCATTGCTAACACTACTCGCTCGTGCTAGAGGCAACACACGCTGACAACTATCATAATTCAACTTTCACTCGCACGCTAGTCGACACGCTCTCAGCGCACTATTTCGCCAATCATTGGATAGAGCCTTGCTGGATGTTTTACTGTCATGTTGCGTCGTTTTTCACGAAGGCCGTCTCCCAAAAAGAGAATAGATTTTTGAGATTGACGAGGCAAGCTAGTATATAACTCATACGAAGCAAATGTATAAACGGTTATAGTGATTTTTCAAAAATGAATATAAGTAAATAAGATTTCAGATGGTATTGTTTCGACCGGGCATGACAACGAGTTTTTCCCGCCTGTCACAGTGCTTTGACCGAAAACCTAATCATTTTGCTCAAACGTGTTGCCCAATACTACATGTGCTAAATGTAGAAAAGTGCGGTGCGTGGTCACAGCTTCAAAGCCAGTCTATTTTGTGTACGGTTGTTGATATTGTAGTAATGTTGAGTTTTCTTCTTTATAAGAGCACAAAAAGAAAAATATAACAGATGGTAGCTAAGCGCAAAGTAAATTGGAAGATCTGAAACCAACAATTATTTTTATATTGTGGATTGGTCTTCTCCGCCGGTAGATCGCTGTCGCATAACTTCAAAGAATTTTGTTTGTGTGCAACTGCAGCAAAAACGAAAATACTACCGTTTCATTGCCAGGACCTTTATGTCCTCCACACACACAAGAAGGACACCAGATAATTGGCAATATCAGTTTATAAACTGGCATTGTTTTGCTAATTTCAGTGTAGCGGGGTGCCTGCGGACGGTGTATTTTCTTAGTATCAGTCCAGTGTTAGCAGTGAGAAGCAGTTCGGTCTACCATTCCCATGAGGGCATACTAGCCATTGTAGCGCTTTACTGTAGGACAAATTAAGTGCTCAAAACTTGGTGTGCCTTGTCCTTCCGCAGGTCGTCCATCCATTCTGTTATGGTGACGATCAACGTTGTGTCCGTCAGGCCTCCTCCTCATTTTTAGCTTCACCATCGCGAGAGTGGACAGAGAAAGGAAGCTTTTTTCACAATCAGCCCCAGCGGGATTCCACCATTCGTAACTGCTGCAATTTGCATTCAGTGACTGGGCATGCTAAGCACATCCTTAGTTTCACAATGACTAGAGTACGCAGAAAAAGTAGAGCTTTGGTCGCTATCACTACCACGAACCCATGTCAATGCAGATATAAGTACGTGCAGGGGCTGAGTATGCTAACCTCTCCGTTACCACCTGCTTCCACCACCTTAGATTTTCCAGGCATACCTGCTTCTTGTTTTCATCGCAGACGCATGCAGGATAAACGCGGATAACTAAAAGTCTCAGTGCCCTTCCACTCTGTGAAGAACCATTACCTGCAAAGCTGTGTATGTGGGTCCCTTAATGGTGAACTGCACCTCCACCGTATGTCGGCCCCGCATTGCACTGTCTTCGGGATCGGCCCACGTATGGGGAGTGCTTAACGCCTGCTTCATCTCCGCCGCGGGTATCCCCGGCATGGCGTTACATTCGGGATCAGCCCACATATGGGGAGCGCTGAACGCATGCTTCACCACCGCTGCGGGTCGGGCCGGTATTACGCTACCTTCAGGATTTGGCTCTACATGCGGACGCAATAGTGGAGAAAGTAGCCCTTAAGAGGAAGCTTTAGCTCTGGTGGTCCTATCTAAATAAATGTAAAAGGAGAATTCGTTTTTCTCGACAGCCACTGCATCTAATTTGACAAGGTTTGTTGCATTTAAAACAAGAACTTAAAATCTAGTGTCTGTTGGTTTCGAATTCTTGAATGAGGTCATCATTTGTTTATTCAAAATTGTCCAAAATTGCAAATTTTAAGAAAACGAAACCATCAAGTTTACAACTCTCTTTCGGCAAAGAAAACTGATATCAAAATTATGTACATTGCATCTAACAGCACATCTAAAGCAGATAAAATTGATATATTACGCATGAATCTTAAAAAAATTAGTAATATGGAAATACAGCTTTTCTACAACCCTTGTTCACAACGTAACGACTTCACGTAAGATATAAATCGGCATATTGGAATTGTCTAATGGATGCTGTGTACAGAACCGCGATATAAGTTCTTGATCTGGAGTTATTAATTTGTAAACTTCGTGCTTGTGTACTTGTCGCACTTTCGAATTGTTGAATATCTTTTACCAAAATTCAGGCCCTAAATTGAAATTCCGCTTCCAATAGTCACTAGAATTTACCTTTCTCTTCCGAATCCAACAAATTTCATTAAAATCGGTCCAGGGGTTATCTAAGAAAAGTGTTTCGGCGTTTTACATCTATTTGAATAGGCCGAGTCGGAGTAGGGCCCGTGTTAAAGCTTCCTCTTAACGACTTCGCTGTAAAAAAAAGAATAAAAGAATAAAAGAAAACAAAAACGCTGCATCCATCAATATCGCCGGCTCAGATTTCGTCATGATGGCACCGTCTCCATCGGCACGGCTCCGTGAGCAGCTACCAAGCTGTTCACTTTCGTTATCTTCCTTCCCTCGGCGGCCGCGCATTGTCTTGATGCCAGCGGCGCGCTAAATCTGCACCATCATTCCGTCATGCATCGCTTCTGCGACCAAGCAAGCTTTCGGCGGCACACGTACACTGCCGCGTTGACACCAAAACTTTAAACTGCTTGCTTTCGAGAAAACAGCATGAATAAAAATGGAAGGCGACTATAAGGCCACGGGGAATATGTTCGCGGGGCCATACTATTGATGACAGCATCCCGAAAGGCTAGATGTGGTCAGGTTGACTTTACAGGTTTGGAAGGAATGACTGACGGTCTAGTTGCTTCATTATCACATAAACAGCGCTTGAAGTTGTTAGCGCAGTTTGTGTGTGGTTCCTCCTTTGTGTCCCGTCGTGAACTGCTGTTCTTTCTGTGGGTTTACAGATGTACCTTTTCTGCGTCAGTTACGCCTTCCAAGAGTGTTTACTTGGAAAATGTTTGTTTGCATGGCTCTTACACAAGCACGTTTAGTCGAAAGTTTTTCGATTGGCTGCATAATCTCGAGGACGGGCTCCAAACTTCTCATTTTCTTTAGCCACGTAAGAACCATTACTGAAAATTTAATTAACGTAGCTTTTGTTAATTACGCAAACAACTTCTCAACTTACTCCGCATCTAGAGATTACCAATCTGAACACTCGAATGATAAAATGATGTTAACATTGTTTGTATCATTTCAATAGTTTTGTTTCGTGCAGTTAAAAGCAGCCGGCATATTGATGGTGTTGTAGACTTGTTATAAAGTAAGTGTGAAAGCTTGAACAGGTTATCTTGACACAAATCAACTTCACGAGCTTAAGCACATGTGTCAAACCTTGCACGACTGCCTTTACAACCGATTCTCATATATTATACAAGCAGCACCTCAGCGCTACGGTACATCCCACAAGGTGAGAACATTGTGCGCGCTCCCGATTAGGTTCCTGAGCGTTGGTGGCATCAGGCTCGGTTTCCTGGCATCATATGGAATAAAAACTGCTGTCTGGAGGAAAGCATAGGGTACATTTTCAATACTTTGTAACATATGAATCAGCACGGATGTGTACGTTATAACGAAAAGTACTGAAATATTAAGATGAGGCTTTCGCTGGATGTATTTTAGCGGTCTAATGATAAAATCTAAAGAAAAAATACTGTGATTTTGTGACAAATAATGCTGACATGAAATATGAGCTCCGACACAGTAGCCGTGGTGGAACTGGCCCCTGGACTATTGGGATACATTGAACCACGATACGCTGGTTTGATAGTTCGCGCTTGAATTTCCTGTACGTCGGCGCCGCTGTGCAGTGTTGGAGGCCCTTTTTAAACGACAAGCACTATTTTTCAGCTAATATTGAAAGCAACTGTATTCCTTTTTTAGGGGGGGGGAGGCATTTTTTTAGCGTCTAACCACAAATCCAGAGTTATCAGTTAGCTCAAGATGCGCCTGCATGTGTTTCTAATATCCAGTATGTTGTCACGGATTCAATAGCGAAAGAGCGTTATCTTATCAGATTGCGCGCGTGAAGCGAATACTGGCCTACATTCGCCGTCACATTTGATGACCCGAGATTGCGCTGCAATGTACAACCATTTCAGTCTGACGAACTGACGCCTTGATCCGTAGATCGGAATCAGAGGAAGCACTTTGCGCGCAGCCATCGTTGTGCTTTGAGCGTTTTCTTTTCCAGTGCGAGCTCACCTTATAATGAGTTATATTCATGACTCACTCTTTGGAAGTGTTTTGTTCTTGACATCCCTACAATGTGAGAGTATAGAGGCGCTCCATCTTCATTGAGTGAATACTTGGAAACGGACTAGGCCTTTTCTTGCGTCTGCGTTTACACACTTGCCGCATCAATTTATTTTTTATAACCTAATTTAGGAGGCTGTAAAGCACAGAAACCTTTTATTAACAGGACGTTTTAATAACACAGAAAGTATACATGCTTATTAGTCGGCTTTCACCTCGTGGTAAGGAATTTCAATAAAGATATCTTTATGATAATTAAAAGCCTATCCTCTTGACAACGTTTAATCTGAGTTCCTCTTTGCAAGCTGATACAGACTTGCAGGTGGTTCGTATCGGGGGCCCTCAACATATGTCTAACCGTCAAACAAAGAGTTATTCCGAATGTTTAACTCCAGGAAGGCGTGTTACCCTCCTGTCTTTGATTCCCGTTCGCAAACACGCATAAGACGAAAGTGCTGCATGAACAGCGTCGTTAGTCAAAACCAACGAGCTAGCGTAACTCATCTCGCTGATATCGCTGTCACTTAGGCTTATATACGAAATATATATATTTTATATCGACGCATCACGAATCCAAAAAGAGCTGTCCGTGACCAACCCAGCTAGGTTTCTTTCATTTCGTACTTCGTAGTAGCGGCTAATAGTAGCTCACGAAGCAGAGCACTGAGTGTGGATATTGCAGAGAAGGTGTTCTATATACTGTCTCGTCACCCACCGAAAATTGCCCGCCGTGCTACTGGCCATTAATAGAAAATTGTATATGTGACGCCCAGTCATTTGCAGCACCGCAACTTTGTTTTGCGATTGGAGAGTCCAGATGAGAAGCAGGGTGGTTATGTAGATAAAGACACGCTATTTTCTGCAGTAACATAGGAAAGCATGAATGAATGCCTTCATTTATTGAGAAAAAAGAAGACCAAGCATCAGTGGAAGCACGTCTCAGCAGATTGGGAAAGAAGCGGGGGACAAAGAGGAAAAGCTGGAGGCCGGGTGGCAGGCGAAGTCGCAGTTTAGGGGCGAGAGAATATAAGCAAGAGTTGGTGAAACCAGTTTAATTCTAGTGTACATCTGTGATGTGGCGAGTAAATGATTGGAGTCACCGCCAAGCATCCGTCATTTGCGGTAGTATAAGCACCCGCCGTTCTTGGTAACAAACGTTTACTGAAAACTAATCTTCGCAATTAATTATTCATCAGCCATACCTCGCCACGTATTTCTTAGTGGCAGGGTCAGTGGATTTCAACTATGCTGTCACGACAAGTTACGACTATAACGTGGCGCTTGCGGTTACGGTTGCCATACTCGTGACTCTTACTATTGCGCGAATACAATAAACATGGGTTTACTGTACAAGTTAGTGAACATACATTTTAGAACCACGTTTCTCACCTTACATACGTGCAACGCAGTCACCATTGCAGCATGTTACGGTGCGCGTCCCTTCAAGACAGAGACTAAAACAAAAGAACGCGTTAGAAGACAGGGTACCGACTTGGGCCTCGTGCCAAACATATCCAAGCCAACAATATTTATTTTATTTCAATACCCTAAAGGCCCAATGTGGGCGTTACGTACGGGGGGATTCATCAAAGAAAACTTAACAATATACAACACAGAATATAAACGGCTGAAGACAGGAATAAACAAGTTAATAAGCCAGGTACAAGTTGACAGAGGAAGAAATGGCTAGGAACAGGTACTGAAAAAATGCACATGTAGCAAATCCCACAAAACAAAACAAAAATCGCACCTTCAGAAGTTACAAAACATGTCATCTAACATTCCACGGAACGTTACGGCCCACACGCACACTCTGAAAAAAAAAATCGAAGAAAAAACGCACATCATTCTACAGTTGAATTTTCTAAGTATTTGGGGGGGGGGGACCAAAGAGATGTTTGAAATGATGATGTTCCAGCGATAGCCGCAATGCTAGAAGGAAGCGAATCCCACTCTTCAATAGCCAGGACCAGAGGTGAGTATTTCTATCGTTCTGTCCGAGCGAAAATGGGTTTCGTCTTCTTCATGTGATCTACACGAGCCGGTGTGTGCGGCACCGGGAGAAGATGTGAACTTGCGAGTGGTGTGTTGCTGTGGTAGAGAGTATGGAAAAAAGATAAACGGCTGAGTTTTCTGCGCATGACCAGAGGCGGGAGACGGAGCGATATTTTCAGTACTGTTACACTTTGATACCGAGAGTAACGGAAAGGATGAATCGAGCAGCCTTGTTTTATATACATTCCAACATGTTAACAAGATAGGTATAATGAGGGTTTCAGATCACGGGTGCGTATTCTATCACAGGCTTGATTAGCGCGTTGAATGCGTGTAGTTTTCTATCCAGGTTGGCTTGGCGTAGTCGGCGTTTAAGAAGACCAAGTTTTTTCAAGTCTGGTAGTAATCAGTTCAATATGAGTACTCCAGGATAAATAAGAGCTAAAATTTACACCGAGGTATTTTACCGACGCTGAAGTTTCAATGATAGTATTATTAACTGTGTGGGCATTAGGAATCGTCTTAGCAGCGGAAGTAAACTTCAGATGTATAGTTGTGTCTGCGTTAATTACCATCTGCCCTACCGCACCAATGAGTTAGCTCATCAAGATCAGTCTGGAGAGCAATGATTTTAACAATCATGCCGTCGTTTCTATGCAAAGAGGTTATGTATTTAAACTTCTCGAGTGACAGTCCAATCCGCCACCTACGGGAGCGCTTGAAGCCGCCGGCGGCCATATTGTTAGAGGAAAAGGAGCACGGCTGCAGTACGTAGCTGCAAGCACGCGCGACGCAACTGTGCTTGCGGTTCTGCGATGAAAAATCAAATGAGACCCATTTAGGAAGTATATCAGTTCGGCATTGTGTGTCGCTGTTGTAAAAAAAAAGAATGTCATGGTGGTGGGTGCCTTGTGTTCTGTGTACAATATGTTGCGAGAACTGAAAAACAGTCGTTTCCTGTTTTCTTCATTCAGTAACCTGCCGCGTGCATCGGCACTGTGGTGCCCTTTCGTCGATACGTGGTGCCGGGCCGTATTGACAAAACATGACCTTGAAATATTGTATCCTTATGCCATTTCTTAAAAAAATCACTATTTGTGCTAATGAGCATTTTTGCTTTAAACCTAGAAAACAAGAAAAATATTCAACGGTAGGTCTCATTTTTGTCCGGCGTTTCAGTTCTAGCTGAAAAGAGTTGGTGAAAGCACATTTACAATAAAACTAAGGCGACCCACCATCTGCACGAAGCCGCAAGCCTACATGCGCTCCAATGAGGGTAACCTGCCAAAGTTTAAGTCATGCGTCACTGGCGGCTCAAACAATCTTTACTTTTTTTTCGTTTCTGCATCCGTACTTCCTGCGTCTGCGGCACAAACGAGAAGTGGGAAGGCAGATAAACGGAAATTGGTGGAGGCAGGTGGTAGCGTAATGGTTAGAGTGCCCATCTCCCAAATGCAAGATGCTGCATTTGGGAGATGGGCTCGAATCCCGGTGGTTTGTTTGGGAAGACAGCTTTCTGTGCACTCTGGTGACTGCGACGCTCAGAAGTAGCCGGCAGCCTGACGACAACGGTCGCCGTCAACGTGGCAGAATAAGCGGGCGTGCAAGGTCCCACTTAAAGCCGAAAGTACATTCAGATGAGATACGCTATACTCTTGTCGGCAAAAAAAAAGTGATGAGTAACGAGCGGTGTTGTTGAGCGAAGTTGTAGACTGATAATGTCACCATAGACATGACCACGCTCCAATCCCGGTGCTCAGCGGAAATATACGTCGACAGCATGTCAACTTGCGTGTTTTAGATACTTCATTAAGGTCGTTGCGTGTTTGTGTTGTGTCTAGCAGGAGCGAGTAGTGTAAGAGATGACAATGGAGAGAAGGCGGTGAGCGAAGTCTGCGAAAAGTAATTGAGGATAGCCATATTGAACGCCGATGCCGTGTTGAAGAAAGCCTACGACTTCAGTTGCTCAGCCGACAGAAAGGCTTGAGTGGTAGCATACCGCTGGGCGTATTTGGTAACCACAGCGATAGACACACACTTTGCGGAAGTAAACAGGGGAAAGAGACGTAGTGAGTTGGCCGCCCTTTTCAAGCTCTGCTTGAAAAATGCATGTGGCGAAGTATGACGCACCAAATAGTATATGCCAACCCAAATGAATCAGCGCGGTCATACTTTCGCGACATGCCATGGTGGCCTGCCACCAGGACATCATGAAGTTGCAGCGATTGCAGTTTTCATTGGATACTTGAGAATAAAAACGAGCACATCAGAGACGTCCGAGGGATGTTTCTACGGTATAAGAATACATCGCTCACGACCCCCCCCCCTCCAAATAACTAAATCACGAATATAAGCTTACGAATAGGGGCATCATAAGATCGAGCACTAGGGCGCTTGTTGATCTTGTTCAGGATGACGTCAGCGTTTCATTCAGCGTTTATTTCTGAGAAAATGAGTTGGAGTTACGTTTATCTGCATCACAATGGTGGGTGTAATCAGGCAAACATTGACAGCATTTCATTAGAGGGTGCCTGACTACTCTGTGGAGATTACGTTTAACAATGACAACAAACACAGAAAGCTTTGCTTATATCGATTCGCACATACGTCGGATCCGCATAATTTTGTGACCATCAATTTAGATGCTTCAGAATGGCGCTCATTAGCGCAACATTTCCATCCACAGTGAGCATAAGTGGCTGTCGTATCCACAGTAGAATTGATTTAAATGGCTTTAATCCCATGGACATAGCGTCGCCAACTTCCGTGGGAATGGAGTCGTCAAAATGGAATACAGGTGACAGGGAAATCAGGAGGTTGATGAACGGCAAGAAGGCGGAAGCTTGCGCATGACCTCAGGGATATAAAATGACTTTTTGAGCAGCTTGGTCAGGGGGCCATGCAATGGTTTCCACGTCTATTAAAAATCCTCCAAAATATTAACAGAGGCCGACAAAAATGCGGGCATTTTCGGAAAGGTGAAGCCGCTGGAAATTTAGCCTAAATAGCCTAAATATAAAAGATGACTTAAAAATAGGAAACCATAACGTTGACAGGGTGGCCAAATTCTGGCACAAATAAATCGGCTGTTGAAGCAGTTCAGCTGAAACGCAATGGTGCGAAATAAGGCGAGAATGTCGGCAAGTGTCGGCAAGGTCAAGTAGGTCCTGTGGCCGACGCCAGCGCTCAGCAGCTGTCAAACGACTGCACGTATTAGCGAGATGCCTGGTCGTCAGTAATTACACTATGATTCGGGTCTGAAATATTGGACGCGGACTCCACCACATTGAATACAGTGCATTCTACGGTGTCATTCTTGGACAGATGGTACCCATTCTCCAGCAATGAGGATAGGAACAAATTGTCTCACGGGCCGGCTGTCACCTTCCTCCTACTGCCAACATTCCTTTCCCTCCGTAGTTGCTTAGCTTGTATTCGGTTCGGCTGCTAATCACGAGGTCTCGGGATCGAATCCCAACCACGGCAGCCGTATTTCAATGGGTGTGAAATGCGAAAACCCGCGTGCTTAGGTTTAGGCGCGCGTTAAAAATCCCAAGTGGTCTAAATTATTCCCGAATCCTCCACTACGGCGTGCCTCATAATGAAATCGTGGTTTTGGCAAGTAAAACCTCATAATGCGTTATGTAACATTCGTTAAGGTTGTCCTGGGCAGTCGCACAACTCTTGAATACAATTAAGTGTCAGGAGTTGCGCGTGAGGTCCTTGAATATGTCATCATCATCATCATAATCATCATCATCATCATCATCATCAGCCTGGTTACGCCCACTGCAGGGCAAAGACCTCTCCCATACTTCTCCAACAACCCCGGTCACCTACTAATTGTGGCCATGTCGTCCCTGCAAACTTCTTAATCTCATCCGCCCACCTAAATTTCTGCCGCCCCCTGCTACACTTCCCTGCCCTTGGAATCCAGTCTGTGTATAATAGCTGTGTCTTACCAGTACTCACCTACGGGGCAGAAACTTGGAGGCTTACGAAAAGGATTCTACTTAAATTATGGACAAGGCAACGAGCTATTGAAAGAAGTGTAATGAAGAAGAAGAGCACAGGAACAAGGCCAGCCAGATCGTCTCTTCCATGCCTGCTGTGCAACCAGTGGGCCAGCCGGATCGCCAGTGCTTGGCACGAGTGTGAGCCGTTCGAGCTACCAGCTGTTCCTGCTCTGCGTCACCTGCCTGTTCAGTGCACCCATTACAATTGGTGGAGGTGCGGGGTACTCAAGAACATCTACACCCTGGAACTCCGGTCTCGGACTCTGCCTCCCGTCATGCCTGACTCTCCCCAGCCGCCGCCGCCGACACCCCCCGTTGCCTGCTCTGGCGCTGTCCCGCAACGCCATCCAGCGGTTTTCAACGGTACAGACGAACAGGACGTCAATGACTGGTTGGCTACGTACGAACGGGTAAACTTGCACAATCGATGGGATGATACCGCCAAGTTAAATACCGTCATATTCTACCTAGCGGGAGTGGCTCACCTGTGGTTTAAGAATCACGAAGCCGACTTTCAGTCCTGGTCCGCGTTCAAGACCAGTTTCGCTGCAGTTTTCGGTCGCCTTGCCGTCCACAAGTTGCGCGCCGAGCAGCGGTTACGAGAGCGAGCGCAACAACCCGGTGAACTGTTCACCTGTTATATTGAAGAGGTTCTTGACCTATGCAAACGTGTGGATGCGTCTATGCCGGAAAATGACAAATTGAAGCACATTTTGAAGGGCATCGCCGATGACATTTTCCAAATGTTGATAGCCAAGAGCTCGCGCACCGTAGCAGAGCTCATAAACTTGTGCCAAAGCTACGACGAGTTGAGGAGGCAGCGCGAGTTGACTAGGCGCCCCTCAGTGGCTGACGAGGCCCTCTCTTCCATGACGGCCTTCTCTGATCGTTCTTCCTTGCTCACATAAATCCAAGCTTTCGTGCGGGAGGAAGTTGCACAGCAGGCATGGAAGAGACGATCTGGCTGGCCTTGTTCCTGTGCTCTTCTTCTTCATTACAATTCTTCATTACCGCAGCCATGGCCTAGTTGCAGAGCGCCCGCCTCGGCTGCGGGAGGCTGTGGGTTCGATTCCCACCGCCGCCGGGTACCCACTGGTTGCACAGCAGGCATGGAAGAGACGATCTGGCTGGCCTTGTTCCTGTGCTCTTCTTCTTTATTACAGAAGAATGATGGGTGTAACGTTAAGGGATAAGCAAAGAGCAGATTGGGTGAGGGAACAAACGCGAGTTAATGACATCTTAGTTGAAATCAAGAAAAAGAAATTGGCATGGGCAGGACATGTAATGAGGAGGGAACGTAACCGATGGTCATTAATGGTTGAATGTGTGGATAGCCTTTATGGCGTTAGATAGCTGCTAGTCTACATTGCGGCTATATAATAAAGGCGGAACGGCAACATGGTAGACAATGTGGAGAACGTACAAATCCCGCATATATTACTGCACAATAATTTTAAATAGCGTTCTTGCTTCACGCAAGTGGATAGCCGCCATAGGAGACTACTTTGGAAACTAACTGCAAGTACTGTATATGTCGTACCCAAGGGTGTACCTGTCCTTGTGGCCAGTAAATGTGACGTAATATTGCGAGCAGCTTCGGCCATAGCATGCTAACGGATGACGACACAGACTGAAGTGACTAGCGCAAGAGTGGACAATAGAGAGATGCTACAAGGACAAGCGCCCAGTTGGAAGTTTGCGCTTATCCTTGTCGCCTCTTTAGTGTCCCGTGTCCACTCTTGCGCTAGTCACTTTAGCATGGAATACCAACTAGCCCCCTCTCACACCCTGCGACGACACAGGGACCGTTTGCTCAACTCTTGTTTCGTGACTTTTGTGTCAAGGTGAAAAACCGACATATCCATGTATATGTCTTAATACTTAAGCACATCTAGATTTGCAGCTGCAGCGATAGCCCATAAGTGCACATTGCAAAGTCGCCAGTGAAATAATTGTGTGCACCTTAACGAATTCGATAAGGGAAAATCAAAATCCATCAACGACGGCGTCTCTAGTAGGCGCGGTGCAATGTTCGGACGTTAACAATGTATGCCGATTGAAGAAAGGCTGCCCCGAAGTGCTTCTGACGGTTAGGCTAGCTTCTTTACTCCGTAGAATGAAAAAAAAAGAAAAAGAAAAGGAAAAGAGAAGAAAAAAAAGAACCGAATCAAAAGCCCAGAATCAACAATTGCTCGTCGCGAGTAAACGCTGGATGACAAGCAATTTCCAGGCGACGAGCGAATACGCTTGATCAAGAACACTGATAACGCCGGCGGGACAAGCATTGTGGCGAAGTTCAATGCGCAGGGATAGCTTTTACTTTTTTTATTTTTGTTTGGTTGACGTCATCACGCGTCACCGCGGGAAGTTTGAAAAGTTTAAGGTGAGTACGCCACGTGGTGGCATTCACGCGAACTAAACCCTTGTGTCCAGAAAAGCTGGATACGAGCCTGCTCTCAGTCGTTCAGAAGACAGAATTTTGAGTTCTTGGTGTTTGAGCTCCTCGGCGTTGTCTGTTGCGCGTTCTGCTGACACGAGCAACACACCGCAGTGTTATCGCTCTTGGCTATCGCTCGTCCCGTGTTGGACAAGCGTGAGTAGCGAAAAAAATAAAGGTGCATGTTGTGGGGCTATAGAAAGCGCAGAAACTTGTCTCACTAAGATTCAGTACACGCGAAAGTAATTGTCACCACGGCTGGCTTGCTTTTTTTGCCAACTGCGTCACAACTCCAGGCGCGGCGAGCGTGCCTCAGACGTATCCCAGAAAGTAGCGAAATTAATTACAATAACTTTGGGGCTCACAGAATGCGTCACGAACTTGACCCAGTAAGATTCAGTACAAGCGAAACTAACTGCGGCTCACGGCCGAGCTGCTTTTCGCTAACTGCGTCAAAACGCCCGGCTCGGCTGCTGTGCTTGAGAGCGCCCCAAAAAGTAACGACACCGGTTACAATAATGTTCGGGGCCAGAAAAAGCGCGAAAACTTGTCCTAGTAAGATTTCACACGTAAAACTAATTGCATTACAGGGACGAGCTGCTTTTCGCTAACTGCGTCACAAGGCCGGGTGCGGCCATTGTGTATAAAAAGTAGTTCAAAATGTAACAAAATTAGTTACAATAATCTTATTGGTCAGAGAAAGCACCAAAACGTACCCGGTAAGATTCAGCACACGTGAAACTGCGTCACACGGCCGAGGTGCTTTTCGCTAACTGTGTCACAAAGACGCGTGCAGCGAGCGTGCACAAAAACTACCGAAATAAGTTATAATAATGTTGGGGCTCATAGAAAGCGTTGCAGAGATCTCCCAGTACGAGTCATTAACTCAAATTTAGTATGCCAGGACAGCCGAGCCGTTTTTCGCTAATTGTTCACAAGTCTTGGTTCCGTGGCGTAAAGGCCAAAATTGCTTGAAATGTGTCGCAGACTGTCAAACAAAATTTCTCACTTTACCGTAGTCGAATAGTGCAGTCGTGCTGTGTCGAAGTGCAGAAGGAACGCAAGAATACGCCGGGAGCCCCAAAAAGACGCGACATCCCAAAGAGACGGGTCGCCGAACGGCGAACTTCACATGCGCAACCGGCCTTGCTGGCTTCGGTGGCATGTCTGGCGCATGCCGCATGCATCTGTCACCCCTGCCGTACAGTTAGCTTGTGGCTAGGTAACGCAAGAAAAATAAGTCGCAAAGTATAAGCTAATTTATGTGCAAAACTAGCGTCTGTAAGTTAATTAGCGTCTGTAAGTTAATTCATTTCGCATTCTTTTTTTTCCGATGCTCGCGTCAACTAACGGATAGGATTAACGCTAGGCGTGACGTGTTTCCTGTTACCAGTTTTCGCCGAGTGTCCCCTGTCGTTGAATTTCTTTCTCTATGCTTATGCGGAGATCAGAAAACCTATAGGTGTTGGATTGCACACAGGGCGGATGCCGGGGGACAAAGAATGCGCCTTCCATCCGAAACGCGTACCTTTCCGCATCCGAATGTGACCTCGGAATTAATTTTAGTTGAGTGGGGAAGCTCACCTGTTTGGAAAAAAAAAGGATACCCAAACTAATTTGGAGCCATCAATCTGTGCCGTACGAAAACTTCAAGAGAATATGTGGCAGAAAAAATAAATTATCCTGAGACGAAATGCGTGCCTTTTCTCTTTTGAAATGTCCTTTCTTTTTCTAATGTGCGTAGGTGTAACTGTCTGTAAAGACGATTATCACCGTGCGAGCTACATACCTCATTTTCTGGTGTTCATTGTTTAAGCCTGGTGAAGTACCTCGAGTACTTGGACATCCAAACAACAATAAAAAAATGACGTGTGGATGCAGTGGTAATCTTCCGCCCACTTATTCAAGATGCCTAAGGCCCAAACAATGAAACGTTCCTTTCCTTCAAGCGCTTCCTAACCTTACGTGAGGCCTCCTTACTGCGAAGGACCGATGGAGGAAGCAAGCGTACTCTGAAAGCTCCCTTCGCCTGTCCTCACGTAAGGAGCGGTTGTCGCATGCCTGGGTTCGAGATTATCTCTTAAAAGCTTTACGCGAACACCATTATTCTATAAAAAAATGTTGTATGGTCGCACAATCTTTAAATTGAAGAGCTAATATAGAGAAGCGTGAACGCTTTCTTCTAGTTTCGCGTACTAAAGCTAAAAAAGTAGTGCATTACAGTGCAAAACTTGATGTGCTCCATCAACGCTGGTACGCCGGCGTCGTGCAACGCCTAGCAACGCCTAGCAACGATTTGATGCCGCACGCGTGACTGAAACGAACATGCCTGGCAAGACGTACCGTGCTCGCGCTTCTCCGCAGGTTGGCGACAGCGCGCATGCGCAAGCAAACGTCACGTGGCTAAGCAGTGAGGTGAAGCGCTCGTTCAGGGTCAGGACCGGCGTAAGGACGCATGAAGGTAGCTTCGGACATACCTTACGCTGAGGAAGCACCAAGGAAACCTTCACTGAGGGCTCATCAGTAAGGAAGCTTTCAGAGTGGCATGAAGTGGCCTCACCAGAATGAAGGCTTCCTTACTGAGGTAAGGAAGATGTCATTGTTTGGCCCTAAGTAGCCTACTGAACGAAACTGCGATCGGTCGGCGGGTTGTTTCTTTTTTTACCATGGTACTTTATACCTGACCATTATATTGAAGGCTATATCAAGTTCGTAAGTACCTCTTGTCGAAGAATAATATTTCTGCATTTTACTTGAGATTATATGAATAAGAGGTCAATGCTCGCCCGCTTATTACCCTCCCGCCTTCTCGCGACTAGTCGCGCCGCACTATTTCGTATAATGCGGGCTTTCTTTCGGGCTTGGGAAAATTTTCTATGTGACACGTATAGAGCAATAGAAAGGTGGATCGGGAATTTTCGAGGAAGGTTTACAGTTTCCCCCCTTCCCCCATTGGCACTTCTGCTCTGAATCTAATATTGAAGAAGTTCAATAAATAATCATGACCAATTATGAAAATAGGCGAAATACTTAACATAGTTTGATTTGATCCATGCTACGGCAAACAACATTTCCTTGACTCTGTCCAGCTACGTGGCACTTGCATATTTTTAAATTTTGGCACAAGTTACGTGGGACACATGGTATACTACAATATTGCGATGAACCGGCCATCGTCTGTACCATGCTTGTCCGATGCACAAATGTGGCCACATCGTCAGAATCGAATATATTGTAAAGCGCCTGAACTAGCATGTAAATGATGTTTAAAATAAAAATGCTGTTTCCACTGCATTTGCTGAACACGTGGCAGCAGCCAAGCGTCAGATTGATTGGGGCAAGGCTTCAGTGTTCGCCTAATGAATAAACTAGATTTAGGGCAGTACCTCGAGTACTTGGACATCCAAACAACAATAAAAAAAATGACGTGTGGATGCAGTGGTAATCTTCCGCCCACATATTCAAGATGCCTAGGTAGCCTACTGAACGAAACTGCGATCGGTCGGCGGGTTGTTTCTTTCTTTAACATGGTACCTTATAGCTGACCAGATGAGACACTGCCGAACCGTCAATTTCGCCGTACTGTACGAATAACGCCGATGTGTTTCGCAATACGTCCAGCCTGAGACGAATTTCGCCACAGCCAATTGTGTCTTTGTCCGTCGCGACGTACCGTTCCGCCTTCCACAACATGGGCTCCTCGTACGCTGCGGTGGCGCAGCGTAGAGAAAGCGCGCGCTGAAAGAATATGCATGAGACGCGGATTCTTTGTTGCCCTGCGAACGCAGATTACGCATGGTCGATTGCCGCTCCAGCTGGTTTACGGTGGCAGGCAAAGTCGTGAAGCGCGGTTTAGTGGCTGATGACCGCTTCGGTACTTGAGCCGTATTTCGCTACACCGAGTCACTGAATCGAAGAGCGAGTCATGCAGCCGTTTCGACAGAAGTGAACCGTTTTTCGTAGTTTCGCTATAACGTCATGAGTAACTCCTTTCGAGAATCAACGGTGAGTGTATACCGTTCGCGGTGGCTCGCAAGCCGGCTATATACTGTTTATAATTACGTCGAGGGTGCGATTCCTGCTTCATGCAGCCGCAGTCCGACGGGAGCGGCCATGAAAGAACAAAAAGAAAAGACAAATAAACTCTTAGCGTGTGATATTTGCAGCTGAGGGAAGTGTTATCATTGAGACAGAGTCACGGCTTTGTGGCGATGTCAGAAATGGTGAAGTTATTCAACCAGGCTTTGAAGTTTATAAAAATGGCCACGTACATATTGTTCAGGTGTTTTTGTGCCTGCACTAAGTTCTCTATTATTGTGCCAACAGAGACCGATGACAGTAACTGTGAAACTTCTTGGTGCAAGGTAACTCTTCGAAACAAGAAACGTTTGAAGATGTTTTTTTTTTACCGCACTCCTGGTAGCAGTAGCCCTGCACCCTTTCATTCTCTTTTTAATACCCTAATGAGCGTTAACTACAACGTATTGCTATGTAGTGATTTCAATATGTATCACATTCAGCAGGCTGGCATTCCTCCTGCCCATCTTGCCAATACTCTCTCTCAATGGAATCCCTCTTTATGAATAACCACGCATGGTCTTATATCAATCCACTGATTTGGCAACAAGACGTAACGTCAGCTGTAATTCCGCACTCGCTTTCCTGTTCTATAATTCAGCAACTTTCGTTCATTTAGCAGTAGCGGTTCCTGGCATAAGCGGTCATAAAGTCGTTCTAGCTACGCTATCATGCGCTCGTCCCTTGAGAACTCATCTGCCTTCAAGCAAGGTATTCTTATTCCCTAAAGACAATCACACGCTTATTGGAGACTGTGTTGAAGACTTCGATGAATATGAGAATCAGCCCCGTTGACTGCGTGGACAGATGGATGGATGGATGGATGGATGGATGGATGGATGGATGGATGGATGGATGGATGGATGGATGGATGGATGGATGGATGGATGGATGGAAAAACTTTATTTAGGTCCATCAGAACGTGCCCGAGCACGTAGCGGGGCTCTCCCACGTCGGGACAGAAAAGCCTAGCCTCTCCGCCATGTCGCATGCCCTTAGGACTACCCATAGTTCGACTTTAAAATCGGAACTGCGTAGGGCAGCCCCCTACTTTTGCGACGAATTCATACCAATTATTTGTGATCACGTACCGTTGAAATTTCTTTAAAGCAGGCAATGAACTCACAAACCATGGTACACTAACGAAATTTAGTCATTGCTAAATGAAGAGGTGCTCTTTAGGAGTTACCCTAACTTGAAGAGGGTTGATATTTCTCAGAAGCTAGAAGAACTACGGAAAGAAATCAGGTTGAAAGTAACACGTACAAAGAATAGCTACTTGTCCTCTCGGAACAATAAACTTAAACAAATGAAAAACTATAACTGTGAAAATTCTTCAAAGCAAAGGGTGAGGAAGAAAGCACTATTCCCTCAACCTTCACTGAACACGACATTATTACTGATGACGTCACCAAATACGATCTCTTTAACGGCTACGTTAAATCTTTTTTTTCTCCGCCCTTACCACTTGTCCCTGCAGGGATTTATCATGCCTATCTTGCGGACCTACAACCCCTTTTAATATTGTGTGAGAGTGTAGTAATACTAAAGACTAAATTAATCTAAAGCTAAAGACAGACTCTGGAACCGTTCCTGATGGAATTATAATTCACAGCTTAAAATATGTGCATCTGCTATCGCCAAGTATATAGTCGTGATTTTTGAACGGTCTCTGTCGACTTCGCAGTTACCTGTAAAATGGAAAATTGCAAACGTCGTCCCAATCAAGCAAGTCTGTAATAGTAAACTTCAGAACGCGTCAAGTTTACAATTACAGACATATCTACACAACAAGTGCGTGATTCAAAATTCTAGAAAATATTCTCTGTGCATCCATATTGCATCACTTGGAAGCCAGTAACTTCTTTGTTCATTACCTGCATGGGTTTCGAACGAGCCTATCCTGCTTTACAAAATTAGTGAAATTTGCACACGTTTTTTTTCTTCATTTCATGCCTCAAAACAGATCGACTACATTGCACGAAATTTTATGAAGGCCAACGATGCCCCTGTGCAGCATTCCCTCCTGCTCCTTAAACTTTCTTACCTAGGCTTACCCGTCAATATTATTAAATGTTTGGGTGATTATTTGTCTGGTTGTTCTCCAAAAATATTCATTAATGGCTCATAATCCCGGGTTGCAGCGCTCACGTCAGTTTTGCCGCAGGTATTCGGACTGGGGATTTTGCTGTCCTTGAGGTATATTAATAACATAGGCCTGTACGTCACATCAAAAATCAGACTACAGTCGAACGTTTTTACATTTACAATGAAGTGCTCGGGGTTTCCGAAATAATTTGTTATATAGGTCACTCCGTTATATATTCACACAATTGGGTCTTATACACATGAATAAGTCACTTATATGGCAATGCTACCTTGCAGCGTATCCTTAAGAGCTTTTCTTTCCCACGGTGCCACAAATGGGATACGAAATTGAAGCCGTCTAACTGCAATTGCATTCGCTTCAACCGAAAACGAAATATATCAAAATTTAGTTCCCGTCTTATTGCAAAGTACGTTACTGTTACCGATAACGCTAAATATCTGGGCATAGCCTTTTCTTCAGACCTAACAAGGTGCAAACATGTTGAAACAATCACTTTAAAGGCAAGTACAGCTCTTAATTTTATTTAAAGTAGTAGTATGTTTATTTGGCCATATTATATACAATACAATATGCCCTCGAGGTGAGGCTAAAGGAGGTAGACCAAGCATACCTCCTGACAAGGCCTAAACCCCGATCACACATCATGGAAACGGGGGCCGAATGGACACAGAGGAAAAAAAAAACAATGAGCAAACATGATCACAATAGAAAATAGTTAATGATAGACAATAATAAATATCCATTAACAATAAACAAAACATTTCATAATATGCACAATCAAAAAAGAAAACTAAGTATACAGAATTAGCTGAAATTTAACCGGGGGGGAAAAGAGTCGTCAGTTTTTTCTTAAATACAGACACACTATAACTTTCTAAAGCAATCTGAGTAAGAGACTGGTAAGCATTACATAATGTTATAATTTGATAATCGGTTGTTTGTTTACCATAATTTGTTCTGGGTCTTGCAGTAGATAGTGCAACGGAACGTAGACCATACGCAACGTTTCTCGAATTATAAGTATTAGAAAAAGAGTTAAAGTCATGTTTGACTTTATAAAAAATGTGAAGAGCCAAACTAAAATTGTATAAGTGAAAGAAATTGCGAACATGAAATGTTTCGAAAAGATTAGCTTCAACAGATGAACTTGAACTTAATGAACGTAGAGCTCTTTTCTGGAGAGAAAGCAGTTTGTGTGAATCAGTTTTGTTGCATGTACCCCACACTAGGTTGCAATACACCAGGTGAGACTGAACAAGGGCAAAATATAACTGTTTTTTAATTTGTAGTGGGAGGAGATGTCTAACACGATAAATAACATAAATAGATCTGGCCATTTTTAGTCTAATGTAGTTTATATGATCACTCCAACCCAAATCGCTACGAAAAAACACTCCAAGGAACCGGCAACTATGAACTTGCTCGATGTTTGAGTCATTAAAAAATAGTTTGATGTGATGATCTAATGGTTTGTTTTTTGGATGGAAGAGCATAAACTTTGTTTTGTTTACGTTTAATTGAAGTTGATTAACATAGAGCCAAACCGCTAACTCCTCAAGCCAGGTATTACATTGGTGTTCAAGTACTTGGAGACTGGAGCCGGAAAAAAAGAGATTAGTATCGTCGGCATACATCAGGATATTAGGAGTTAATGGAATGTTTACAATGTCATTAATATAGAGAATAAATAAAAGTGGTCCCAGAATTGAACCCTGAGGGACACCGAATTTTATCATACCAAAACTGGATTTTACATCATGAATCTGAGTGTACTGTATCCGTGCAGTTAGATAACTTTCCAATAGTGAATTTGCCACTCCACGGATCCCGTAAGTTTTTAATTTGTGGAGCAGTATTGTATGTTGCACAGAATCGAAAGCTTTGCGCAGGTCGAGAAAAATTCCAACAGAAAAAAGCTTAGTTTCAAAATTGTTAATTATAGAGTTTTTAATATCTAACAGAGCAGATTCTGTTGATTTACCGGCCTGAAAGCCATACTGTTGGGGGCAAATAAGATGTTTAGCTTGTAAGAAATTGTTTAGTCGCCTATAGAGTATACGCTCAGCTAACTTCGAAAACAGAGGCAATACCGAAATAGGACGGTAATTATTTGGGTCATTTTTGTTGCCTCCTTTGAATAAAACGGTAACGCGCGCGACTTTTAATTTGCTAGGGAATACACCAGAAAGAAGCATTCTGTTACAAATATGCGTAAGAGGGCCAGCAATAATATTTACAGCACATTTGATAGGAAAAGCAGCAACTTCGTCATCTCCAGGTGAGCAGGTGTTCCTGAATGAATTAATGATAGAAATAACTTCATCCACTGAAGTAGGGGACAAAAATATAGATTCAGTAGTGCAAGAGGGTAAGTATGAGTCAACAGACCGAGTTGAATGACAGCTAGCAGAGGGTCGGTATGCTCCGGCAACTAAAAAGTGTTCATTCAGCATATTGGCAAGTGAAACTCCAGCATAATTCACCCCATTGACTTTCAACTCAGAGGGAAGATAATTCTGCCTGTTCCCTATAATAACGTTAATACCTTGCCAAAGTAATTTAGGATTGTGTAAGATTGACGAAAACTTATTTATATAGAAAAAAGATTTAGCTTTCTTTAGATCTGAGTTTAATTTATTTCGATACTTCTTAAACTTAGCTAAATCATCCGGGCATCGCGTTTCTAAAAAACGAGAGAACATTTTGTTCTTTTCTTTAATTTGTTTCAAAAGTGCCCCTGTCATCCATTCTTTTCTAGCCTTTCTATGTTTTCTTATAGTTTGAGTTGGGAACGCAGCGTAATAGCATTCAAGCAGCTTCTGAATAAATATATCATAAGCACGGGACGAGTCATTTTCACCATATACATCTACCCAATTAATTGTCGACAACAAGTGACAAAATCTGGAGATGCTCTTTTCATCATTAACTCTACGAGCGTGAACGCGTTTATTCAATTTGGTCGTATCAGGAAAAAGTGAAAAGAAAGGTAAGTGATCACTAATTCCAGAAGAAAAAACACCGGATATGCAACTCTGAGGTGGGAAATTAGTGAAGCACAAATCAATTAATGTTTCAGAGTGCAAGGATATGCGAGTAGGCAATTTAATAGTATTGTCACAACCATTAGACAGCATTATTTCATTCAAGTTAATCTTCAGAGCGTTATCCTCCAAAAAGTTAATATTGAAGTCACCTAGTACAATGATACGCCAGTTGTTTTGGTTAGCAAACTTCAGAAAACAATCAATGAAGCGAAAAAAATTGTCAGAATTTCCTTGAGGGGGGCGATACACAACCATAATAGTAACTCTATGAAAAACAATGCAAACAGTTTCAAAATCAGTACAAACAATTGAATAATCCGACAAGACCTCAAAGCACAAATAATTTTGCACATATAAAGATACACCACCACCACGCTTTCCATCTCGAAATACTGAAATGGGCTTGTAACCAGCAAACTCGCTGACATCTGCATTTGAGGTAAACCATGTTTCAGTGAAGGCAATAAGGTCAAAATTAAAGTTCAGTTTAGTTAATTCAGCTTCTACTTCTTCCGATTTATTTTTTAGGCTTTGACAGTTCAAGTGGTAAAGAGATAGTGTGTTGCGAGGATTGTAAGCACCATCCTTTAGAAAGTCGGTGAATGACTCGGCAGTAAAATAAGCCATTTTTGAGCAGGTGTACTGCGCAGTCTCGCAGCAACAGTGATTAAACCATCTTATCAATGTCCTCCTCACAAGCGATCCTGATGGCTCGTGCACCAGGTTGCTTTCGAGCGTAGATCTTTCCTTCCTTTGACCAGACGAAAGCGTACTTCATTTCCTTAGCCTTCATTTTAGCTAGCCACAGTAAATTCCTGCTAGAAGCCGTCAGGTTATCAAAGAATCGAATGTCATCTTCGCATTTTTTGCGCTTTGAAATCCAGTCTGATTTTGTGGATCGGTTGGCAAAACGGATCAAAACCACAGGCACCTTGTCTGGTTGAGATGGAAGGCGGTGTAGCCCTTCAATGTCATTTGCTGCAAGTGTGGGCAAGTCAAGCTTTACAGCAAGGCTGTTTACTTTGCTCAGTAAATCTTCATCATCTGTCACAGGCATTCCATGTATTTCCATGTTTTGCCGCCTACTGTACTGGCTCAGGTCGTTCAATTCCTGACGCAGTTTTCGAAATTGCTGACCGTCCTGGTTTGCCTCAATGTCGTCAACTCTCTTACGCAGGAGCTCGATTTCCTTGTCATGCCTATTAGACACTTTGAGCAATTTGTCATACGTGTCAGACATATGTTGTACAGACTTTTCAATGCTTGAAACGGTTTCCTTCAAAGATGTCAGATCATCCACTTTGGCCGTGAGATTTGCCAATGACTTACTAATCCCAGCAAGCCGTTTGCATAGGACAGCAGAAGATGCATCACTGCTGCTATCCTGACTGCGAGACGCCGAAGACCGACATGTCAAGCATTTCAAGACTTTTCTTAATTCGGCATTTTTTGCTTTAAAACTCCGCTCCCCAACCCCTGCACACTTCCCTATATGAAACCTTTGACAGCAATCTGCACAAGTCATAAATTCTTCACCATCTATAATGTCTTCGTAGCATGCAGAACAAGGATCAAAATTTTCAGATGACATTGCAAGCAAGACACTAGACCATGGGCAGCAGTGGCAGCAGTGGCGGCAGCATGCACTGGCAGCTTAACAACAGTAAGAAAAGACAACTAACCTGCAAAATTCAAAACAGTTGTTTGAGCACTCTTGTGCAGCAACGTGCCACCGCCACCGCTGCCGATGTGTGAAGGCTCTCGACGACTTGCGCAGCTTTATATCCAGAAGGAAGGGGGCGTATCTTCACGTGATGACAGCACGTAGTCAGCCACACACGGTGCGTCAACGAAGCCAGCAGAATGCAGATCGCGCTTGATACGGAAATTCTTCTTGCAGACGGACAGCAGCGAAGGAACTGCAAAATTCAAAACAGTTGTTTGAGCACTCTTGTGTAGCAACGTGCCACCGCCACCGCTGCCGATGTGTGAAGGACGGAATGTGTGGTCTATTTTGGAATATTCGGCAACTGTGCGGGATTCTGACACTAATGTACGAATTACTAATACAATAATGAATAACACACTAATAGAGTAAGACACGAATGTACTAATAAAGTGGTTATAACACCTCACTCGGAAAGGAGTGTACGTAGTTCTATTTGGCTGCCTATTATACACGTAGGCAGCAAAATACAATGCATTTAACGAGTGGCTACGCAAGTTGATGACATGCAAATGGATGTATTGATGGCCACTCGCCGTTTTACACGATGTTAAACGACTCCCGCGATTAAATAAAAAAAAACAAGAACAAAGGCAGCACGCTGAGATATGTCCACTTGTTAACAGAGGACAGGGTTCCAAACAAGAAAGGTTTTGAGGAAGTTGAACATTTGCAATGATCAAAAGCGGCCAAAGAAAAGCTCTCCCTCTCTGTTCTTCTTGCAGTGCACCTGAAACTATCGAACATTACTTTCTCTTGCGTCGCCGCTTTCTTAGACAAAGAAAACTATTTAAAAACTCCCTTATCAAACCTGGAATATTGGTAACCTCGTCAACCATACTTCCTTTCGGGGCAACTTCATTGGGATTCAGCCACAGGAATGCTTTTCTTGCAGTTTACAATTTTAGTAGAGAGACGAAAGGAGTACATCGCTGAATCTTAAAATTATTAATAATTTCTATTATTTAATTCCTTTACGTTAACTTATGTTATCAAAATTCTCAACAATATTTTCATTACACATCTAGATTACAGTTCTATAGTCCCACGCTCTACTATTCAAATCTAGTTTTGGTTTACTTCTAAGCACACGGAAAACCGCCTGCTGCTTGGCCAATCCCAAATAGTGGGTATGCGCCACTGTTTAGGATACAAGGCAAGATGTCTCTGGAGGGACGTTCCGGCAGAGTTCGACAGTTCTTGTCATCACAAAGAGAAGGCAACAACTGCGAATGCTGTCAAAGAAAGTATTTGTCCTGACGAAGACAAGCCGTCGTATCGAAACGTTGGTTCTGCACCGTTGTTCCACCGCTGTTGAATAGCGTAGGTGTATTAGATGTTCGAGCCAGTGAGCACTGGTTTGCATATGCATCAACATAGCCTACGTAGGGGTAAACGCACGTTTAATTTTCTTCCTTTCGAAACGTCATCGTGAATAACTGTATCAAGCTTCGTGGGGTATATAGTTTCACTATCACCCACGACGTCGATTTGGCGAAGTGAGCGTGCGGCTGTTTTCGGCAGTCATCGTGCGTATCCAGCGTTACTCCAATTTGTAAGTACCTATATATACACCTTCTCTTGACAATTTCTGCCCCGTGGCAATATTAACGCAAGTAAATTCGAAAACGCGTTGAGGAGGTTTGCTAGTTTTTGGCTGACAGAGGAAATCCCAAAAAGTTATCATATTACTGCGTTAATTTAACCACGCTAAAGGACTTAGGGGGATACTGAAACCGTACGTTGCCTTCATAAACCTATCGGGCGGATAAAGTTTAAAATATTATCCTCGCCCAAAGACCCCGAGGGACGACTCGCTCGCTCGGGCGTCACGCCTGCAAGAATGTACCTTCTTCGTGGTATATAAGATGGGACGCTTGCACCAGGATGCCGATTGTTTGTTGCGCTACCCCGTCGACGAACCGGCTGATGCGGACGCCATCGCTTCCGTTTTCTCTGTGTCCCAGTTGCTTCAACTTGGCAACGAGCAACGCCGGGATCCTGCATTACGAGCCCTCATCGACCGTCTGGAATCAACGCCTGGCGACGCCTCTCTCCGGATGTTTCTCCTAAAAGAGGGGACGAACAGAAAAATCAATATCTTCAATATGTTCTCAATGTGGAATCAAATCCCAAGGAGTGCGACAGCGTCAACCCGTTCACCACCCCCGCCTTCCAAAACCCTACGGCGTGAGACGACTGTTTTACATTCGTCTGTACGCTCAACTCACGAGCTTTACCTTGGTCACTATCCTCTAATTTTCTGGCGGCCCCTCCTGAAGAAACCTGTCGCCCCACCCGCCTTCGCAGTCTCGCTTGAGAAGGTTGATCTAATGCACGCTATGGCAGTTCATGCTAGCATGGGCATGAAAGTACATCCTCACTTCCGGAAATAAGCACGCGCAAGGCGGCGCACTTAAAAACACGCGCCGTGTTCCGAAGGCCATGCGGGCCACACCACTGCGCGTTCGTGGTTGCGGAGAGCGGCGGGCAGGCGAGAGATTCTCGCCCTCTCTTGATATGCCTCGGGGCCCGCGAGAATTTCCGCGTGTTTCAGTCGTTGTTGAGGAACGCCAGGTGGCGCCGATGAGTGCAGACGTGTTAGAATCGGCTCCGTCAATAATCTTGCCTAGCAGCGGCCAAAATCATGTGACCACCACGGAATTCGCAGGATTTGTGTAGGAAGACAGCAGGAACATGCTGATACCCCCCTTTTTTTTTAAGTGGACCTGGCTTCTTCCAATAATATAAGACCACCGCCCGAGCATGCCGGCCCGCAACGCTAAGCTTAACGGCGTAGCGGAGCGTGGACCCCCGGCACTCAGCTCCCGGCCCAAGCGTAGCGCCGCCACGGCCTCACTTCCAACGGACACCGACCCGGAACTAGCACAGGACACCATGGACACGGATGACCAAGCCATCAAAACCCAAGCGGGATCTGCGGCCGACGCTGAAGAGGTCTTCCTCTCGCCTGACGAGGTGATACAGGGGCAATCAACAAGCGACGCCGACGAGAACGAGGAGAAATACTCAGCAAGGGAAGACGACAAAGCCAGAGTGGTCAGTGGCAACTTGCACTATTTTTGCGCGAACGAAAAGGTTTGAGAAAACGAGTGCGAGCAGTTTCTGATGACGGCGGAGCTCGAGGCGACGGAGAGGGCAACAACAGCTGCATTGCCAGGGCGCCTGCGGGAGAGCGTGCTAAACGCGGCGTAGCGTCTATAAGAGCCCGACGGCGAACGCGCGTGGCGCCACTGCCCAGAAATGACATGCAAATAACCATGCGTCCCAAGCCAGGACTAGTTATAAAAGAACTTAAAATTTACGAAGTTGCGCGAGCGATACAACGTACAAGCGGCGACCCGGAGACCTGCAGGAGCTATAAATTTCTGCTTCGCCTCCGCAATGGGTCAAACATAACAATTGTGAGTACGCCCTACGAAGAAGTGGCGGAGAAGGTCGTCAAGATCAAAACGCTGGAGCTCAATGGCACTAAACATCCGATGAACACCTACATAACCACCCCTGAAGAGTACCTTAAAGGAGTGGTACACGGAATCCCACGGCGGCATCGGAATGCACCAAGAAAGTCAAACGGGTCCCACAAGGAGCTGGCCACCACTGTCGCAACGTCTACGCTGACCACAAGCCAGCGGAATCCTCAAGAGACACTGGTCCAGCACGAACCGTGAGGGCTCTGCATCACCAGACGGGGCCCGTTTCAGGTCCCGATCCAGTTCCCGATCCAGTTCCCGATCCAAGTCCAGCTCCCGAGACCGCTCCAACTCCAGGGACAGTGGCTAAGAGAGGGACCAAACGACAAAAAACAGCACAAGAGCAAGAAGATGCTGCACAAGGAAGGCAAAAACAAGGTGAGCTGGGCGGCAATCGCCTCCCAACCCCCACACCAAACAACGCAACTCACACGCCTAGAACGCGAACTAGAGCTAATGCGAGTGCGAATGGGAGACCTAGAAAGAGAAAATATGCAATTTAAAAAGCAAGAAACGCAGCAATTACAAAGAGAACCTAAACCAGTCCAGACAGGACAGAAAGGATAAATACTACCGAATTTGGAAGGCGACACTGTAAGTACCTTGTCGATACTGAAAGAAACCATAAAAGAAGCTGTACCCACAATCATAGAGCAGGTGACGGTTCAGGTAGATGGAAAAGTAATAGCTCTGGACAAGGAAATCCAGGCACAACAAATAGAATTTACGAACGCATTGCGAAAGCATGCCACAGTCAGCAGCATAAGAGAAAACGCAGAGAAAGTATACCACAGGCGAGGCTTGTCGGCCCTGACCCGGGCGACATACAATGCCGAAACATCAAAAGCACGCTTCTTAAGAGTGCGAAATATGGCAGTGGAACTGCCGCGGGTTCCGGCGCAATGTGGGACAACTGTCGTAGCTGGTGATGACACAAAAAAGGTAACCAGCTGTCATTACATTACAAGAAGCCGGAACAAAACCAAAATTACAGGGATACGAAACCTTCAATACCGAAGGAGAAAACGGGAAGGTCGCAACATTGGTGGACAAGAAAGTCACGGCAATATATCACAAATACATAGAAGGAACGGACATTCCGCATATAATAACAGAAATCACATATAAAGGCACCAGAGGAACAAGTGCCTTGATTAATAATGTCTACAGCTCGCCGAGACAGAAAAGAGCAACGTTCGACCAACTGTTTCAAGAGGCAGCAAAAATGACGAAGGGGAGACCTCTAGCGATAGTTGGAGATTTTAATACCATGCACTCAAGCTGGGGGTATCCAACCCAGAACAATAAAGGCAAAAACACCACGGGACAAGTAGAAGCACTCGGCATGACACTTCTAACAGACCCTGCAATACCATCAATAACAGGGAATAGTATCTCCGCAGAAACAAGTCTGGATCTGACAATAACAAAAAAAATGTCCAAATGCGTTGTGGTGCAACACCCTCGAAAATCTGAGAAGTGACCATTGCATTATAAGCACCACAATCCTCACGGCTTGAATCCGCAAACAAATAGGCACAGCTAAAATAACAGACTGGCGGGCGTACAGAGCATCGCTTAAATAACAAACCACGGACATAAATGATTTAGATAATTGATGCGAACGCATTCGAAATATCAAGCAGAAACATACCAAAACCATCACCAGGACGGACAAAACACCTGAAGTGGACCCTAACGTACTGCATCTGTGGGATGCAAGACGAAGCCTGACCAAAAGATAGAAGCGACAGAAATGCAACCGCAAACTCAAAATGAAAATCAAAGAAATAACACAGAAGGCCGATGAATACGCTAATCAACTTACAACAGCCAACTGGGAACGCCTCCGCGGATCACTTTGTGGAACCCTACGAACGGCGAAAAGGTGGAGCATCCTCAGCGGAATGATTGACCCGCTCAAAACTAGACGTGAAGGACAAAAGAACTTGTAGAGATTGCTAAATTCGTACCCAGGCACAAAAGAACTTCAGGCAGTCCATAAAGAATACTTCGGTAACCCGATCAGCTTGGTATGGGGGTACCCCGATACCCCCATACCAAGCTGATTACACCGGACACCCAAACCCAGAAATGGATGAACTATTCAGGGTGGTAGAAGTTAGAGCAGCAATCGCCAGTACAAAGCGGAACACAGTGGCAGGGGCGAACAAAATATCAAATGCCATGATTAGAAACATGAATATTGAAGCCATAACAGCCCTTACGAACTTTATAAATGACCTATCCGTCAAAGGAACGATACCACAGTAATGGAAACAAGCTGTTATAATCATGATTCCAAAACCAGGGCAGAAATTTACTTTAGACAACCTTAGGCCCATCTCTCTTATATCATGTCTAGGAAAGGTGTTCGAAAGATTAGTAAACACTAGACTCCAACGTCATCTAGAAGAAAACAACTTAATGCCTGACACCATGTTTGGCTTCAGATCATATTTTTCATCACAGGACATACTCCTGCTTTTAAAGAGGAAGTATTAACGAACGTCCCCAAGGCAGGAGAACACATTGCCGTGGCTGTCGACATCACAGAGGGATACTGGATGGACTTGCAGAGACCAGATGCGGTCAATGGACGTGCCAGTACATCCGAAGCTTCTTCAGCCAGAGAACAGCAGTTATCAAAGTAGGAAACTGTGAATCTGATGTCATCCATCCTCCTAACAAAGGAACGCCACAGGGTGCGGTGATTTCGCCTACACTCTTCAACATAGCCATGACTGGACCAGCGAAAAAACTCCGAGAAATTCCCGACGTCCGTCATTCCCTATACGCGGAAGATATAACGATATGGATAACCAAGAGGAACTTGGGAGAGAAGGAGGAGAAACTTCAACGGGCAGCCAATATAATAGAAAACTATACCAAACAAAGAGGACTCCAGTGCTCGGCAGAGAAATCAGAACTCATTGGCCTCACAAAAACAAAAAAAAAAAAACAAAGAACTGACCCGAGACTCAAACTCTAGATGAGGCTGGAAGGGAAAATTATTCCTGAGAGGTCAATAGCAAGAGTGTTGGGGATGTGACTGCAATCGAATGTCAGATGTTTACACACTTTAAACACGATCAGAAAAACAACGCAACAGATTAGCTGAATGACAGCCCGTATAGCTCATAATGGGACAGGAACGGGGGAACAAGACACCCTCAGACTGGTGAAACGCCTAATCATTACCATACTAACGTACTCCCTACCTTACCATACCATGAACAGGGAGGAAGAAGAAAAGGCTGATAAAATAATAAGGATGGCAGATATGACAGCCCTCAGGTTGCCAAGCAACACTTCACATGAGAAGCTTCTAGCCCTCAGCCTCCATAATACATTTCATGAGCTGGCCTAGGCCCAACTCATAGCGCAGATGAGTCGATTGGCGCAAACGACAGTCGGCAGAGCTCTTCTTCGAAGAGTCAGCCTTGGAGAATGCATACAAATATACCAAATCGCCAAAGGTCTACCCTGATAAATTAGAGCTTTGTATGGGGTGTCACCAATACCACAAAACATGGATCCGACATAACACGCAGGAAGGAGAAAAGCTAGAGCAGAATACATAGACAAAACAACAAAATACTTGGACACTGCACGATTCACGGATGCTTCACCATATCGGGCCAACGCAAAGGATATGGTGGCAGTTGTCGTAAACCATAAAGGTAAAATTACGGCCTGTGCTTCGGTTTCCCGAGCAACCCTTTTAGAAGCCAAAGAGATAGCCATTGCCTTAGCTATAAGAGAAGGCATAGAGCGCAATGCTCCACTAACAATAATCACAGTTTCTCAGGCAGCATGCAGGAACTATCAGAGGGGACAAATCGGCGCGAGGGCATGCCGGATGCTTACCGGAATCAGCAGAGAACTTGACGTCAGGTATATCCAAACGATAACATGGGCCCCGGGACACGAGGGTGTTACTGGGAACCTCCACGCAGATGAGGCGGCTCGAGGATTCACTAATTGCCGAGCTGCCCATGACAACATGGTGAAGGACCCGACACCCATCGATCCAAGTTATAAAGCGCTCTATAAAACCCTACAGGGAATTCAGAAGGCTCTACGCAGCACCGTATAGGAACCTTTCAGCCGTAGACTCAGCGACGTTACGCAGGCTCCAAACGGACACATATACAAACCTCCATAATTTGCACATATACTACCCAACAGCATACAAGGACATATGCCCGTGGTATGGGAGCACACCGACACTCTACCACATCACATGGGAGTGCACAGCTCACACCGAATAACAAGAAGATAATAATATGAGAATGAGGTGGGCGGCATTGCTATCCAGCTCCGCCCTCGGGGATCAGCTCAGGCTGGTCCGGAGGGCAGAAAGGATGGCGAGGGCCAGCGGTGCCTCGAATAGAGGCCCGACCACACGGCGTTACCCCGTTTTAGGGGCAACGCAGTCCTTTCTACCAATGAAGTTCTGTTCTTCAGTCGTTGTTCCTCCCCGCCGAGAAAACATGGCGCGCGCACCGGTCGGGCTCAGCGGCCATACAGCATGTTTCTTTCCTCCATGTCGCCGGCGAGAGCATTGACCCCACCGCCGACGTGACGACTTTGGCGCCGTGATTGGCTCGCTCGGTTTTGCGGAAACGCGGCGCTGCGAAAATATGGATTCGGGACCCATTCTCGCGCGGCAGAGAATTCTTGCCGCGAAAGAGCCATTCGCGGCGCCAGTTTTATGCGAAGCATATTACGAGGGCTCAACCCAGCTCCTCAGGCGCGGCGGTGACCATGAAATCACGTGACACCGTGACGTCACGACAGAGGAGAAGTGGCTTTGGCTCAACTCTTGCAAGACGGGCTGGGTGGGAATCGAACCAGGGTCTCCGGAGTGTGGGACGGAGACGCTACCACTGAGCCACGAGTACGATGCTTCAAAGCGGTACAAAAGCGCCTCTAGTGAATGCGGTGTTGCCTTAGAAACGAGCTGTTTCTAAGGCTCAGGCGTGCGACGCTTGCTCAGGCGCACATTTCGTTGCCGCGCCGAACGCTGCGTTGCTCGACGCTCACCGCGTCCAATGCGGGGCGCGTAGTCGCTGGCGGGTCGACGGGAACGCTGTCGCGTTCCACTCTTGAAGGCGAAGCAGGGTAACGCATGAGTTGTTTCTTCGTCTAGCCGAACCAAATATAGCCAAGGAACAGCAGTTCACCAGGCTAAACAGTGGTTCAACAACTAAAATAAAGGCTAGTATGCTTCGCATCCTGGGCTTAACCTTAGCTAAGCCACAGCCATTTTTTTAAGCACGCCGCCTTTCTGGCGCATATTTCCGCAAGTAAGGACGTACCTTGACACTCTTATTGGCTGGCGACGCTGATGCAGGGCTGCAAATGATTTCCAAGCTAATTGTGCCGTCTGTCGAAGGAAAGACTATCGGATTATCGGATTGCGATGAAATTGTGCACGTACGTACTTTACGTGTACGCCATCTGAAACTCTTTTAGCTACACGTACGCGACGCACGCCAAGAGGTAGTGTTCCTGTATATGCTCCCGCAGGGAGCATATACAGGAACACTACCAAGAGGGACCCCGTAGCTCCATCTGTCGGGAAATGTGAACACGGCGGTAGCCAATCCGCCTCTGCGCACGCGCGGCCCGCTATCAGTTGTTCGTGATCTTGCCGAACTCCCGCGCGAAGCTGTCTACGTGCGCAAGAAACGCACGCAAAGAATTGAATCTCACGTACGTCCGTAAGACGCGCGCGCGCCCGCTACGTTCTACGCATGCGCACTGCTCACACGTAGAAGCTCTACGTACGCAAAGCCTCTACGTACGTGTAACTAAAACTGTCTTTTATCGGCTAACACAGTCACGTTTTGGCCGTTTCAGCTAGTAATGGTGTTTTTTTTTTATCTACCTGGTTTTTTCACAGACTTGCTCGGTGATAAAACGGCTGCAACTGAGCACCGCTACACCACTTTTTCGACGAATGGTTGGGCAGACAGCGATGTCGCATGTTCCAGCAGAGCAATAAGGAACATTGCAGATCTAAGCCGACAAGCCTACACTGAGACACATGTCTGCAATGACAAATTGGCCGGTTTCAACAGTGAACCCAATGATCCAAGCGTACCGAAAAGAGCGGAGAATTAAGGTTGCTCCACGTAAAGCTCACCCAAAAGTGACCACTGAACACGAGGACGCGGCCATTCTTGCGGCAGCTGTGGACAGTCCAACCGCAAGTGTTGACGAAATTAAGAGTAGTGCAGCGCTGGAAGGTGTGTCAAACGCAACCGTGAAACGTCGCTTGTACGTGGCGGGCCTCAAATTACGGGGACACCTCGTCCCAGGTATTTGATGTCTCACCCGAAGTCCGAGGGCTCCAAGCCGGAGGCCTGGGACCCCACTTGAGAATCCAGAACCGATTCAAGGGAGGTTAGTACTGTGCCCTCCTCGACGATGTGCTGCTCCCTTACGGTGTTGGGGGGCAATTTCCGGAATATGATTTCGTCTGTGCAGCACGAGAACTCGCCCATACACAAGTCCATAAAAAGTTGCTGTGCTTCTAGAGAGTCATGACGTGGCAGTCTTCAAACGGCCTCTCCAGTGGCGTGACCTCAATATCATACAAAATATCTATGGCAACATTAAGCTTGCTCTAGGGCACCGGCAGCTCCGTGCCCTCTCAGCGGACACACTGTGGGCTATTGTTTAGGATGAGTGGGAGCGGCTTAGATCAAACAGCAACATTTGTCGGTCCCTATGCAGCTCCTCGCAAAAGAGAATGCAGGCTGTGATAGGCGCTGGAAGCGAACCCACCCGCTACACAACTTAGGGAACTTTCGGAAACGCGCCCTAGATACGAAAGTTAGACACATTGCACGAGTAAAGCTTCAGTGGCCTCAGCAGCAATAAGTTTTTTTTGCTAGTTAGCAGCTCTACTTCTGGTTCTCTACACTTGTCTATGCTTTCCGAAGAAAGAGCTGTGGCGGCGGAAAACCTTCAGCGGAAACCATCACAATGAGTGACCCATTATAAGGTGTTTCAGCAGTATGATTAAGTTTCTGTTACTTAGGTAATAAGCTTCCGACCAAGTACATCGTCGTACAGTCTGGTTTTAATGCAAGCCATGACTCGCATATAAACGAGCACTTGCATATTCAATCGAACGCATTCTGTTTTCTTTCTTCATATTTACGGCATGGGTTGTCGATTTCCATTAGTTCATTGGTCACAACCGAAGACGCATCAAGCGATCCGCGAGCGCCTTCGAGCAAGATTGAGCATGGGACCACTCCCACCAAGACAAGCGAGCCTGGGGTCATATCAGGGCACATGATATTGGCAGCTCCTGCTGTAAAACATGACGCATGCTTTAGAAAGCACACGCAGAAATTAAGGCTTTGCTTCAAGAGTGCAGTCAACGCCTGAGAATGTCCCGCCGTGGTGGCTTAGTGGATGAGCGCTCCGCTATTCTGAGCGTGGATGCCCGAGTTCCATGCCGGCAGCGGGTGCCGCGTTCCCATGGAGGCAAAATGCAAAAGAAAAAAACGCCCGTGTGTTGCGTGATGTAAGTGCACAATAAAGAGCAGCGGGTGGTCGAAATTATCCGCAGCCCCTCAACAGCGTCTTCATGGCCAGAGGGGCTTTGCGGCGTTAAAGCCCATAAACCGAAGCAAACCATTCCTGAGAAGTTTTCCACAATAAATGCATTTAAATGGGATCATGGCACTGAACAGAGGATCAGCTCAGTGGTCCTAAGCGGAAACTACACAACACGCCGCAGTGAGTGAAGTGCGCTTTCCGGCAATGCAGTCGCGGCATCCTCAGGAGCTACAAGCATCAACGTTGACAAGCATGCAGGGAGTGCTTCACAGCAAAGCGGCTACAGCGCGCTCATGCGCTTTAGCGCCGCCTCCAAGCCCCTGTGTGCCTGCGCCGATTAGCTTCGACGCACGGCCGCGGCGTGTGCGCTGGCGCTCCACGGAGCACGGCCACGCTGCGCCATGTTCGAACTGAGAGTGGACGACCCAGTACATTCCCGAGTCCAGGACGCGTCAGATATGACACCATAACTGTCTTTGAGGCTTGTTTTCCTTCTTTTTTCTTGTGCCGTCGTCGTCCCGCCGCCTTCATCGCCGTTCCTGTCGTATCGCTGTCGTCTCACCGCTGTCTTTGCCCTAGTCGACAGGGTCGTCGGACCCGCTACGTGGCACGGCTTTCTTTAAGCGGGCCTCTCACTATTTGCTGCCCGTAGTTCCTGGTCTTGATTAAGCTTTTCTCCACTCTTTTCCCTGCCTCTAGTCAATTTCTGTCGCAGTTTTCCGGCTCTGAAATGATCACGCAGTAAGCCCGCTCACAAAGCGACCATCCGCATTGCTCTCTCACTCTCACCAACGCTGCTATTCGTCACTGCCTTTCGCCGCAGTTGTTCTCGTAAATTAGTTGGGCATGTGACAGACTTCTTTATCGACCTTTCATTGCAGTGTTTTTGAGTTTGGTCTACACTGGAATGCACGGAGCCGTTGCACGCTCTTATTTCTTTCTTTTTTTTGCATATCCTTCACCGCCGTCCAAAGCAAGTTCGGCATAGGTACCCGCCGTGGGTGCTGTGCCGTACTGTGAGTGCTTATGGCGTTCTGCCGCTAAGCATGAAGTGGAGGGTTCGATTCACGGCCGCGACCGCCATTTTCCAATTGAGACGATATGCAAAAATTCTGATGTATTTAGATCTAGGTGCACTTCCTGTTCCTAGTATACGGAAACGTTACGGTAAACAAAGAATTGGTTTAGCGGCTATGAACATTTTGTGCTTAAATCACCCAATACCATTTGAAAAATTTGTATTATTATAATTACGCGTGCATTCTGGACACGTATGCTCCAGATGATTATATTAGCTAAGCTGGCGGTCAATTTTATTGTACTAATATACCGCGCAATTTGCAGTCTTGCTAAAGCTGTTTTGTGTTACAATATGGTTGTTTCCAGGCACTTACCCAAGAGCGGCCCGGGGGGGCCCGCCTCCCCCCCCCAAATTTAGAACGCATACCCTCTCCCCCCCCCACCCCCGTCCCCGCCCACGCCACCACTTCTCACACACATTCCTAAAGCGCCACCAAATCAACGTTGAGAGTTGACAGCTATTCGGCGGTCGACATTTTGCTGCCTTGTTTCGCTCCTTTTGGATGGCGGTAGTGATCGGTGTCTCCTGGGATGTGAAGACCTGTTTCCTCACCAATTCGGTGTCGGCACGGACAACTCCAGATGCATTCAGTTGTCACAGTTTATTCAACGGTCACGCGCATCGTTGTTACTTCGTTAGTTCAACCTTCTTCATTTTGGACTGATCCAGGGACCAGGAAAGGGAAGCGGTTCGTGGTCAGCTGGTCTGTATGCACATGGAACGAGTTAGGGCCAGAGGAAATGCCAGTTGCGTTTAACTTTTCTTTTTGTTTCATTATTTCCTTGAGTTACGGCTCGCCGCGACGCTGACAAATCCTCGGAACCATATACCCGTGATATGGGTTAAATAAGGTGGAAAATAAGATAATGCGAGACATCGTCCATCATCAAACCCTGCAATAACCATTACACTCACAGGCAATATGACTGTCACTCGTTAACTCGTCTGGTTTTTTCCTAATTGTAGAGCTCTTTTCGTGCAAAATTGTCAACTGAAAACAAGAGTCACAAGGATTTGAGAAATTAAGCGATCTACTAAGGGAGAGTGCCAAGGCAACAGCCAAACAGGAAGCAAAAATGAACAAATTTAACCGTTTGTTTATGAAAATATTCATGGATCAACATATTTTTATTTAAAAAGTAGAGAAAACTCCGCCAGAAGTGGAGGACAATTCCGTGTGTTCCGAATGATGCTGCTACAGTTATCACTCGAGCCGCCTAACGTATAGCCACTTCTCTGCTGTGCTTATGTAGGTGTGTTCCTAACCTTCCGCGGTGGGCCCAGTACGTGTAGAATCGCAGCTTTCTGCACCATACGCGGTTGTACGCGACTGGCGGCCACGCATCGTTACGTAACTTCCCAAATAACAATACCAGTCGGTTGTGGCGCTCAACTTGTTAGAGCAGTAAACGAGGGACCTAAAAGAACTGTGATTGTCCCGCAAATATATATTTCTGTGTAATTCATCCAGAGCTAATTAAAAAGAAATGCTACTATAGTCGGATACAACTTGAGTCTGCAATGAAGCCTAGCCAACGCCCTTATAACCGCCAGCAACTGTTCATCAGCGAGGCTGCAAATAACTCATACTTCAGAATTTTTCTGTAACCCAAATAAGGCGGTAAATACAAAAATTAAATTATTAGCGCGTAATTTTCTCCCGCCTATCATAGTGGAATGGCGAATGCCTAATTCTTTATTGAATTGAAATAACATGCTTGCTTCGCTACAACTATTTTCAGGGTGTCTACCAACGGGGAAAACCGGGAATTCTCAGGAATTTTAAGTAGTCTGGAAAAACTTAGGGAGAACTCAAGGAATTTGTGCCTCTACTAGCGCAGATTAGCTGTAATTTTATTGAAAGGGTCGAAAGTCGTGGTAATGCTGTCTCGAGCACAGACAGGAATTGTAATGAATCATCTTTGACGCTCTATCGTCGGCTGGAGGAGTTGCCAGTGCACAGTCAACGACCGACTTCGCGGATTTCCGATAATTTGGACGGCTTCAGGGCAGCGCCACCCCGTACCCCATAGAGTCCATGTACCAGAACGCCAGAAATTTTCGGGCGAAAAACTCTTCGCCGTCCACTTTTCCGGACGTTTCGCCGTGATCGCGGATCCAAAACGGAATTAATCAATGCCTCCATCCCTGCCATATTGATTACCTCGCCGCCTGGAACCGGCGCTCTCGCTCAAAGATCCGCTAACAACCGTAGCCACCGCTGCGGCAACGTTTGGCCTAACTGCTTGGACGTTCGCTATGAAGCTTCTTACCGTGGGGTGCCGTGTTTTTTATTGAAAGAACTCGCTGCTGTCAGCAATGGCACGGACTCTTTGTGGTCCTCGCGATTGGCTTAGAAGCTTGGAAAGCATGGTGCGTTGCATAATGCCGGTGCCCGAATTTCAGCTTCGCCTCGATACAGAAACGTTACTTGGTGAAGCAAACGCAAAAGTATTGCAGTGAAGCATAACAAGCGTGGAAAGGGCGTATTGCCACGGAAAACAGTATGTATTCCTTAATTATACACGCGTGCACCCGGTATTTGCTGTCACAGCACGAGCACCAATATGCATAATACGTGTACCTACAGGCCTTCAGAGTGTTTTCGAATGTGCCTGTGGTGGTTTGAGCCTGTAAGGGCTCAAACTAAAAAATAAATGCATTTATTTTTTTCCCTCTCGCCGATTTTTCGGACGCTTTCGCGGCCCCTAGGGAGTTCGAAAAATCGGACGTGGACTGTGCAACTGACCAAGAAGATACTTCAAATTGTCCGTAGGACGAAGGAGTGGCGGAAGGAGGACAAGAACAGAAAAGACCTTCGCATTGAGGAATGAACCGAAAAAGGAAGCGTGCTGCCGCCGTTTTGAAGGAGCTTGAGCTCAAAAAAACTAACTGTTGCCTCATGCCCAGATGCAGATGTCCCTCACCCAAACCAATATAAACTGTTTAAAGCAGTGAAACACAGCGCTAAGGCGTGGTGCCCAGGCTGCGAGTATGTCAGGACAGTTGAGGTTGACTTACGGGCTATTGAGAGAGAATTTCAATCGTGACAAAGTTCGAGCCTCATACCACTGAGCTTGCTATCAGTTGATAGAAATAGTTCATATTCGAAAATCTTTGCTTCTGTATGCATCTCCTTTTTATTCGTATTTGAGAAGTTCCGACTCTATTTGTAATTCTTTTCGAAGACATTTTATCTGCTGTTCATTTTTTAACCCTTCCCTTCTGTTCTCTTTTTGAATAACATAAACACTACTTCTTAGTATTCAAATTGGATTAAATTGTTTTTTTTTTCATATGCTTATTAGAGAGTGATAGCATCGGGCGATATGATTTCAGGCCGTCTTGACATAAAACATATTTCTGCATCACTCATGGAATTGTGCATAGGTACCCAGGGAAAACCTGGAAAAATTAGGGAATTTGGAAATGTCAACTTGGTAGACACTTGATTTCTTAAGTTTCACTTCAGTTGGCACGGAAATTTCATGCGAAATGCGCAGACTCCATACATTATGTCCATGTCCGTTGCACACCTCATTCCTTCCGCCGATAAAAAGACTCTTCAAGAACAGCAGACGCTCCGGCGGTGTCAAGTACGACGCCATGTTGAAAAGGCCGCATGACGACCATTTTGTTTGCTTTTGTGATTGGCTGGCGGAGTAACACAACTCCGCGATGTCCGTGTGCCTTTGTTGCCAACTGGTGTTCTTTAAGTTATATTCTACTAAAGTAATCTTTGTTTAATTGTTCATTATTTTACTTTACTTGTTCTTGGCAGTGTTCTTCCTGCGCTCATTTCCTGCGCGAGTCCATTTGGCATGGTTCTTTATTTGCTAAGTAAAGGAGAGGTGTATCGCACAGGCGTACCTGTAAAATATACCCTGTTTCATTTCTCTTTTGTGGGTTTACGCGCTCTTTGAGCGAAAGGTGGGCGTTATTAACATTTGTACTAGTAAAGGTACCCCCCACCCTCAGTTACATAGGAAAGTTACGTTGGGTTGCCCTGCCCCCCCCCCCCCCCCCGAAAAAATATCCTGGGTACGTGCCTGTCGCTTTGTCTTGTTTTGCCTATTTTCAATGAACTAGGACAGTCGTCTGAGCGACACTTGGTACTTTGTCCCTTCTTTCCCTGCGCTACAACGAGGCCTAGTTATCAACGCTTATTTCAGGCAGGTATCTGTTTATTCTCCTCTGTATATATATCTCTCCCCATTACCACTATGGATGCCAAACCAGCGAGTGAGTTCACGTGCCCCTTGCGCTGAACATATACACTGACTACATATAGCTCCAAGTTTCGCTACTTGCTGTAAAACAGAAAGAAAGCAATATACAAACAAAGGGGGCGTGGATGGAGAGTGTTGCGAGGTACTCCACTCGGCTCCGTATAAGCGAACATTGTGTCGAGTCCATACGCGAAGCACTAATATACCGTGAGCCGCAACGTGAAAGCACTAAAAAAAAAAGAAATAGATAAAGCTGGAATGGAACTACAGTGTGTCGTCGTTCGCCAATTGGCTCACTTTGTCCGAACGAGCGCAGCAGGAGTGCTCGACGCTTCTTTCTGCGAAAGGCCAGAGGATGAGCGCTGACGGCGATGCACTGGTTGAGTTTCCAGAGGCAAGGGGAGGGGAGGGAGAACGTTTCGGCTAATGTCAGTCTCGAACGCACGTACGCTAAAACCAAGGGCTCTCACCGCAAGGATATCGTGCAATAAAAAAAAACAAAAACAAAAGTATAATAGAAGACGGCAATGCACGAACGAGTAGGAGAGAAAATCTAAGCATAGGTCGTGCATGCTGAGGTGCGAGAGAGAATAAGATCAATAGAGAAAGGGAGAGGGCAAGCAACAAACATACGCACAGTGAGACAGAGAGAGAGAGAGACAGAGGGTGTGTAGTGGAAGTACGTAACTGACGAACGTGGATACACGTGCGCGTCGCGGTTCGCCTCTCTTCTTTGTCCACACTCGAGTGCACACCCGCAGCTACGTGAGTGGATGGAAATGCCACCTGCTTCCCTAACTATTACTTTTTTTTCTTTACTCGCCCTTGCTTTTTACTGCTTCCTTTCGTTTCCCTTCTGTGAAGAGGTTACCGCTATTCCCTCTGTCGAAATGGCCATGGCCGTGTCGAAATGTCCGGGGTGTTCTGACTTAATGATTTTTTTTTCTTTTCGTCATGGCCAACAACACGGCTGTACTTTCGCTTTCCCAGGGCTTAAGGTCAGTCTGCCACTATCGCTCGATCGTTCTAATCCGTCAAATGTCGCCGTGTTTTCTTTTCCTTTTTTTCTTTTTCTTTTTGCGAACGGCTTTGTATCGGGCTTTGTTGCATTTGTTTCGTTGTTTTGTTTTGTTTAGCTGAAGGATGCGGATCCCTGGAGTTTCTTATCTTTACTTTCTCCCTCTGGCAAAGGTCCTAGTTATTTGAACACAGTGTACGAATTTGGTGTCTTTTCTTTTTTAGAACATAGTGCGCACTGCATTTATTAATCATCCCCATTGGTCAACTGTCCATGTCGCTAAAAATACAGATTGCTTTGTTCACAGAAGCAACATGTCCACTTTAGAAACTGCACAACCACGCACAACCAGGCACAAATACGCACAACCACGTAAACAAATACCCGATAACGTACGCCCAATATCACACCTCGCAAAGTTGCCCGCACAAACCCTTATTATAGAATGTTTTCTTTTACACCTAAATGTACACATGGACAGGCGTTCGCCCGGCGTACGAATCCTGGACCAGGACGAATTTTTCATAACTGCGAAGCTTTATTTCTAATAAACCCGTATGAGGGGTTTCCTTTAGAGCTTCGTTATGCAGCCCTGAACCTTGCGACGTTCCTCAGAACTGATCTGCCGTCTCACGAATCAGGTTTGTCTGCATTGGGAAAAACGCAAATGCGCGGGCACTGAATAGCGCTGCACGGCGTCTTTTTCGCTCAATGGTCGCAACAGTACGTACGACATTGTAAGATAGCGGCACATATGCACAATGAGTGAGCATTACTTCACACTCGGGGAACGTCCTTTCCTCAACCTAATTAGTATTCCAGTTCCAATTACAACTGGGATTAGGTGGCAATGAATTCGAGGGCTGGAATGGCACATTAATTTCTCATTCCTTTCGTCGTTCCTCGTTGGGTCACACGTCGCCGCCGATCGCTGCTTTGCCAATGAATGATAAAAAGGGAATGAAAAGTAAATCATTACAACATACGGCCACAAACTGGTCTCTTTAATGCGAAGATGAAAAGGAGGATAGAAAAATGAGTAAACCTTTAGGTAAACAGAAAGCGTGTGGCAATTGCACGAAAGCTGACGGCACAGAAGCAAACGATTTTTCTCAAATACGCGAATAATTTGTATTCAGAGAGGGACCTGATGATTCCTACAATTAACCCATGGCCCTAAGTCCCCAGCAGCTGCAGAGCACCTGACGCAGGCGGCGGTCAGACATGTAACGCAGCAGAGGGTGCTAAGAATATCTGGGTCCGGACATGCCGCCGATGGAAACCGACCCTCTCAACTTCTAGCAGCCGAATTCTGTCGAGTGAGGCTAGCTAAGCAGGACTCTTTGAAGAACTATCAGACATTGTTTGGGATATCATCGGCCTTAGTGAGATTAGAAGAACTCATGAGGCTTATACATTGCTGAATAACGCACATGTCCTCTGCTATAGCGGTCTCTCACATAAGAAGCAATAAGGGGTAGGATTTCTAATCCATAAGGACATAGCGGGCAACATTGACAAATTCTACAGCATTAATGAGAGGGTAGCAGCAGTCGTAATCAAACTTAATAAGAGGTATAGATTGAAGTAAGTACAAGCCTACGCCCAAAATCCAGGCACGGTGATGATGAAGTAGATCAGTTTTATGGACATGTTGAATTATGGATGATAAAAGTGCAAACTCGGTGTGCTGTAGTAATGGGCGACTTCAATACAAAAGTGGGGATAAGGAAGGCTGGTGAATAAGCAGTTAGTAATTACGGCATCGATTCTAGGAACGCCAGAGGACATATGCTGGTAGAATTCACAGAGATGAATAAGCTGAGAACAATGAACACCTTTTTCAAGAAGCGTAGCAACAGAAAGTGGACCTGAAAAAGCCCTAATGGTGAAACAAGAAATGAAATTGACCTCATAGTTTCTGCTGATCCCACCACAATGCAGCATGTAGAAGTGATAGGTAGGGTAAAGTGCAGTGATCATAGGTTAGTGAGGGCTAGGATTCACCTCAATTCGAAGAGAAAAAGACCAAAATTGGTCAAGAAGAAACAGGTCAACCTAGAGGCAGTAAAAGTAACAGCAGACAAATTCAGGCTGGTGCTTGCAAACAAATATGCAGCCTTAGAACAGAGAGATGACGATGACATAGAGGTAATGAACGAAACCGTAACTAGGTTGGCTTCAGAGGCAGCAGATGAAGTGGGAGGCCAGACACCAAGGCAACCAGTAAGCAAGCTCTCTAAAGTAACCAAGGAGCTAATAAAAAAAATTACAAGGAATGAAAGTGTCCAACTCAAGAGATAAGATAGAATTCACGGATGCTATGAAAACTGATCAACATGGCGAGAATAAGTGATATTCGAAATTATAACGTGAGAAAGACTGAAAAACCGTAAGAATGGGACGCAGCCTGAAATCAGTGAGAAGGAAACTTGGCATAGGACAAACCAAGATGTATGCACTGAAAGATAGGCAGGGTAATATCATCAGCAATCTCGAAGGTATAGTAAGAGCAGCGGAAGAATTATATACTGACCTGTATAGTTGCCGGAGGACTCAGGATAAGTCCATTCCAAGCAGTAATGAACAAGATACAGAAACTCCTCCTATAACCAGCGATGAAGTCAGAAGGGCCTTGCAAGACATGAAACGAAGAAGAGTGGTAGGAATATATGGAATAACAGTTGATTTAATCGAAGATGTAGGAGTCATAATGCTTAGAAAACTGGCGACTCTCTATACAAAGGCTCTATCGACTGCAACGGCGACTGCAATGCAACCATTATACTAATCCACAGCAAGGGAGACGTTAAGGAATTGAAAAATTGTAGGCCCATTAGTTTGCTCACCAAGACAATCTCCAGTATAGAATAAGGACAGCACTGGACTTAGTCAACCAAGGGTACAGGCTGCCTTCAGGAAGGGATACTCTACAATGAATCACATGCATGCCATTAATCAGGCTAACGAGAAATCTGCAGAGTTCAATAAACCTCTCTATATGGCTTTCACGGATTATGAAAAGGCATTTCATTCAGTAGACGTGCCAGCAGTCCTAGAGGCATTACTTAATCAAGGAGTACAAACAATTTACGTACATACCTTGGAAAATATCTACAGAGGTTCCACAGCTAGCTGAATTCTACACAAGAAAAGCAAGAAGATACCTATAAAGAAAAGGGTCAGACAGGGAGACACAATCTCTCCAATGCTATTCACTGCGTGCGTGGAAGAAGTATTCAAGCTATTAAACTGGGAAAGCTTAGGAGTAAGGATCGACGGCGAATATCTCAGCAACCTTCGGTTTGCCGATGACATTGTTCAATTCAGCAGCACTGCAGACGAGTTACAATAAAAAAATAATGGGGTTTTACGTGCTTAATCCATTTTCTGGTTACGAGACACGCCATAGTAGAGGGCTCCGGAAATTTCTTCTTTGATGTGCAGCTAAATCTAAGTACACGGGTGTTTTCGCATTTCGCCCCCATCGAAGTGCGGTCGCCGTGGCCGGGATTCGATCCCGCGACCTCGTGCTCAGCCGCCCAACGCCGTAGCCACTGAGCAACCACTGCGGGTGAGTTGGGTTGAAGATTAATTTTGCAGAAGACAAAGATAATGATCAATAGGTGGTCAAGGGAACAAGAATTCAGGATCGCCAGTCAGCCTGTAGAGTCTGTGAAGGAAGTCTGTGAAGAGTCTGTGAGTGGGCACGGCGAAACCGAAGGGATCATGCCGCCCACCAAACGATTTATGTTCCTTCCCCAGGTTTTGCTGTTTGTCAGCGCCGTTTCATCGACTACAGCAAATTCGTCGACAGTGCTCCCAGTGTGTGACGTGGACGACAGCCGCTCCTCTTTTCCTCACTTCCTATCTGCCGACCTACATCTGCGCGTGTTCCATACTGCGCACGCCAAATCACCGCCTGTGACCACATCGGATTGGGATATAAAAGATAGTCCGCACCATTTCTTCGTCAATGGGCACGGCGAAACCGAAGGGATCATGCCGCCCACCAAACGATTTATGTTCCTTCCCCGGGTTTTGCTTTTTGTCAGCGCCGTTTCATCGACTACAGCAAATTCGTCGACAGTGCTCCCAGTGTGTGACGTGGACGACAGCCGCTCCTCTTTTCCTCACTTCCTATCTGCCGACCTACATCTGCGCGTGTTCCATACTGCGCACGCCAAATCACCGCCTGTGACCACATCGGATTGGGATATAAAAGATAGTCCGCACCATTTCTTCGTCAATGGGCACGGCGAAACCGAAGGGATCATGCCGCCCACCAAACGATTTATGTTCCTTCCCCGGGTTTTGCTTTTTGTCAGCGCCGTTTCATCGACTACAGCAAATTCGTCGACAGTGCTCCCAGTGTGTGACGTGGACGACAGCCGCTCCTCTTTTCCTCACTTCCTATCTGCCGACCTACATCTGCGCGTGTTCCATACTGCGCACGCCAAATCACCGCCTGTGACCACATCGGATTGGGATATAAAAGATAGTCCGCACCATTTCTTCGTCAATGGGCACGGCGAAACCGAAGGGATCATGCCGCCCACCAAACGATTTATGTTCCTTCCCCGGGTTTTGCTTTTTGTCAGCGCCGTTTCATCGACTACAGCAAATTCGTCGACAGTGCTCCCAGTGTGTGACGTGGACGACAGCCGCTCCTCTTTTCCTCACTTCCTATCTGCCGACCTACATCTGCGCGTGTTCCATACTGCGCACGCCAAATCACCGCCTGTGACCACATCGGATTGGGATATAAAAGATAGTCCGCACCATTTCTTCGTCAATGGGCACGGCGAAACCGAAGGGATCATGCCGTCCACCAAACGATTTATGTTCCTTCCCCAGGTTTTGCTGTTTGTCAGCGCCGTTTCATCGACTACAGCAAATTCGTCGACAGTGCTCCCAGTGTGTGACGTGGACGACAGCCGCTCCTCTTTTCCTCACTTCCTATCTGCCGACCTACATCTGCGCGTGTTCCATACTGCGCACGCCAAATCACCGCCTGTGACCACATCGGATTGGGATATAAAAGATAGTCCGCACCATTTCTTCGTCAATGGGCACGGCGAAACCGAAGGGATCATGCCGTCCACCAAACGATTTATGTTCCTTCCCCAGGTTTTGCTGTTTGTCAGCGCCGTTTCATCGACTACAGCAAATTCGTCGACAGTGCTCCCAGTGTGTGACGTGGATGACAGCCGCTCCTCTTTTCCTCACTTCCTATCTGCCGACCTACATCTGCGCGTGTTCCATACTGCGCACGCCAAATCACCGCCTGTGACCACATCGGATTGGGATATAAAAGATAGTCCGCACCATTTCTTCGTCAATGGGCACGGCGAAACCGAAGGGATCATGCCGTCCACCAAACGATTTATGTTCCTACCCCAGGTTTTGCTGTTTGTCAGCGCCGTTTCATCGACTACAGCAAATTCGTCGACAGTGCTCCCAGTGTGTGACGTGGATGACAGCCGCTCCTCTTTTCCTCACTTCCTATCTGCCGACCTACATCTGCGCGTGTTCCATACTGCGCACGCCAAATCACCGCCTGTGACCACATCGGATTGGGATATAAAAGATGGTCCGCACCATTTCTTCGTCAGTGGGCACGGATAAACCGAAGGGATCATGCCGCTCACTAAACGATTTATGTTCCTTCCCCAGGTTAGTTTGTCTGTTTCAACATTCCGCAGTAGCGATATTACATTGGTGGTTTTGCCGTGCCCACGGACATGCTTGTCAATTGCTTACGCCTGTTTCTGTTTGTGTAAATTGCTTGTCTGTGGAGACATTGAAGAAAACCCAGGACCCACAGTTGAACAAATGTTTGAAAGCCTTCAGTCAGGGCAAGCAAGCATATTAACTGAGCTAACTGGTATTCGGGAGCGTCTTACATCGAATGAACAAGCCGTCGCCACTCTTAATACACGATTGAATGCAATCGATAAGCTTCTGCTAGAAATTAGCAAAAAAACCTCCCAAATTCAAACACTAGAAGACAAAATTTGGTCTTTAGATCAAGTAGTTATGAAACAAAACGAAAAAATAGCTGACCTTGAAGACCGCAGTCGCCGATCAAACTTAGTTGTTTTTGGCGTTCAAGAGCAAGATACTGAAGATGATAAAACGTTACGAAAATCGGTCATTGATGATATCTTTTCAAAAAAACTGCAGCAATCATGCAAATCTATCGCGCGTATTCATCGTCTTGGAAGACAGCCAGGAAAAAGACCAGTTATTGTATATTTCCAAGACTTTTTGGAAAAAGCGGCAGTTTTTCGAAACGTGCGTAAGCTTAAGGGTAGTGGTATATCTAACCAGAATGATGACAGCAAGGAAACTCTGAGAAAACGAAAACTTCTTTGGGAAACTGTCAAACGGGATGTCGACAATGGAAAACGTGCTTTTCTTATCAATGACAAACTGAAATTTGATGGCTGCGTTTATGCTTGGGATGACAGCACATCTCAACGAGTTGTCGTGAGCCGCGAAAACAAAAATTCTAGTAATGCGTGACAAAACACGTGCGCCATTTCTAAAATCTTGCGAGTGCTAAATTTCAATGCCAGAAGTATAATAAATAATGTAAACAACTTGAATGCCTTCTTTTCAGATACGACCCCCATATTGCATTTGTCACAGAAACCTGTCTGCATGATGGTGTTAGCAACGAAATACTGGTATCACCATCACATAAGATTTTCCGTCGGGACCGTGGATCGAGGGGAGGAGGTGTTGCGATTATTCTAAAAAGCACGTTTTCCGCAGAAATATTTCCTGAGATCGAAAACCATGAGAGTCTCTTTTTGAAAGTTTATTGTTGGGGACTTGTAGTTCTGGTATGCGCGGTTTATAGGTCACCATCATACCCTCCCGAGTTCTTGTCCTTGCTGCGTGACTATATGACTGTGCTAAAACCCCGGAAAATTATAATGGCGGGCGATTTCAACCTACCCGCAGTTAATTGGCTGCACAGGCCAGAGATGCAGCTGGCCGATAGCCCTCTTCTTGACATAATGTTTGCATGTGACATGAAACAAGTTGTGCTTGAAAACACGCGTGACAATGCTGATACTGGTTCAATTTTGGATCTTGTATTCCTTAGCAAAAATATGACAGAGCTTGATGTCCGAGTGGAGGAGGGCATATTGGACCACAAGCTTGTGCTGTTCAGTAGTAGGCTTGATAGTTGTGAAAGGAAGCACGTTAAGCCCTGCAAAACTGTTAAAGACTTTATTAATGCCAATGATCAATCTATCCTTGATGAACTTTGGAAGCTGGTCGACAACTTACCAAAAACTGATGTTACTTCACTATGGAGTGCGTTTGTGACCTGCGTTAACTACTGTATTGATGACTTCGTGCCGACAAAACTTATTAAACCACAACGAAGAAACCCATGGATTGACAGAAAAATTATGCATATAAATCGCAGGTTAAAACGCGCCAAAAAACGCCGGAACAAAAATCCTGAAGCTATTAGCCACCTGCAAGTCCCGCTTTCAGACGCATTGTCTTTTGCCCGTCAAAACTATTTTTCCACTACTTTGCCTAATTACATAAAAACCAGTCCCGATATATTTTGGCGATATCTTAGCAGCGCAAACACACATTTGCAAGAAATAAGGCAACGCGACATTGTGATCACCGATCCTCAGGAAATATCGAACATAATGAATGAATATTTCCATTCTGTGTTCACCCGCGCTGATAGAGCCATGGAGGCTCCTTCTTTTCTGTGCCAAGTGTCAGACTTCATATCTTTTGAAGGCGTGTTTTCCTTATTGCTCAATGTTAAAGAAAAATCTTCTGGGGGACCGGATGGCATACCAAATTCTTTTCTTCGCCGTTACGCCGAGCCTGTTGCACACATCTTAACAGCTGTCTTTGCTTTATCTATGACTACAGCGATTTTACCTGATGACTGGCGTGTGGCTCGTGTCATTGCAGTTCACAAGAAGGGTGATCGCCTAAGCATTGAAAATTATCGTCCCATTTCGTTGACATCCACGTGCTGTAAAACACTAGAACACGTCATCGCTCATTATATAATTAATTTTCTTGAAAGTAACAACTTGCTCTCCCCATTTCAGCATGGCTTTCGAAAGAAACTGTCGACATCTACGCAACCTTTAACAAATATTCACGAAATCGCTCTAACGCTTGATTCTTCCGGACAAGGTGATCTAATCTTCCTTGATTTCAGTAAAGCGTTTGATCGCGTCCCTCATGGTAAACTTCTTGAAAAACTTACTAAGCTCGGCCTTCCTGCATTTATCATCAGTTGGATAAGAGCCTACCTTTCAAACCGTAACCAGTTCGTAGACGTTAACGGCCATGCTTCTACTGTATTACCAGTTCCGTCCGGGGTACCTCAAGGAAGCGTACTCGGCCCGATGCTTTTCCTAATCTATGTTAATGATATAACTAGCACAATTCATCCACACGTTAACATCAGATTGTTCGAAGATAATTGTCTTGTCTTTAAAGAGATTACGTGCCGTGATGATCACGTTCACTTAAGCACAAGCTTAGCCAGACGTAATGAATGGTGCACCACCTGGTCTATGACCCTAAATCCTGACAAAACTGTCTTACTTCGTGTCACGAACAAAAAGCAACCTATCACATTTCCATATTGCATCAATAGTACACAAATAAAGGAAGTCTCTGAATATAAATATCTAGGCGTAACGATTACCAACACTCTATCGTGGTCGAAACACATTGCGAACGTTTGTGCATCTGCCTCTCGAAAGCTTGGCTTTCTGCGTCATAAACTGAAAACAGCACCTTCAAATTTAAAACTTCTAGGATACAGAACTTATATATTGCCAAAACTAGAATACGCCTCAATAGTATGGGGCCCGTATTACATGAAGGGTAAGCATAAGCTTGAAATGGTTCAAAGGCGAGCAGTACGGTTCATTTTCAACAAGTTTAGGTCTACTGATTCGCCGTCAAAACTAATGACCGAAAACGATATCCCTACCTTAGAAGCACGAAGAACTGTGGCACGACTAAAATTTCTTTTCACGATGTACGACAAGTCACTTGAATTTGATGGACGAACATACATTCAACCTTACCTGTCACGCGCGTCTCGACACAGTCACGCTCACAACTTGCTCCCTTTCCGTGCACGCACTAACCTCTTTAAAATTAATTCTTTCCTCGTGCAGTTGTTCAGTGGAATGATCTGCCCTCAGACATTTTCTCTGCTGATAATTTTGAGCAGGCGCTATTCATGTATTTTGCACAATGATATGGAATGTTATTTTCCCCCTCTTTTATTCATGTTATCGCCTATGCAAGTGAATTTTGTTCGAACTTGTTATTTTGATGTGATATTGACTATCCCAGTGCATTTTTATGATAGTGTGAATATCGTCCTTTGCAATTCAAAAATGCCAACTTGCTACTTTTTTCTTCGCTCTCTTCCTTTTCTTGTTCCATATGTCTAGCACAAGAGCATATATTATTCTTGTCTTACATGAGTGTTTGCGGAAATACGCCCACCTGCTTGGTCTGTATAGATTGCAGTATGTACAAATAAATAAATACCTATACCTAGGCTGTGAGTAATTAGCCTAAATTACTCACAGGGGACCTTGATCATGAGAAGGAAATTTACAGATGAATAAAAATGGGTTGGAGTGCATACGGCAGACATTGGCAGCTCCTGACTGGAAGCTTACTATTATCATTGAAAAAAGGAAGGCGTACAAGGAGTGCATTCTACCGGTGCTGACATACGGGGCAGAGACTTGCAGACTGACAAAGAAGCTTGAGAACAAGTTGAGAGCCGCACAAAGAGCAATGGGACGAAGAATGCTAGGCGTAACCATGAGAGACAGAAACCGGTTTGGATCAAAGAGCAAACGGGTACAGCTGATATTCTAATTGGCATAAAGAGAAAAAAATGGCGCTGGACAGGTCATGTAATGCACAGGTTAGAAAACCGTAGTACCATTAGGGCTACAGAATGGGTACCAAGAGAAGGGAAGCGCAGTAGAGGAAGGCAGTAGACAAGGTGGTGCGATAAAATTAGGAAATTCGCCGGTGCTAGTTGGAATTGGCTGGCGCAGGACAGGGGTAATTGGCGATCGTAGGTAGAGGCCTTCGTCCTGCAGTGGAAATAAAATGTGATGATGATGATGATGATGATAAGTTTGTATTGCGAATCCTTGCTTTTTTTGTGCGCGAACATTGCAAAATTTTTGCACTTTTTTTAAATGGGCTCGATTTTCACACCTGCCGAATGATTATCCTACGAAAAACGTACACATCTATTGGGCAAAAGCTCATTGCAAAAGTTCTTTTTTTTATCACTTGGAGATTCAACATACAGATGTTATTCTTTCAAAGTGGGCTGGATTTTATTTGGTTAGGTTAGGTTGTACTCAGTATTCGTGTCAGAATTAACGAATAGGACGAGGCTTCCATCTGCAAGGGAACCACCCGTTTCGCAGGTCCTTCCGCATCCTGTTCAAATAATCACGATAGTTTGTGTATAGAGTACAGTGAATGCCGGATGTTCCCCTTAATTACGCCTTGAATCGCGAAAAATTGTCGATTTGAATATGATGTCTTGACTTGTGCGCGTATATTATTTTTGTATTTGTTTATTCATATGCGACTCCAATTCCTTCCTTTCCATCTTTATTTCTGCCTACTCTAGGGTACCAGACGAATCCTAGTTATTTGTTCGTCCTTTAAATTTATTTCTCTGTCTCTTAACTATAAGAAATTTCAGCCCGTCAGCTGTTGCTGTTTACAAGTTCTTCTTGGGTGGGTTAAAAAGAACTTGGCGTGTTTTCTTCCGTGTCTGTCATTAGGTGGGGAGCTCTTCCTTGGTATTAAGCATTTAGCGAGTAAGCAGTTGGCTCTTTTAGCATTTGTCCTTGCTCCCTGTAAAAAAAAGGTGTGGAGCTCGAGCACAATGTTAATACAAAGTAAACCTTAAAATTCGTGCGGCGACATTACTTGCCACCACAAGTAAATAATTGTGGCAGATAATGTCAGATTGGGCACACTGCCAACAGGAGTCAGGCTCGAACGATGGGAGATTGTATCTCACAATAAGTGTGCAACAATGTGGACAAGGAGGCATTGACAATCATGCAGTAAAAGAGTGTGTCCTGGCGCAAACCTAATGGATACTGGTTCCCAGAATGCTTGGCGTATCCGATTGCGTTGATGGCATTGTCCTGAGGGTCAAGTGTATGTAGAGCGTAAGCTATGTAAGTTCGGCAGAACCTGCAAAGCCTGACGAAAAATCGCGAAGCAAATAAAACGATGTACCACAGGCTGTGCAAAATTTGTAGGCGTACATTGTTTGGTGTGATATGAAGCAATAGAGTCCAGAGAGCTCACGATGCGCCGGCCAGGCTCGGCCTGCCCGTCGCAACGTGAGAGCGCCCCACTGTGCGATAATCGCGTGTCTGAGGACTGTCGATAATGTTTTTCCATCTATCCATCCATATGAAATAACATGTGCCTAAACTCGAGGATGCCGCCTTTATTCGCCCGCAGGGCTGCGCGTTACCTAAGCGCGTCTCGTAGTAAAATCCGCAAATGACGTGTAATAACGTATCTTCCCTAGGGATGTTGAACAATCTCACGAGCCTCGCAAGATTTTCGATATGACCTCAAATAGTATGGCAACGTAAAGAGTCCCACTGTTCGAACCCGCGGCCGTAAACTGTAGCACGTAGCTTTGGCCTTTCACACGCTGTTCTCGGTGGGATGTAACCGAAGCGAGAAAGTTATGAATTGCCTGTTCTTTGTGTGCACGCGTCTGTCTGTCTGTCTGTCTGTCTGTCTGTCTGTCTGTCTGTCTGTCTGTCTGTCTGTCTGTCTGTCTGTCTGTCTGTCTGTCTGTCTGTCTGTATGTGCGTGCACGTGCGCGCAGATGAATTTTTTTTCCTCATGAAATAAGAGAAGATGCGTAGGCGTTACATACATGAGTTACTGGCTGTTATTTTCGCGTTGTGGTGTTTTATTCCAACTACCCATTGCCTAAAGCGACACTTACCGCTCGTTTGTCATATTCCACTTTTTGTTTGGGTGTAACGATTTATCACTGCAGCGTTTATTATCCGCCATTCCTGAGCTGTTGTCTTTTTAACGTTGCCTTTTTATGGTCATTTAGGTGCTAGTATTTCGCGTACTTGCGCGATAGACGAAGTCATGAATTTGTGGCGATGATTGAGAGCTTCGTCACCCAGCTGGGGAAACAAACGTGTACTGCGCCTCTAGCGTACAGATAGGGGCGTAAGCGTTGACCGCTGATGCCCACGCCATGTAATACTGTGGAGGGGAGCCCGCGACGACCCTGTGCCTCCTTTTTTTTCTCTGCCTTTGTTTCCTTTCTCTGTAGTTTAATCTCTGGCACCACCGAAATGTTATCGCCGATGTCGGTGCTCTGCGAAATCCATTTCATGATCTGCGGGCGGGTCGTGCGTATGCGAGATGAAGAGGGCAGTGGCAGTGGGTGGCTCTAATGGAAAGTCGACGGCTACGCCAGATGACGAACCCTTTGAGCTTTGCCAGAAGGAAGTTCAGTATAGTGTGACCTTATCGTTGTATTTTGAGCAAATGGCTACTCAAGGGTGGCAATAAAAATGTATACGCAAGAAAGAATGCCGTGAATCTTAACGGCCTGCTTCACGGCTTCCGCGCTTCCCTGCAAATGACACTAGCAATAAGATCGCGACAAAATTTGAACTATGATGATGAGGATAGCGAAAAAAAATATTTCTCGAATATATTGCGGTCCCTATTGCCGGCGGCGAGAGACACTGCTGCAGGCAATTACGAAGCTTTGCGTCATCAGGTGAACTTGTGTGCCAATATTCACGCATTTACTGCTGGTCTTCTAAGTTTTACGTATATGAAAAAAAAACATTCCTTTAACCACTAAGTTTGCCGAGGGGGAAAATGAATCCTTCGCATGGCTGGCGAATCGCAGCCGCCAGCGATGATCGCTCAGAAATTTCCAATTTCCTCCATGTGTCCTGCCTAACGTTTCTTTAGCCTGATTCTCCCCCTACTCGGTCAAAGTGCAGCACTCGCTTGAAGCTCTGCCGTAGAAGGCGCCGGACATTGCGTGTGCGTTCTAACCAGTTGCATAGTGGGTATGGTGTCAGGCTGCTAAGGAGGAAGTCGCGAGATGGAATCCCGGCCACGGCGGGCGCATTTCGTTGGGCGCGAAGTGCGAAATCACCCGTGTACTTAGGCTTAGGTGCACGTTAAGAACCCCAGGTGGTCCAGTTTCCAAGGTCCAACCTAATAAGCAGATCGTGGTTTTGGAACGTAACACTCCACGTTTTTTTTCGAATACAAACGAATTCTTCGAGATACCTATCTTTCTGAAACTGCCGCGGATCTTTCTTCCATTAGACTGCTAACGGTTACGCGGTGAAGCTGTCATGGAGAATACAAAGGCTGACTCTGATCACATCAAAAATAATAAACAAAAGATGCATGTTTGAATCAATTCAAAAACACGCAGCTGCGGTTTATTTACTCTGAATATTCCCATCACTCCAGTGTTTCCGAAAATCAAGCACATTCTCACCTTACTATTCTGGAATCGCGACATCGCACATCCAGGCGCTGCACTTTCCACCAATTCTACCAAGCGCCACTTCAATTTTTAACTATGTCACCGCGTCATCGCCGATCCCAGCAGCATAACTCATAAGAAAACTGTTTGCCTTCCTCTCTACTGCCTATAGCGTACTCGCATCTCTTTGTCGTGTGTGTGGCGATAACTGGCGGCCAATCGATCTCAAAATTGCCCTAAAGTTAATCGTTATACTAAAAACACATCTCATCCTTCATTTAATGCATCCTTTTTTATTTTTGAGGTCGTTGGTGTATAATAAATAAATAAATGCAAATGCTAGACGATAAAGTGTAGCTCCATGCACTATGGAGTTCAGCGATTTTGTCGTAGTATTTTGTCAGGGAATGTATTCGTCGATAACCATTGAAAATAAATCATACCACCTGTCTCTTCAGGTACTGTAACTCTTCTGTAAACGCTGAAAGTGAAGAAAAACCGGTTGATTATGACTCCAAACCGGGGCTATGCGTCCTAGCCTTGTTAACTTCAAAAAAAAAGATAACATGGATAATAACCGGGAAACATAAGAACGTAATAACACCGTGCGACCACTAATATTCGATGCATTCACTCTAAATGGAAATAAGCTGGAAAGGGGCGTTTTAGGGGCTGCGACGTCCTCCCTTGAGAATACATGCCTCAAAACCGTGCTCCCTTAGGGTGGTGTAGAAATGTTCGTCATCCTCCATTTCACTCACTCGCACAATAGGGATGAAAGCAGGAAGAAAAGCCTCAATTGTACATCCATCTTAAAAGGAAGTTTACAAGATAGAAGGTTGCCTTTAGCGTAAACAAAGTCGTATTGTATATTTTATGCGTTATTTTATCTTATTTTACATATCTGTGAGAAGGAAACGAGCAATGAGAGATATATTGTCTAAATGGTTCTTTTTCACTATTTTTTTCTTTTTGCTAAATTAGACATTTCCAGAGTGCAAGAGAAATTCTTCAAGGCGATGTAATAGCCGATTTGTTCGTCTCGTCGACCACAATGTCCTGTCGCGCTGCAAGAACGCCCCCGAAACTGTACTTCGGAAGTGGGATCATGCAAAACTTCGACGGCTTTGGCCGCAGAATGTCCTCGCTTCTGTTCGTTTTCCCATCAACTAAATGTGAAACTGAAGGCAAAGCTCGCAAAGTGCCCTTGTCGTCGGCGCTGGTGACGGCACCCGTTTTGATCTTCGTAGTTATGCGTGCGTGTCTATATGTGTGCTTGCGAGATGATTTTGGCGACCGTCGGAGAGTGTTGTGTATATACTGTGTTGTTCCACACCAAATAACTACCTGCGCCAGTGTGCAGCACGGCGGTGATCGGCCACCACGAAACCATCGCGCCTTGTCCTCATCTGTGTACTGCAATACGCTCTTGTGGTTCAGCGCGCGGCCATCCTCGGGCATTACTGCGCCACGACATGAAAACGGTTAGTGAAGCCTCACCCACACTCCCCATCAAATCGGGGTGCGTACGGAGTAAATAGCTTTGGAAACGGCTCCTTTCGGATTACCGCTGGCCCAACTGCCTTTTATTTTACAGGGCCTTTTTCAGCTGTGGTCGTGAGCACGACGCGGACCATATGCGCTATGCGCAAATGCTCACACCTTTTATGTCACGTCATGAGACCCATCGGGCCGCTCAAGAAAGCTCAAGGAGCCAGTGCCGCATAGAAAAGAGATACTTGTATTTTCTTTCTCGTGTTTTCCGTGCCAGAACCGTGATCTGGTTATGAGGCACGCCGCAGTGGGGGACTTCGGATTAATGTTGACCACCTGGGGTTTTTTAACGTGCACAGTTCTTTAATGCACGGCAGACGGGCGTTCTTCCACGCCTCCATATCGAACTGTAGCTGCCGTGGCCAGGATTTGATCCGCTTAGTACTAAGCACAATGCGAAAGCCACTTTAGCAACCCCGGTGGGTCAAGGAGTCTTGGATCTTCTTCATCTGGTGTGTATGACCATTTTGCCCGAATAGTCGATATAGGTTGCGTCGATATACGTTCTGACAGTGATTTGTGCCACAGCAACATTATTTTAGGGCGGCAAATTATTGTTATGTAGCGTGAACAATGCGAGCAGCCAGCCTGTTTCTATGTTAAATGGAGGCATGCAGTGTGTTCACAAAGTTATGTTCATCTTATCAATTTTGTGAAATAAGCTTCAAACTGCATGTATTTTTATTGGAAAATCTGCACTAGAACTTTCGTGTAGCAAATTGTCTATGCGTTCAAAAGGTTGTGCATTAGAAATCACAGTTTGAGGCAGTTACAGCATACTTTTTTTTTTCTGTATGCCGCCACTAACTGCGTTTTCATAGTCGTGTGTATTGCATAAGTTTGACGAGTGCTGAAAAGGACAAATGGAATAAATTCAAGGAAGCCTACAAATTTACCTGGTTGGTCAGTCTTTGAAGTATTTTAGTGAAGTGTTCATGTGCAAACGTCTTGTGAATGCGTACTCTGACATTACTTATGTTTCACTGCATTAAAAGAAAGCACCTAGCTAATGTCCATTCTCTTTTTTTGTTTCTTCTTATTGGTGTCCACATAAATGAACATATCTTGAGTTTTCATACCAAGACAACGGCAGGGCATCACACATGATAGAAACATTATAACAAAGCGAAACAAATGCGACACAAATGATGCAGAGTCATAAAACAACCAAGAGGCTTCAAAGAAGCGGAGACGGTCAGACTCGTGCAAGCAGTCGTTGTTAGCAGGGTTAGCTAAAGCCTCACCTTTCAAAAACTAAATAAGGCTGAAATGATCAGAGTAAGCTCTATCATGAAAGCAGATGCCGTGGGGCTTCCGAAAACATAATCGCGAAGAGGCTGGATGCTCTTGGTATTCACAACACGTATCAAGAGCACGCCGCAATGGTGGTCGTGGCACAGAGAGAACGTCTAAATTCGACAGAACGAGGAGGGGCCTTGCTGCAAAAGGTGGGATATCCGCTGAAAGCGCAGTATGGTTGGGAAAAACAGTTTTGCTACCCAGACAAACAAGAGAGAAACTTCTAGTTTCATGAAGCCCAAAGAAAATGGGCACGGAACACCACCAAAGCAGAAGAAAAGCGCGATCAAGGGCTTTACATAACAAATATGAAAAACGCTGACACATACTACACGACCGCGAGTTTAGGGGCAACAAACAAATTCATAATAGTGGCTTTCAATCGGTCTGCAGTGATAACGGCCTCCATTCGGAACTCTTCAACCTGCACCGCAGAGGCAGTAGCCATAGCGCTGTCCCTTCGAGATGCAGAAGCCAAAGAAACAATCTGCATTGGCCATGATGGACTCTAAGGCAGCATGCTGTTCGTTCATGACGAGTACTGTCCCACACAAAATTCACAGAATTGCACCACGCAGTAATTTGGCGCCTGGCGCACTCTGTAAACGAGGAAACCGAGAGGGCGGACCGAACTGCTCGAGCAATAAGCATCCGAGCACTGCTCTGTCTTTTCGAGCAACCCCCATCCACGCGCACGACATCCTCGAAAACCAAGGAAAAGAAAAAAGAAAATGCAGCAGCCCACTCCCCATCCTTACGGGAGAACAGGCCAGGGATTGGCGCTATGCACAGACTAATACATATCTACACCTACAAATACTCAGTAACATACACCCTTCATTGTATGAAGATACATGTCCTTGATGCGGGGAGTAGCCAGCTCTTGCCTACGCAATGTGGACGTGTAAACTACAGCCTCCAAATTCCAATTCACCCCTTATGGCGCAAGTGCCAAGTAACAGGCAGTGGGAGGTTTGACTTTCTAGCGAAGATGTAGAGAGCCAGAGAGGTCTTCTGGAACATGCCCAGTCAAGCGCAGAGACCAGTGAAGCACTGGACTGAGGAACTCACCGAGCGCCCAAACCACTAGGAGAAATTAAGTTTATACAACTACTCCTACTATTACTTGAACTTAGCGCTATCAGCCAGCATGTGTACCTGCAACTATAAATGAGCCACATGCCATTCGATTCACTCAGTTTCGATCCTGAAAACCCACTCTTTGTTGGGAGGCATGGATATTTAATTGCGTATGTGCAACATGGTGTTGCTTCAGAGGGGCATGTAATATGGAAACCGAGTCAACATTATTTCCCTCACCCTAAGTAACCCCTTCCCCCGAACCCCGAAATTTGTTTACCTGGCATATTGCGATGTGCAGACAGTGCTCGCCCACCCCTTCCCTCCCCCGCCCACACACACACACCCAACACCAAACGATTCCTGGCTACGGCACTGGTCCTTGTTACAATAGGTACAATTACAGATTCTTGGTATCGATGTTCACCAATTCGGAAAAGCATCAAAGCGGCTAGGCAAAATAAAGAAGACACCAATATCGACTTGCCACCTAATATGAAGGATTGCTCCTAAATGTGGAGGAGCATGTACTGAGGTAGCCGGTAAAGTTGTCTGGTCTGTACTCCAGCCACATATTATTTATCAGGCTCAGTTTTACTGGCTCTCACTGAAGCAGTGGCACCATATTGAGATGATTATTCAGAACGAGATGAGGGCGATAGCTGCTCAGCCTCTGTTCACTCGAGGAACATGCCTAGATGAACACCATGGCAGCACTGGCAATCCAGCGTGAACGAGCATCTGAAATAAAGCGCTTGCATGGTGCAGTTACTTCTGTTTGCTCGGCTGCAAGAATAGACTATGGTCATGATACTGCTCTACACTCATCTTCCTTTGGATCAATGTGTTTTGTAGAGACGCTGCTATTACAGGAGCTGGAATCATAGTACAGGCCAGCCTTACGCATTTGCCTCTTAATGAAAATAAAAAGTATACTATGGATGTCTGTAACCCCGCTTGAGCTTCATACCATACATGACAAGAGTCTACAGGACAGGGCTGGTACATGGTAAAGTCATGCACGACACCAATGAGGCAGCCTTATTTTTATCAAATATCGCCCAAATACCGACACACACCGGTGCCTTGAGTTCCATTTAACAGCTGAAGCAAGTCAGTGAAGCCTCATTGCTTTGTCAGAAGATACACAAGCTTCACAACTGCTTACTTTTAATGTTCGGTTACACTGGCTACAAGGACACAGCTCTGGCCCTTTCAATGCCATGACAGATAAGAAAGCACGCAACAACATCTATCGGGTATTCCTGTAGAAGCTCGAGTTCCATACTCCTATTAGAAGAACTCGTGACGCTTATACATTGATGAATAACGGACATGTCCTCTGCTATAGCGGTCTCTCACATAAGAAGCAATAAGGGGTAGGATTTCTAATCCATAAGGACATAGCGGGCAACATTGACGAATTCTACAGCATTAATGAGAGGGTAGCAGCAGTCGTAATCAAACTTAATAAGAGGTATAGATTGAAGTAAGTACAAGCCTACGACCAAAATCCAGGCATGGTGATGGCACCTAGAGCGTTCAGAAGAACTGTTACTAAAGTGATTACTTTTCGATGAATTCCCGAGCTTTCTTGAGGGATCAACTTTGGGGGGACCAGGATTCAACTGCACTTCTCCACTCAACAAAGGGCAGCTGATACAGTGCAAGGCATTCAAGCATAAATCAGCCACATCTTGTGGGCAAAGGAACAGCAGCAATGATCGATTGTCGGATCTCAAGCATAACGAATTTTTGAAATAACATACCTGCACAATGAAGAAACAGCGTTTTACCATCGTGTTGCCGCCACTGTCACCTTGCCCACTACGAGCGAACACTTGAGCGCCGCTTTTAAACACTTCAATGGTGACATCGGGGTATCGCTCCAGATATCGATGGTGTGCGTACAAGCACCAGAGTTCCATGGAACACGCAGGCAGGTCGTTGATTTCCCGAGCATGCCAGAACTATCACACACAGTGGCGATGGGGAAGTCGGGCGATGCAATGATGAAGGTCTTCTCTTGTAGCTCGTAGAACGATGAATCAAACTGGAAACATGCGAGGATGATGTCACATGGCGTACACTCCGCTAAAACAGGCTCGACGACACATCTGAGGATCTGCACAAGAAACAGCGTTTTAACACCGTGTCGCCACCGCTGTCAGCTTGCTCATGAAGGGTGTACACATGAAGGGTGTTGCATGTCTCTTGTCACAAGCAGCTGTATTTTTACCCTTACATGTGGCAACAATGCTTAGATGGCTTCTTCGGAACCAGCAGCACAAATGCGACCCCATATTTGTTATCAATTATCTTCAGTAAGTGCAACATTCTGTGCACATGAGGCAGAGCCTCTGGCTCATTCAAATTCCGCATTGTTGCCTTTTGGTGCTTTTAACTAATGAAGTTTTCGCAGCATTAATTCTGAGGTTCCCATGATGACAGTGAGGAAGACCAGCTTCTATGAACCTGCCAACCTGAGCACAAAAGCTAGGGCGCATCATGTGAATATACAACATATTTAGTGCATATTCAACGCACATTGGGGCAATAGTGGGTTTAACCTCATCGATGTAGGCTGGCTCTTAGAGTAGCTAACCCTTCTTTGCTCTTGGTTGGTAACGCAGGCAAACATTCTTTGGGGTGAACACCAAATAATTACCTAAGATGTGCAGCGTATTGTCAGTGCGTTGATGAAGCTGAACCTGACGATCTTGTCTGGTCGGGAAGAGTCAAGGGGAAAAAACAGAACTGACGCCGACCATGATGAAAAATTATATAAAGCACGCGGGTGCATTGCTTACAATGTTTTCGCCATGTGTGTCTTATGTGTAAAGGTTACTACTTTGCCGTGCATATTAAAAAAATACTCAGTGCCCCTCCAAGGATGACCAGCGAAGCTGTGTCTGTGGGCCCCTTATCGGTGAACTGCCCCTCCGCCGTGGGTCGGCCCGGCATTGCACTATCTTCGGCATCGGCCCACGTATGGGGAGTGTATAACGCCTGCTTCACCTCCACCGTGGGTCAGCCTGGCATTGCACTATCTTAGGGATCGGCCCATCTATGGGAAGTGCTTAACGCCTGCTTCACCTCCGCTGCGGGTCGGACCGGTATTGCACTATGTTTGGGATTGAAATACATATGGGGTGTGCCTAACGCCTGCTTCACCTTCGCCGCGGGTCGGCCCGGCATTGCACTTATCTCTCAGATCGGCCCACGTATCTCGGATCTCTCGGATCGGCCCACGTATCCGCCCACTATCTCTCGGATCGGCCCACGTGGTAAGCCAACGTGATCGACCCACGTTGGCTTACCACGCCAACGACATGGAATTTTCCTTGTACCGTAGGGGTATACAGCTTCGCTGTAAAACATTTCAAATGTAATCTACCGTATTCTTAAGTGTCATATTAGAGTTAGGGTGTAAAATAATTAAGATCTCAAAATATCTAAAAACAGAGAACCGTCGCCGTGTCAAATATCTAGTTATGCAATCTCAAAAATCTGATTATCACATCTCGGAACCCCGGCTGCAAAAGCTTAAATTCCAAGTCCAACGAAATTTCCCGTTGGCTAAATTGGTAGTAACTAGGTAGTAAGTACTACTGTGGTGACATGGGCAAAGCTGCGGTGCTGGTAAATGTCTATGTTTTCTTATTCTTATAATAGTGTATTAGCAGACGACGCGTGCACATGATCGTTAATGGCTAGGATAAGAGTCCACATCGCGTCCAGGTTTTTAATCACACTGCAGGCAGTTGCAGGTGCTCCCTTGTCTTGTAGGCCACACTAAGGAGTTCTGCAATCTGAGTTATGCCTCACTGTCAGTTACTGCTAATGGTGGCATTCTTTTCAGTTTCGATATCAAGAATGCTAGAAAGCTCTTCTGTATTTACACTATTTGAATAATTTTTTTCTGCAGCATTACCTTTTATTTTAGTTGAGCATTAAGGCCTTGAAAACAGCAAAAGCCAATAGTGCACACTGTTTAAAGCAGCTGAAGCAGCTGGAAGAATTGCCTCATCAGCACCAAGTGTCGAACTGACTGCAGAAGGTTGCTGACAAGTATGGGTACCGAGTTAGGCTGTTTGATGTTGCGCTGCCAAGCCTGAGGGTTCACGATCAAATTATGGCTGTGGCAGCTCAATAGGCGTAAAATGCATAAACGCATAATAATTTTATAATTTACCTAGGGGGTTTATTTTAATTTACCCAGAGGGATTAATTTTACCCCAGGGAGGAAAATTATTCCAGATTTTCTTCTACTTCTACTTCATGCCTCTTAATCATATTGTGGTTTTGGCACATAAAACTACAGAATTTTGTTTATTAGTTGGCGCCCTTCGATTTTCCAGTTCTCTAATTTGCTTGCTTACAAAAGCTCAGTTCTCGCTACAAATGATGAATTCGTTATTACAAAATGCTAACCTATAATCTTTAGTGCCCCTTCACTGTGCATTGAAAGCATGGAACACTAATGATTTTGCATGAATTATTATTTAACTCGTGCTCAACAGCTCGAAGGCATAGAAGCTGAACTACTACTGTGGTCTTCAAGTTGATAGGTTGCCATATAAACACTTGTCTTTTCTTTTAGAGATAAATACACCAGAGCCCACTGTATAGAGATATATACAGTACCAGTGGCACCCACGACGCTAATGGAAGAGAGAATAGTCTAGAGGAATTTGACATCCCACAAGTAACGCCGGAAGAAGTAAAGAAAGCCTTGGGAGCTATGCAAAGGGGGAAGGCAGCTGGGGAGGATCAGGTGACTGCAGATTTGTTGAAGGATAGTGGGCAGAGTGTTCCAGAAAAACTGGCCACCCTGCATACGCAATACCTCATGACCTCGAGCGTACCGGAATCTTGGAAGAACGCCAATGTAATCTTAATCCATAAGAAAGGGGACGCCAAAGACTTGAAAAATTATAGACCGATCAGCTTACTGTTCGTTGTCTGCAAAGTATTTACTAAGGCAATCGCAAATAGAATCAGGAACACCTTAGACTTCTGTCAACCAAAGGACTAGGCAGGATTTCGTAAAAGCTACTCAACAATCGACCATATTCGCACTATGAATCAGGTGATAGAGAAATGTGCGGAATATAACCGACCCCTATATATAGCTTCCATTGATTACGAGAAAGTGTTCGATTCATTCTAAACCTCAGCAGTCATGCAGGCATTATGGAATCAGACTGTAGATGAGCCGTATGTAAAGATACTGAAAGATATCTACAGCAGCTCCACTGCCACCGTAGTCCTCCATAAAGAAAGCAACAAAATCCCAATAAAGAAGGGCTCCAGGCAGGGAGATACGATCTCTCCAATGCTATTCACAGCCTGTTTACCGGAGGTATTCAGAGACCTGGATTTGAATGAATTGGGGATACGAGTTAATAGAGAATACCTCAGTAAGTTACGATTCGCTGATGACATTACCTTGCTTAGTAACCAAGGAGACCAATTGCAATGCCTGCTCACTGACCTGGAGAGGCAGAGCAGAAGCGTGGGTCTAAATATTAATCTGCAGAAAACTAAAGTGATGATTACCAGTCTCGGAAGAGAACAGCAATTGACGGTAGGTAGCGAGGCACTGGAAGTGGTAAGGGAATACATCTACTTAGGGCAGGTAGTGACCGCGGATCCGGATTATGAGACTGAAATAATCAGGAAAATAAGAATCGGCTGGGGTGCATTTGCCAGGCATTCTCAGATCATGAACATCAGGTTGCCATTATCCCTCAAGAGAAAACTGTATAACAGCTGTGTCTTACCAGTACTCACCTACGGTGCAGAAACCTGGAGGCTTACGAGAAGGGTTCTACCTAAATTGAGGACGACGCAACGAGCTATGGAAGGAAGAATAGTGGGTGTAACGTTAAGGGATAAGAAAAGAGCAAATTGGGTGACAGAACAAACGCGAGTTAGTTACATCTTAGTTGAAATCAAGGAAAAGATATGGCCATGGGCAGAACATGTAATGAGGAGGGAAGATAACCGATGGTCATTAAGGGCACGGTCTGGATTCCGAGAGAGGAAAGCGTAGCAGGGGGCGGCAGAAAGTTAGGTGGGTGGATGAGATTAAGAAGTTTGCAGGGACAGCATGGCCGAAATTAGCACATGATGGGGGTAGTTGGAGAAGTATGGCAGAGGCCTTTGCCCTGCAGGAGGCCTAGCCAGGCTGATGATGATGATGACACCAGAGCCTAGTTTTTGCCTTTAGAAAGACTACTGAAACAAGGAAAACATTACTTGCATGATAGATCAGTTATCAGTTAATAATGTGTTCAGTTTTTGCCCCCTCCCCCCCAAAAAAGACCACACAATTGTATGTTGGAGTTGGATAGCTTGAAACTTGGAAGCCAAATGCACTTAACCCTTTCCCTACTTTGGATAAGCAACGCTTCTCGTTGAAATTTATGCCAATACAACTGACGCCGTTGGTTGGGGCCATCAGAACTGAAACCATGAAGTACAATTTGGCTTCACCCTCCATAAGCTTGGCTTCATTGCATGCTGTTTAATGCATGACAGGTGACACCACAGGGCAGCATCTGTTTGTGCGGGCAGCAAGGTTTTCAAAATGATGAGACCATCTTGTAGAAGCTCTGATTGAGAACTCCCGACCTCAACCTCACGAAAAAGAATACAAATCCCTAGCTACTCATGTCATGGTTTAAAAACTAAAACTAAATTCTGAGGTTTCAAGTGCTAAAACCACAATTTGATGATGAGACACCTCGAAGTAAGCGACTGTAGATTTATTTTGATTATCTGGGGTTTTCCAGATAATGCGGTGGATAATGGATGGTGCGCAGTTATTTTTGCATTTCACCCCCATTAAAATGCGGCCGCCGTTACTGGAATTCAAGCCTTATGCTTAGTAGCGCAGCACCATAGCTATGTCACCACAGCGGGCACGTGATGGCTGGTCGCTTTCCACTTCTATATGTGCATCCTGCTAAGCGCTAAAAGTCAAAAGCCAAGAAGGAGACACTTGGTGTGCTGAAAACTTTCCTCAGGGGATCGAAAGGGAAGCACTTGAAAGGAAATCAAGACATGGTGTAAATACTGCTTTGAAGTCTTCAGAACGGTCAAAACCAAGTAACACGGGCGTTCGTCAAAGTTATAGTGTTGCTGTTTTAAGACAACGAACACATCTTTTGAGCTAAGCTATTTCCTCTTCTAGTAACCCATCTGAACGAGTAGAGTTGCTCTATATGCGACAAAGATAAATAATATATAAAAGGTACAAGAAACTTCTATCTCCCCGTTACGTAGTTCACGTTGTGTTACCAGCATTGTTTGTGTTAATAAAATTACAGTGAATAACATATGTTGTACCGGAGCGTCTGCTCAAGCTATCGGTGAGGCTTACTAGTAGACTTGTAATATCACGTAGAAACGGGCACAAAGAAACACATTGACAGTACTGGCACCAAGTATCTGATTTTATTCTCGGAGGGAGTTGAGAAATTATAACCACATGCACTCTTTTTGGGCTAGTGATAAGTCGGAGTCTTCCAGTGATGTCATTTCACCTTCTTAGTGCCGTATACAAGCGGCAATGTTTTCATTATTTTGGTGTGAATGGTGCCAGCTTCTGAGCAAGCTTATATTTGAGGGCGCAGTGGGCATAAATTACGGAGAAGTTGGTTTCCCTGGGTTTTAAACATGACAGAGCAAAGTAAGGTGGCTGTAGCGACAAAGGTTGTCTGTCCACTGCCAGAATGCATATGGCTTCATCTGAACTAAAATATTGAAACTGTAAAGCTGGAAAACTCCAACAACTCATGTTTGCAACTTCTAGTCAGTACTAATGATTGGGGGGAAATTTGGGCCCCTGGCGACCTGTTTAGAAAAAAAATCTTTTTTGCTTTCTCCTCTGCAGTTTTCTTTCCGTGCCGCACCTACAATAACGTGTTTCATGGAGGATAGCAAAAGCACACGACTTTAAAAAAAAAAAAAGATATCTTCATGTAGACCGTTTCTGTGTCCTCTGTTTGCAAGTTTAAAAGATGAAAAGAAACAAGCTACTAAAAACAGCAGTAAATAAACGAACCGCTGGTATTGCAGCAATGAAGCTATTCACAATTATTAAAACCTAAAATTCTTTTTAAAGTTCGGTGGTTTTGTGAGAATGAAATTGGTATAGAAAAAGTTAATCTTGTATGGAGCACTAAGAACAGCAACGAACCAAATTATGCGAATAATGCAATGTGTGCAATTATTCGAGGGTAAATGCTCCATAAAGAATTACATGTTTTTGACGAGGGATGGTGATTATGTGTACAAAACCTCCCTCACTTCCCTCTCAGCTCTATCACGGCTCTTTGCAACTAACCTCGTGTGCCGCAAGATAGGGAAACGCCCACAGCTCAAGATATGTGCAACTATGTGGCTACTGTAGTTATTTTTCATGCATGTTCTGAGTTTACCTACTCCCTCATTGAAGCATTGATAATGATTACGCTTATTAATACTTGTTGCCATAGCGGCGAAAAATCAGCTTGTAGTGGGTGCTTGTCCTGTTATGTTTTTCTCGTTGTTTTCTCAGGCTATGATACTTCTATGAATAAATGATCTTGCATATTATTGTTGTTAGCTGGGATAGTTGGTTATTGGAATTAGGAAACAAGGTCACTCTGCACAACGCGGACGTGATACTGCCATACGCTCCTGTGGTAGAGACGACCATGGACCAGACCAACGCTACGAGAGCTCAACGCCAGAACCCTTCCGAGGAACGCGGTGAGCCCTTCTGTTCCGCCATCGCTGTCCGCCTCCCACAGTACTGGGACCAGTGTCCTTCGGCGTGGTTTCTTCAGGCCGAAGCGCAATTTCAAGTCCCTGGTATCCGGTCTCAAGCTTCGAAGTTCCATTACGCCGTCGCAGCGCTCTCGCCCGCCGCCATTGACGAGGTAGCAGATTTGTTGAACTCCCCATTGTCTGCCGCCGCCTATGACGATCTCAAGGCAGCACTGCTACAGCGCACAGCAGCTTCACAATGTTCTCGCATCCAGCAGCTTCTGTCCGCTGAAGAACTCGGCGACCGACGTCCTAGTCAACTTCTTCGCCGAATGAGCCAGCTGCTCGGAAACAACGCGAGATCCATCGATGACACGCTGTTGCGCGAACTGTTTTTGCAACGACTCCCGGCTAACGTGCAGTTGGTCCTGGCGACAGCCTCTACCATGGACCTTACCGGACTTGCCGCTTTGGCCGACAAAGTCATCGAAGTAGCCACCCCAACCACCGCAGCCACGGCACCGTCTCCGGGTGACAATACAACTGCTCTGCAAGCTCTTTCCTGCTCTTCCGCAGGGCAATCTCCGCTCGACTCCTTATGTGAGCGCCCGGAACGCATCATCTGTGGAGCGAAACATCACCGCACATCTCGTCGCCCACGCAGCCGTAGTTCCAGCAGATCAAGACGCACGGGCACCCGCAATGAAACCTCAACTACAACGCCTCGCGTTTGCTACTACCACCGCCGTTTTGGAAACGACGCTCGTCACTGTCGGCGTCCCTGCGCTTGGCAGGGAAACAGGCCGGCCGACCTCTAACGGCGACGAGTGGTCCGGCCCAACACACAAGTCGCCTTTTCTACGTGACGGACAGAGTTACGGGACAACGATTTTTAGTCGACACAGGTGCTGACGTCAGCATTCTCCCCGCCCAGCCACTCCGACCAAAAAGCGACACCTGTCTCGTTTTTGCAAGCCGTCAACGGCACCAGGATTCCAGTTTTCTCGTCACGCTCCGTCATGCTAAACCTTGGCCTTCGACGAGCGTTCCGCTGGATTTTCCTGGTTGCAGACATCCGTCATGCAGTCATTGGAGCAGACGTTGTAGTCATTGGGCAGCAGCATCGGCGTCGCACGAGGGATGACGTAGACGCTCGCGTCTACACGAGGCTCGAGCAGCTGGCACGCTCTGGCACCGGCTAGCGTTCTGAAGAAGATTATTAAAAAGAATGCTATGCTAAGCGATCGAGTGTTGGTTCTTCCTCTCCTGCGAGAGCTCGAGACTTTACTGGTCTACGTGGTCGCTCGTCACAACAAGTTAACTTCAGTTTGAGACATCACTTGTTAGACTACTGTTATCACAGACTTTCGCAGCAGTGACAGTAGTGTGCGCACGTTTTTACAAGCATCCATTGCATTTTCCAGAGCGTAGCACCGTGGGATATCGAGAACTCTCAAGCATTGCTGAACGGCTGCGGAAACCACTATCTCATCGACGCATGCGAAAGAAAGCGACGACTGACCACAAGCGACGACTGGCGGACGAGGCCCCAACTGGTCACGGCGTCTGGTCCTCATATATCCGGCACCGCCCCACGGATCGGCAATTTGGCAGCAGTGACAGTGGTGTGCGCACGTTTTTACAAGAATCCATTGCATTTTCTAGGTTGATGCACATGTGTTTGCATTGATCTGACATAGCTAGTATAATAATTAGCCGCTGTCGCTGCGGCCCTGTGCCCTTTCTTTCCTGTGTATGCCTGTTGTACCTATAATGTCAAAAGAGTTCGCAAAGCTGTTGCAAGATCTTAAAGAAGAATTGAGAGCCGAATGGAAAAGCGCAAAGGATGCTGTCGAACGAAGCATGCGCACAGACGAGCGAAAAATGCGTGCGGAATTGGAAGAAATAAAATCTAGCTTGAATTATGTTAGCTCAAGTCTCGATGATGCGAGCCGTCGACTTGACTTCGTTCTCAACGAGAACAAAGGTATTAAGAAGGAAAATGAGGCTCTCAAACTCAGGATCCACGCTCTAAAATCGGAGCATGCTAAATCGGAGCAATACTCGCGAAATCGAAATATTGAAATCAAGGGAATAGTAAAAGCAGATGATGAGAACATTGCACAGCTCCTGACGAAAGTTGGTGGAGCTATCGGAGAACCCATATCAGCCTGTGATGTCGATATGTGCCACAGGGTGCCGACTAAAGATAAAGATAAACCGAACATGATTGTTCAGTTTCAGCGCCGGGAAAAACGTGACAGTGTTCTCAACGTCGCTCGAGAAAAGAAGATAACGAACGCTGCCATCGGATTGCAAAACGACGCTCCAATCTATATAAATGAGCACTTGTGCCCGATAATGAAAAGAATCCTGGGGATGGCAATTTCCCGAAAGCGCGGAAACGGTTGGAAGTTCGTTTGGACAAGGAATGGAAACATGTTTGCCCGTCGTACGGAGACGTCACCTATCATTGCTATCTGTCGCGAAAGTGATGTGGAAAAGATTAGCAGCACCTCACAGTTCTAGTGTCAGAACCATTCGATGATGCCTATTCGCAATGTTATGTCGGCTAGTTATATCGCCCCTGAGGAAATTCAACACGTTGTGAAATCGAAGAAAAACAGTATTAAGTTTTTCAAAGTGATGCACTTAAAGGCACGGTCACTTCAACCAAATAAAGAAGATATCACTTTGCTGTTGGAGTCATGTGGCATAAATTTTGACCTTTTAATGTTCACAGAAACGTGGTATGCTAGTGAGACAGAACATTTCATGCTGCCGCGGTTCAGCCATTTCTTTTTAAACCACACGGAGAGTACAGGGGGTGGCATTGCCATTCTAACAACTCTTGAGTTCTGTGAAGTAATTGAAGAATACAGCCTTATCACAAAAAACTAAGAAGCCTTATGTATCAAAAAGGGTACAAATGTATTCGCCGTTCGGTATCGCCCTCCTAGCGGTTCTATGGCTTATTTTCTAACATTTATTGATCGTCTTTTTTCACATGCAAATGCTGTGAATTATATGCTTACTGTCGGCGGGGATTTTAATATAGATGTCTTGACGAACTCAGTTACAAGTAATGAATTTTTATCAGTGCTTGAGTGCAACTCTTTTGAATATGTCATTACTATGCCAACACGAGTTACTGAATCAACAATGTCATTGCTGGACATGTTTGGTACCAATTGTATAACAGAAGAAAGCATTTCAGGGGTACCTAAGTTACGACATAAGCGATCACATGCCTATATTTATTTTCCTGAAAATGCACACAAACCCGGCCTACGTGAAAGCAGAAGAATTCATGTAACGCTCAGTGACACCGGCAACATTGGAGCACTTCAGACACTGTATCAAGCAATTGCATTGGAATGACATTTTGGCCGATGAAGATGCAAACAACTCGTATAATAACTACAACAACATTTAAACAACTTTACTTTGAATCGTTTCCTCTCAAGACTTATCACGGACCAAACAAATCTCGCAAACCATGGATAACAATCTATCTAAAGCGACAGATAAACAATAAAAATAAGCTTTACCAGCAGTTCGTTAAAACACGTAACGCGGACTTATGGACTGAATACAAGACTGTTAGCAATAAGTTGAATAAAGAAAAGGAAAGGGCAAAAGGGACTACTCCTACCACATATCCGATCCACAACGTCCAGAGCGACGTAATACCATGTGTGAACAAACTAAATGAAGTACTGAATAAAGGAGCCACTCTCACTAAAATCGAAAATCTGGAAATAGACGGAAAAACGTTAAAAGGAACTGAGCTTGCAGAACAATTCAATGATTTCTCCGTGAAAATAGGAAACGGCAGCCACAGCGCACAAACAACAACCGGCATAAATCCGATAGCAAACACGCTTTTTCCTAAACCAACTTCCAGTTCTGAAGTAATTACACTATTCAGTAGAATAAAAAATAGTCGCAGCTGTGATTCTGATGGCATAGAAATGCGACAAATAAAGTATGTATTAGATATCATAGCGGAAGTACTAACACATATCTACAACTTGGTGTTATCAACAGGTATTTTTCGAACGCTCATGCAACTAGCAAAACTTACCACAATATACAAAACAGGAGACAAAAACAATTTAAGCAATTATCGCCCAATATCCATACTCCCCATTTTGTCGAAATGCCTTGAAAAAATAATAAACGATAGAATTGATATCTTCTTTAGAAATTACGATCTTATTACCGAATGTCAGTATGTTTTCAGAAAGAAACGTTCAACTGAGAGTGCTCTACTAGCCCAAAAAGAAATCATATTATACAATATCGGAAGCAGGCTTTTGACACTTGCATTACATTTGGACTTCAGTAAGGAATTTGATCGCGTAAGTCATGAATTATTATTAAATAAATAAAATGCTATGGATTTAGAGGAATCTCGCTCAAACTTCTTCAGTCGTATTTGAGTGCGCGGTCTCCGTACGTTGAAATAAATGGCTTTAGATCACGCACACAACCAATTAAAATCGGGGGGCCCCAAGGCAGCATTCTAGGGCCTGTTATATTTTTATATTACATCAATGACATAATCAACATCGACGAAGATTGCAAATTTATAATTTATGCTGATGATTGCACACTATATTTTACTGGAAGAAAGTTAGGTACCCTCGAGGCACTAGCAGCAGACACCTGTTATAAGCTTCGCGATTGGTGCACTAAAAACAATTTAACGCTAAATGAAACAAAAACACAATGTGTCCTTTTTCGAGCCCTTGGCACATCCGTACAGTTACCTCACCATATTACCCTAGGCCCATACAAAATTTCAGTAACCAAAGCAATTAGGACGCTTGGAGTAATTTTTAGTGAACATGTATCCTTGAATGAGCAAATAGATCAGATTAGCTTAAAGCTGAGACGCGTTGTTGGGGCTTTAAATCGTTGTCGATATTTTTTGCCTCTTACCATAAAGCGACTTACTTATCAAGTTCTCTTCCATGCTCACTTGAACTACTGTGCTTTTATATGGGGAAACACTACATTAACCAATTTCAATAAGCTAAAAATACTTCAGAAAAGAGCTATTAGGGCAATAGAGAACATACCATACCTTGAACACACCAGCCATCTTTTTGTGAACCATAAAATTGTTGCGGCGAACAATATATACAAATGCAGACTGCTACAATCCTACATTAGTGCAACTTGCTGGAAGCTTGACACATTTCTCATACTTGCAAATCTTGAACCTACTCAAAGTATTTACTTCCATCGGTATAAACCCCCCTGGAAAACTCCATTCCCACGCACTATTTACGGAACGCAAAGGCTTAGCTACACACTACCAAGCACTCAACGCATATGAGCAGCAAGACATTGAAATCAAAACACTAAACCCCACCAATGTAGTTAGCTTGTTTCTGTATCTGCGCATTCCTTAAATTCTCTTGCATTATATTATTGTCTTCACTAAGCATAGAAGTACGATGACAATTTGTCTTTTCTTGCTTTATTATATGCAAAAATGATCCTATATGTACAATTTTTCGTACTGGTGTATAATAATTATTTGCTTTCGCTTGCGTGTTTACCCTGTCACTTTAATTATTCAGTTTTTGCTTGTATAATTCTCATTGTGCTTGTATATTTACCCTGTCATTGCTCCTACAGGGTGGACGTTGCTTAGTCAAGCTGTAGTATCCGCAGCTTTTTCGCCGTCTCCCCTTTTTCACAGATGTTTTTGTTTGGTGAAAAATAAAACACTCACTGACAGACTGACATGTGCCCATCTTGCTGTGATCTTGTCAGGTTCTCTAGCTGGCAAACTTAAATTTCAGGTGATGCACAGTGCTAAAGAAATTGATTCAGAGTGGGTGGTACCACCTTGACTTCTTTTTTTTTTGCAGCTGCGTGTTACATGAAAGCACAACATATGGCAGTAAGTTGTACGCAGATGTCGATTAGAAATACCATAGGTATTCAAAAATACTTTCACTATATTTCCTTCTGGGTCATTGGTGCTGTATGGCCTACTTTGCATCCTTCTTTGCAGCATGCTCGTCTACATGAAAAAACAAGTGTGGCCTGTTCTAATGCACGCAAGGACTGTCCGATGGCTCATGGTGATGTTTTGAGTCACTCAATTTCATTCTTGGCTGCACTTGTGGATTTCCAACTGTACTGAAGCTAGCCAAATGCTTGAATTTCCTGTCAAACTTATTTTCTTGTTTCTATCCAGTTTATTCAAATATTTAACGTTCGTTATGATAATAGTCGTTGATTGCATGGTCATGCTGGCACATTTGATTCTGGAAGTGCAATAAGTTTCCGGACATTTTATTGCATTGTCATGGTTTTAGCGCCTAGTTAGACCCAATATACTAAGAACACACACACAAACTGTATTCTACCTCATAAAACTCCCTAAAGGAGAATAATGAGCACCAAGGCCTACCAGTAAATCTCTGATAAATATGTAAAATGCACTCCTAAAATATTTGTTTAAAACTGCCATAATAAAACAAAGTGCAGCGGTGGCGTAGAGGTAGAACACCCGCCTCGCGTGCAAGAGGTCCGTGGTTCGAATCCCGGTGCCGGCAATTTTCCACCGGATTAAAAAAAAATCCGCGTGTTGATAATTGCATAAACAGGCCTGGAGTGTGGCCTTATCCCGGTGACCAGAACCGGTAACGCACTCCCTCACCAGAGCAGGATTGGCCACCCTGGTGCAGTACTTAGCCACAACCTCCTATATGAACAACACAATCAAACCCCGGCCCTCAGTCCCCAGCAGCTGTGAAGCAACTGACCACGGCGGCGGTCAGACCTGCGAAGCAGCAGAGGGTGCTAAGAATCACTGGCTCCGGACAGGCCGCCATTGGAATATGAACCTGACAACGTTTAACGCTAGAACGTTATCTAGTGAGGCGAGTCTAGCAGTGCTATTGGAGGAATTAGAGGGCAGTAAATGGGATATAATAGGGCTCAGTGAAGTTAGGAGGCCAAAAGAAGCATAATACAGTGCTAGAAAGCGGACAAGTCCTGTGCTACCGGGGCTTAGCGGAGAGAAGAGAAGTAGGCGTCGGATTCCTGATCAATAAGAAAATAGCTGGTAGCATACAGGAATTCTATAGCATAAACGAGAGGGTGGCAGGTCTTGTTGTGCAACTTAATAAGAGGTACAAAATGAAGATTGTACAGGTCTACGCCCTTACATCCAGTCATGATGACCAGGAAGTCGAAAGCTTCTATGAAGACGTGGAATCGACTATACTAATGGGCGTCTTTAATGCCAAGGTAGGCAAGAAGCAGGCTGGAGACAAGGCAGTGGGGGAATATGGCATAGGCACTAGGAATATCAGGGGAGAGTTATTAGTAGAGTTTGCGGAGTTTTTCTGGAAGTGTTCCAGAAAAACTGGCCACCCTGGCCACGCAATACCTCATGACCTCGAGCGTACCGGAATCTTGGAAGAACGCCAATGTAATCTTAATCCATAAGAAAGGGGACGCCAAAGACTTGAAAAATTATAAACCGATCAGCTTACTGTTCGTTGTCTGCAAAGTATTTACTAAGGTAATCGCAAATAGAATCAGGAACACCTTAGACTTCTGTCAAGCAAAGGACCAAGCAGGATTCCGTAAAGGCTACTCAACAATAGATCATATTCACACTATCAATCAGGTGATACAGAAATGTGCAGAATATAACCAACCCTTATATATAGCTTTCATTGATTACGAGAAAGCATTTGATTCTGTCGAAACACCAGCAGTCATGGAGGCATTGCGGAATCAGGGTGTAGACGAGCCGTATGTAAAAATACTGAAAGATATCTATAGCGGTTCCAGAGTCACCGTAGTCCTCCATAAAGAAAGTAACAAAATCCCAATAAAGAAAGGCGTCAGGCAGGGGGATACGATCTCTCCAATGCAATTCACAGCGTGTTTACAGGAGGTATTCAGAGACCTGGATTGGGAATAAATGGGGATAAAAGTTAATGGAGAATACCTTAGTAACTTGCGATTCGCTGATGATATTGCCTTGCTTAGTAACTCAGGTGACCAACTGCAATGCATGCTCACTGACCTGGAGAGGCAAAGCAGAAGAGTGGGTCTAAAAATTAATCTGCAGAAAACTAAAGTAATGTTTAACAGTCTCGGAAGAGAACAGCAATTTACAATAGGCTGCGAGGCACTGGAAGTCGTAAGGGAATACATCTACTTAGGGCAGGTAGTGACTGCGGATCCGGATCATGAGACGGAAATAATCAGAAGAATAAGAATGGGCTGGAATGCGTTTGGCAGGAATTCTCAGATCATGAACAGCAGGTTGCCATTATCTCTCAAGAGAAAAGTGTATAATAGCTGTGTCTTACCAGTACTCACCTACGGGGCAGAAACCTGGAGGCTTACGAAAAGGGTTCTACATAAATTAAGGACGACGCAACGAGCTATGGAAAGAAGAATGATAGGTGTAACGTTAAGGGATAAGAAAATAGCAGATTGGGTGAGGGAACAAACGCGAGTTAATGATATCTTAGTTCAAATCAAGAAAAAGAAATGGGCATGGGCAGGACACGTAATGAGGAGGGAAGATAACCGAAGGTCATTAAGAGTTACAGAATGGATTCCAAGGAAAGGGAAGCGTAGCAGAGGGCGGCAGAAAGTTAGGTGGGCGGATGAGGTTGAGAAGTTTGCAGGGACGGCATGGCCACAATTAGTGCATGACCGCGGTTGTTGGAGAAATATGGGAGAGGCCTTTGCCCTGCAGTGGGCGTAACCAGGCTGATGATGATGATGAATAAAACAAAGCTCCCTAAAGGTGTACACATTAGCCCCCAAACATTCTTCTATAGAGGGTGTTCAAAATTAAGCTTTATGGTTTCGTTAAAATTAGGCACTGGGAGGTAGGTGAAGATCACCTGTGCAAATACGATATGTGGCAAGGGGGGACACAGAGTTAGCAGGTAAATTAACTAAAATTGAATAATTACGCAAATTACGCCATGCAAATTAAGTAACGGTTGAACTTTGAGCACTATTTTATTGAAGTGAAGACCCTCAACTGCACGGCACACTGCGCTGTGATATAGTCGTGTGTGTATATATATATATATATATATATATATATATATATATATATATATATATATATATATATATATATATACACGTTGTCCCACCTCTATTTGAAAGCTGGTTCTTACGCCACTGTAGTATACCACAGAAAGTACACTGCATTTTAACTTTTGTCTATAGAAAGCCTTCCTAGTTTCTAAAGTCACAAGGATAATTCTATAACGAAAAAATGTGGGCTTGGACTAAGTAAAGACGGTATAAGACACGGAATTGTGTAAATTGTTTACAGACAATATCAATTCGGTTTTTCAATATGAATTAGCTGTTCTATATTGCCGTTACGCATGGAACCGGCGCAGGTCAATGGCTGACCCATCGTACTTTGTGAATGTGGTCTCCACTTTTTTTTTTATTGCTCACGAGGGGCCTAGTTATCAAAAGTCACATGCATGGCTCTTGGTGAAGTGGCCAAAACGAAGCAATAATGGTTGCCAATTGTCTCCGTGCTTATTCCTCGTGTTCTCCGGTGCCGTTTGCCGCCACTCTTCAAGAAGTAATACAAAGGTTGGAACGCAATTTTATAGCAGGTATGTTAAAAGGTGGTAATCTTTCTTTTTTTGCCGCCTGTTCTCCGTGTTAAATATTTGCAGAGAATAGAAAGAATTGCGATTTTTTTATTGTGGCCTCTCTTTCTCCCTTGCCTGTCCCGAAACGTTATGTCTATTGTTACCACGATTGGTTACCGGCCGTTCTTATAACGAATGGTCTTCCGTACGAACTATTCTGTGGGTTCCTTCAGCCATTTACTATCATTTATTATAGAAAGCGGGGAGAAATATCCTACCAGTGAAGGCGCTTAGTACAATGTGAACGCAGCGTTTTTCATTTCAATTTTGTAATGTGCGAATGAATGAATGACCGTGGGCTTCGAACCGACTGCTCACTTTTATTGTCAGCCACAAACAACGAATACCACAAACGTCGTGCGATAAGCGCACACGTATTTACAGCGAAGCGTACAGTGATTCAGCGAATTTTGAGCTCGTGTATTTGAATACACGTGAAAATGCATAAGATGACCAGGTGATCTGACAGAAACTTCCAATTGTGGCTTCGATCCCAGGTCCTCTTTTGTACCTGCTGTAGAAAGTTGTGTAGAACGGCGTCTGCGGAAAAGAAACACTAATATACGGGCCAGCTTTCCACTTCACGCAGGGTCGTCGCAAGAAATTTAAAATTGCCCTGCCATGTTCACGCATTTAAGTGCGAGTCACAAGCATGGGAAGTGCGCGCTGCATGAAAGGACAAGAAAACAAACTTCGCTAACGCAGAGTTAGGTAATGTTGTACGCATCTTACACTACTTCCAGGATACGGGATGATGCGTCCACGTTTAAACCAGAACGTCTTTAATTGCTTTACACGCACACCGTTGCCATCGTCAAAAAGGTAGCCCCCTACGCGTAGTAGAGAGGAGCTCTCCCGTTCAGGCTTTTAAAAAGAGAAAGCGCAATAATAAAAAAACTCTTCATCACTCTTCTCGATGTGCGGAGTGGACGAGAAAAAATAGCCAAACGTCGTGTTCTTCAGGACCTGTCATCGCTCTCTGATTGGCGCCCACCTAGTTCGTGCGAGCTCTCGTTGAGTTCATGTCGACAAACCACCAGGAACGAACTAACTACGACACTCCGAGAGTGCGCGCTCTGCTGCTCCGTGCCCGTCATCCTTCCCATTTTTTTTTCCCGCGGCGCCATCTTTCGACCATGATGGATGACCGGTGGCTGCAGCGGTTGTGCTGCGCGCTTTCAGGAGAAGGAGCCGACGTGTGGTAATCAAAGGGCCCGCGGTAACACACCAACGTGCTCTGCTCCATCTGTATGTGACGAATGCGCTTCTCTTCCTTCTCGCCAAAACCGTGCAGTACTAAAGTAACCGCGGTACAGACGAGGTGTCAGCCAACGCACGTTCGAATTCGCTATATTGTTTGGATGGTTCTCGAATTCTTGGCTAATTGCCGGCTCTATCGCTGTCATATTGTTCACCATAGCAACTAGCCAACGTAAGAAGCAAAAGTCTGATCCCAAAAGGGATTCCGCGTATATACGACAGGGCGCCCGAATTCCGCCACAAATTTGCCGACGTCAATGTCAGTTTTCGTAATACTGTGCAGTTTTAGCGAGACCGTCGGCGGTATTCGAATGGAAGGACTCTTTCGTAGCGAACCCTAATTTGCACCCACTTTTACGCTTCCATCAGAAATACCCCTTAAGGTCTTTGCTGCCAAACTGGCAGAGCGTGCCGAAGCTTGGCACCATATTCTGTGCCAGCTGTCCGAATTCTCGTGGGCGAAAATGAGCTGAAAACTACATAGCTCCAGGGCGCATTAAGGGGGGCACATACGTATATGTATCTTATGTTTCTTAGTGCATTCCTCTTCTTTTTCACGTGGCATAGATGGCTCGCAATAATGTTGATTGAAGTTTGTAGCATTTTTCGTGAACATAGAGTTGTTATGTTCTTATCTTATAAAGGAACTAGAAAAAGAGGCAAAAGATCAAGGACACCCAAACCTGGCAAAAAAGAAAAAAAGGATAAAAATATCAATTATAAGAGCAAACAGACTTTTCACTCACATGCACACCCTTAAAAAAGTTCGCCACGCATTCAAAAGCCGCCGCATAAACAGCTCGGCCTACATTCATAAATATAATTTATGCTATAGAGTTTTTCGTAAGAGAAAATTCAAGCCAATCTTGATTACGGGCATACTATTAACGAAGTCGACCGGCCAATGGCAAAGATAACTTACGAACGAAAAGCTTTGTGAATTCGGCCCTTGATATTTAAGAAGCAGCAGTGGCTCCGTGGCGTTCTGCATTGCATGTGCACTAGGTTACGGTGCAAGATCTCTCTTCCACTATGACGTAAAATGTGTGTCTCTTAACCGACTTACAGCGACGGGAACGGCAAGTCTTTTGTAGTTCAATGAGGGGCAGTCGTGTAACCAGTTTTTTGACAACCATAAGCAGACAACTGCAAACGTTGCCGGCCATTACAAACAGGGAAGGAAAACGGCTGGTGAGAGCAACGCGCGCTCATAAGAGAGCAGGTGACATCGCGGTTGCTGTGGGTGCAAGTGAAAGTAGCGCCTTCATGGCACGCGCCGATTTCGAAATGACGGCTTCAGCCTGTGGCTTTCTTAGTTGCCTCGCTTTTGATTACTTTCACGTACGAGTGGAATAGCGCAGGAGTGCTTAGTTAAATCAGCAGAATTGCACTTTCTTATTGTGATGGCGAAAGCAAGAGCGCCAATCTGCTGCGACGTGTCCTCTCTCGATAATGGAGCCGAAGCTCACACGATTTGCTGAATAGGCAGCTTCGTCGGGCGGTATTCTAAGACACTGTTGCGGCGCCAGGTTATGTCTCTGACCCGGCTCGATATGGTAGTGTAGCGGATGCATCGGGTTGAAGAAATCAGAAGCTCGGAAGTTGGGAAAACGATAACGAACAGGTTTACTGGGACTTGAGCAAAACTAATTTACATCGCTGAATGGGAAAAACAGAAAAATGTCAAGTGCTTATCAACGAGCGTCTGGATGGGCATCGTTTCCATGGCCAGCTTTTTTTCTCTCCGCACCGTCATTATAACACCTCTGTTCCAACCCACCTTCGCGGCGGTAGCCAATAACACGCAGGAGACAGCCCACCAGGACGGCAGCAAATCAAGAAGCACAAACAACATTGTTGTAGACGGAATATCGGACCGCGGCCACAAGTTCCAGCGGGCAAAAAGATGAAGAGAAGGTCTGGCCACAGGAATGGCAGAGGTGATCTTTTACTCCCAAGTAGTTTTCGCTGCATCTCAATAGAGGGCAGGCAGCAATTCGTGGTGGTTTTCTTCTGGCAAACATCCACGAGTCATTCGTATCGTCTCGGTCTCCCGTAGAGTGGCAACTCTTCCTTCCTTTTAACACGCTTTTTCTCTGATGAGGGGAGCTACTTTTGGGGAAATTAGCCGCACCCAGAATTGCGTAGGAACTGTCCTGCCATTATCTTCCCAGCGTGTCTCTCGCATTGTACTCTCGCGCGTGACCAACATATTGTTGTGTATGGCAGTCACAACGGCTTCCTCCCTCGCCAACATAGTCACAAGCGGTAGCAGTCACCACTGCTGCACGGAGGGACGACTTCATTTTCTGCATATGAATGCCAGAAACTCGCTGTTGATTACTACATTGTCGGGTATGTCGCCGACGAGGTTCTTCCAGTTATTTCTGAAACTCAAGCAAGTGCGCAAAAAGGACGTCTTGTTGGGCGAGTTGGTCACAATTCATCTTGGCTACTAGGCGCGAAAACCTTCTCGTCTCTTCCCCTTCCTTGTGTAGGCGCTCTGTCTCGTCCCCTTCCTTGTGTCGTGTGTGTTTTCGCGCCTAGTGGCCAAGATGAAGTGCGCAAGCAAGCTCTCAGCCCTCTCTGAACAAACCAGGTGAAATCAGGTTCATGTGCGTTCGTTCTGACCTGTGATATCGAATACTCGCTTTGTTATGCGCAGTCCCGAGTGCTTTCATGCGCAACTTTAGGATTCTGTTTATACGGAGTTTTTGTATCCTTGTATTGTTTCACTTCTTGTATTGTTTCTTCCTTTATAAATGGGTCATTCCACGCCAACTGTCCCAACCTTGGTGCTCTACCATCAGCGATTTCTTCGAAAAAAATTGAGAACTATCTATTTAAAGCAAGAAGTCTCTGTAAAACAATTTTGCGGAAAAAAATTTTTCAGCACCGCTAGCAACATGTAAAGTTTTTTAGAAAGCACGAAAGTATAAGTCGTAAAACGCATTCTCAAAAAATTTTCTCTTAAATCAGGCGAGCACACGATTTTCCCTTGAGAATGAAGATAGGCTTTTCACTTAAAAAAAAAGGTGTTATCGATCGTTACGTTTCCGTGAATTCTTTATACGGCCCTAAATATGCAAGATTTGGTGCATATTGGGAATTTCTTTGCAGAAAGATAACATTTACCGAAAAGTGTATTTTAAAGTAACTAATGGCCGGCAAGTTGTACTGTAAGTGAAAAATAATTTGGGACGAATTCAACCTGATATGGTCTGTACAGCCGGCGACAAACTTGCAAAAAAGTTAGTTTTAGCCTATGTTTTGTCGTAAATTTAGCATTGGGGTGGTCTGGGTAAAAATACGCTTAATAGTGTATTTATTAGAAACATCCATTGTCTACAACCTGAGAAACTGTTATCAAATTACTTTTTGTTTTAAGCAAGCAAAATATTTTTAAATTTTTGCTATACCGGTCTCTGGGCTTGCACGTGTTTCCCCTTCGTAGGAAAGCGTCCTAGCGGCAAGTAGAACTTGCGCGGACGCAAAATTTCCTTAGTCGATGGAGGAACATCTAGACAAGATAATCAGCTCCAAATTTTTACTTGAATGCTTTATTAGAAATTATTAGCCTAGCGAATAAAAAAACGTGAGCCCCAATAGAGCGCCTTGAACCGGATGTCGCCGTGCAACTACGGGCTGCATAGCGTCGTCCCGCGGCATCGGAAAGTTGCGCCGGTGAGTAAAGAGTGCAGTTAGGTACACTAAGATTTAGAAATGGCCGAAAACATTGTGAATAAGGAAACAATCTGTTGCTTTATTACGGCAAATATGTAGTGAATATCAGCCAACACAATCGTGTTTTAGCGACCATGCTGGCAATGATGTTAGAGGAGTGATGTCGACTAATCATTAAATGTTTTGGCATGCTTAAGTTCAATATAGTGCATTTGAAAAGGTGGTGGAAATAAATAAATACGTTTAGTGGCTCGCCCTCTCTGTCTTTCTTGTAGTTAAATGTTAAATTCAGGCCGAATGAGGCAGCCCGCTGACCTTTGTGAAGCGCAGGATTTAACATACAGTCTGCGATAACTGAAGAAAACAATGAATCGATCGTTCGATCGTTATGCGATCGTTCCCCTCCATCAGCAAGTTGTTTTTTCATCCACTTACATTTCCATTAATTTATCATTTCTTTATTTCATTTAATTAGCACAAGTAATTTCCCCTATGTTGTCCTTTTTGACAGTGTTTGTTGGCTTCTTATGTTACGCAGGTAAGGAAATTCATTCGCCAAGGTTGGTAGTAATCTTCAATATATCAACTATCAATATCTCACATGCCTCATTTTTTGCACATTTCCCTCCGGAAAAATGTATTGCAATGCACGTACGATGTGAATAATATTAAGGAACATACCGGACTGTATTGGAAGACATATTGCTGCATGTTTTTGACATATTGCTTCGACTTCTTGCAAGGTTAGCAGGGAAAAAAAATGGCTTTCAGTCTTGTTTATGCAGCGTTTTTCGTGCCACATAAACTTGAAGGCGTCGATCATATACAGTTGAAGCTCAATTTAATGAAGTGATGACCCGCTCGAATTATCTCGTTACTTAGGGAAGTTTGTAAAATCGAGGAAGACATTTTTCGGTCCTTCGAAAACTAAGATTGTAACGTAGCGACACGCAAAAGCTACCGCAGTATTGTATTTGCGCCTAATCGAGCCATCTATCCCATTAACCCCGAAATAAGCAAAGCAACCGCCGCCGCCCGTGCCGAGGCGGCGTTGAGTTCGCAGTTCAAAGCATGGGCGCAACGTGCAGCCTCGTCAAAATATAGCTACGCCGCGAGTAGGGCGGCTAGATGTTGTAACTCGTTAGCTTTGGAGCGCACGCTCGAAGGAAACCCCGTCCGCCAAAATGATAAAGAAATCACTTTTTTTTCTCATTTATTTCAGGTAAAGCTTCTTTAAATAGATTTCGGCCAAGTTAGTTTCGGTAATTCAAGTTGATGACAGCATGGAACCCTATATATATAACGGGTACCTGCCGTGGATTGAAAATTTCTTCGTTAGATCGGAAACTTCGTAAAATCTGGTTTCGTTAGATCGAGTTCTAACTGTAGTAATAGATAAAAGAGTAATAAGCATAGCACTGAAATTCTATTTGCCAAATATGACTACCGCAGATCCAACAACCGGTGCGCTGAAAATAAAAAAAAAGAGAACAAAAAACGAAGACGAGTCCAGACATAGCCCATTTTATACATGTGTTTATATATAACGCTACTCTCTGTAACAATTGAATGTTTGTTGATGATTGTTGCTATATGTCTTTATATTTTACGTTTTCCTTTTCAACACGCTCTTAATGGTCCGCGACTTCTATACATGTCGCAATACTGCGTTGCTTTGTACCTAATGTTGTTCCCCCCCTATGTAATCCCTGCCGGGCCTTTGGGGTATTTGAATAAAAAAATAAAAAAATAAAAGAAAATATGCGCGAGTGTTTTTTATATTCTCTGTCCAGTTCGCGCTTTTTTATTCTCTTTATAAGAAGCGGCCGCTGCCACTTTCTGTAATCTCACATAATTCTCTTTGTCGATCGGATCACAACCCTGCTTGCCTATCCATAGCCTCACGACCCATTGTATCTCGGTGGATTTTGCCGGAAAGAAGACTTATCTCGTTGTGGTAAATTCGGTTTATGCACTGCGAAAAGCAGCACAGGTGCTTACTGTTGTAGTTCTTGGCCATGGTATGAGCGAAAGGGGTAAAGAAAAGCCTGTACCTGCATGGCAGGTGTTGGCACAACTTGTTTTTGTCCACCTGTCTGGTCTCTGTTGTTTTTATCGCGCTAAGTTGTTACTTCAATTTGGCGCAGCTCGTACTAGTCATGTGAAAACGTCGCCATACCGCGTTGTTGTCTGCTCATCCTCCTCGTGCCATTGGTCTCGCGCACCCCGGTGCGCCGCGACAGTCTCCGGGCATTGCAAACAGCTGTAGAATGAGGCTCCACCTGAGCAGGCGACTGGTCGCTGATATAGCGCTTTGCAGCCAGGCCAAGGGACAATGGTCCATCTCTGCAGTGAATTTGGCGCCTTCGAGATAGCACTGCGATTTCTGAATGGCCCACGCAGTACAAACATTCTTTTTCCTGACGCGCAGTATGCCATCTCACGAAAGCTCAGTTTTCGGCTCAGCCAGAGCACGGGATGTTCGTTACCGTCATCATCCCTCTTGCAGAGAACGGCTTCTTGTCCTCGATCACTCGCGTCACACTGGACCGTGAATTCTCGGTCAAAATCGAGAATTCGCAATACCCGACAGCTAATCAATACAGCCTTCAGGCTTAAGAAGGCAACTTCCTTGTTTTCATCCCAAACTACGTTAGTCGGTTCTGTCCCGAGGAGAGCATCAGTCTGGGGGCTTGCCAAAGTTGAATAATCCCGGATGTAGTGATTATAATACCCAATGAGCCCCAAGACTACCCGAATGCCGTCTTAGTTTTCTGTCGTGGGTAGTCTGCTACCGCGACATATTTTACCCTCACTACAGGTTTCCTAAAACCTTGACCTACGTGGTAATCGAGATAGTCCACGGTGGCCCTTGCAAGACAACACTTCTCGGCCTTTAAGATGGGCCCAGCTTGACGTAAACGGCTGAGCACCGCTCTAAGATGCACCACATGGTTTGCCCATGAATCATAAAAGATTGCGATGTCATCTAAGCAAGGCAGTTTAAATGCTTCACAACCCTGTCAAGGATTTCGCTCTGCCTAGGAGACAATCGATAGCGCTACCTTTGCACTTGCTCCTCGGATGTCAGCTCAATATCATGCTTAGTCAAATCAGTTCTACCCGGTCTTTCGAAGAAGCACTCAACAAACCCTGCTATAATTTCGCCGATATCAGATAACTGGGATTCCTTTAGTTTCTCTCTCTGCTCATTACTCTTCAGGAGTTCTTGAGCGCTGCTTGCTCCTCCACTTAGAGAAACGAGGTTGTTCTCCATCCGCTCAGTAGCCAATTCTTCTCTATTCCCACTTCGGAGTGCACAGAAGCTACTTGGCACTGGCGGCAATAGCGCATTCTCAAGAACCTCCTCGTTCTGCTGCTCACGCAATCGATTCTCCGGCTGACCGGTCTCAGGTGTCTCGTTATCGCGGTGGTGTCTACTGCGTCCATCCATTTCGGCCACAGCATATCGGGCGTTTCCTCCATAGCGTGACTCTCGGAAATGATTTGAGTTGCCAATTCTCGTGTTTTTGAACGTTGTAATGCTTGTACAACGAAGTCACCGAAGATAATGCCCTTTTCTCGCAATAACGTACGTATCTGATATGTTTGAGAACAAGTTCGGTTAGCATTTAGAGAGCTTTCCTAAAAAGACAGATTGTTTGTTAGCTTAGCCAAAGGGCTCTCGGTGAACAGTGTCGCGACTGGCAAGCACACACCAAGTGAATCCATGCAGATTAACATGAGTGTTGGTGTGTTGACACATACGATGGATGGAAGCCATGAAACAGAGGCTTTTGCTTAACACTATATGTTCACATCTGCGAGTTGATGAACAAGTCTTCTACGCAGATGCTCTCAATTCTTTGCATTGAACGCCTCTCTACCTCCACTAGCATACTTGGTTTACAAACAGAGTGTCACCCTAATCAAAATATCATATACCTGCCAGAAGCTATCATATGACTATTTAACAGAAAGAGAAACCACAATTTTGCATTTTAAAAATATTTTCAATTTCATGTGGCTCTTGTTAGGTATGGCCGGACGCCAAGGGCCATACGTCATCCCCTTCCCCTCTACTTGGCCGGACCCCACGGCGCCGGAGAGGTCACTCACCCGACCCTCTCCCCGGATTCGTCGAAAAGAGGATCGACTTCTCCTTCCCGTACTCGGTATTGCAGGAGGAGGGGCCTTCTTTCTGTGCCTGTCACGTGTCATCGACGGAAACAAGATCCCGCCCACACGATTGTAGAGAGCCTATTTAAGGGGCTCCGAAATGTACTTGTGATATACTTCGTACTTCATACATCATGCTTTTCTTATTTTCTTTCAACTACCTTTGAATAAACAGTGCAAATTTTGCACTAGCAATTCGTCGTCTCGCCCTTGCTCGGTCGCCATGGTCTACCGGATGCCTGCAGCTCGCCGACAACGCCACGCTACCCAATAAGGAAAGGTCGGTCGAGCTTCGAAAGGCAGGCGCCGCTACTTCTCGGCAGCAGTACGGTATGCTACCCTGGAGTACGCAAGAGACAGGTCGCTAGCAGTGGGATCGCCTACCGATTCAACAAACTGCTTGCTAATGGTGGAATCGTCCCTGAGCCGCAACACTCTGCAGCTTCTAAGGCGTCCCGCACCACGGTGTAGACTGTAAAATAATTTACATCCTCAAAAGGGAAAAAGGGCGTAAATGTATGTAACTCGTACCCTTAGGGTGTTATCTATATAATGGACACCCTAGGGGTGCGAGTTATAGACACATTTGCACCCTTTTTCACTTCTTATTGTGTAAATTATTTTACAGCGTAGACAGTTAAAGGTCGTAATTGCTGCTTGCTTTCGCTTCGGGAAGCACGAGCTGTTCTAATGAACTGGTTCCGTGAGAATGCACTTAAACGATGACTTCTTAAACGTGGGATTCTCTTCCTCCAATGCTTCCCCTTTCCGCAACCAAAAAGGAAGCCATACTTTTAAAAGTAGGTGTGAAAAATAGATAAAAAGGAATTCATGAAAATCTGCCTGCTTCATGTCAGAATTTAAAATAGAGAATGACAGTGGTTTGTACTTGCACCCTTGCGTTCACGCGCTCTTAAATGTAAGCTATTAAAGCTGTTAAATGTGTGTAAGCACCTAACCAAGCATGAGCTGTTGCTTTTTATACCGAACTCAGGCACCGTGTTCATTGCAAGTATGTATGATATCACTAAGCAAATATACAATTTCATTGTACCACTATTTTTTTAATCACATGGATATATCGGTTGAGAGGCAAGACAAAAAGCACTCACTTCTCACAAAATTGATGATCTTTTTTTAACACATTTCTAACTTTTCTATGAAACTTGCTCCTATGTGTTTGTTTCCAGAGAGCATACTTGATTTTGGCTTTCCCATCAGAGAGATTACACAAACATACCATTTTAAGATAGCTGCCTAGAGCACGTGAGAATTTTCATCTTGGTGTGACATACAGTATTTTGAAAGTTTTGTTGACATTTATTCAAATGGCGCACCCAATATATCCACATTCTAGTTTTCTCGTCTATATGTCCAAATTGCATGGCAATGTATTTGGATTCTTTGGTGTGCGCTCCTTTAAGCTACCTGGAGTCGTGCTAGGCTGGCTCTTTGACATGCTTGTATCCTTGCAACTACCTTCTTGTTTTATATAAAGCAGGTGCCTGAAAAATATCATGTGCAAAGGTCAACAAGAGGACATGGCGTAAAACAACATCAAGACAGTCAAGAAGTAAGGTCATGGCACTAAAAAAAAGTCTTAGCTCTTAGTCTTCCTACTGAAATGCATGTGAAACATCTAAATGACTGCAACAGTCAACTGCTAAATTAACTTCAAATTTTAGATGAAATCGAAAAAGAAATAACTGCAGTTCATCCTCGTTCAGCACCAATGTTAAAATACTCCTACTAATAAATAGCATATTGGTCATTGTCAGATGTCATAGGTCTGTCATAAGTCGGGCGTGTCGCAAACACCACTTGTGACACATCCTAAGCATGAGCCCAGTGTGCTCCCCGGACCATCTCTGGTTGTTCCATGGCTCAAGCCATAATTTGAGGATCATATCTGCAAACATGATGCTCAGTAGGGATGAAAATATGGTCTTCGACTTCAATGGATATGACTGGATGAGCCTATAAGAAAGGGCAACAAGGCTTGTTATGCAAGCTTGCCCACATTTCAATAGTAACAAGAAACAGTTCACTGCGGCCTGCATCTAAGCTTACTACAAGGCATGAACTTATTTTCATTCATGAGGTGCGCAATGGAGTTCATTCTTGACAGACTCGACTACTGCCGAAGTTTGAAATCTAGCATTTTAGATTCTTTAGGACATGTAAAAGTTGCAGTTAAACCGCAGTTATTAGTTTATTAGACCAACTCTTTGTTTTATGTACGACAGACGACTGGTAACACGGTAACACGGAATTAAGGCAACATTTTATTTAGATACTTTATTTCTCCACTAAAAATAATAAAGTGATCAACACATTTTGATCAGCAATGCAGTAGCAATATGCACACATTACGCTTGTAACCCCCAGAGGAAGGGTGACATAGCTGTTCATGACATACCTCTGAAACGCCAACTCATATTAGCAAATGCACAGGCATGTTCAAAACAATAAGCGTATGCAAAGCGCCCCTGCAATTGTAATTCCACACAGCAGCCGTTATATTCGATGCCGATTCATAACTCGCTGCTTGACAATTCCCTGAGTTCGTAGACATAAGCACGTTTCCAGACTTGCACCGTGCTCGAAAACCGCAACAGCAGACATAAAATAACACATATAATCAGATCATTTCAATACATGAGCGAAAACAGTTCAGTCTTGGGGCTAAACCCCATGAGAGAGATAGAGTGCGCGACGGCGACGAGCGACGACTTCGAGCCACAAAATGGGCCGCCGCTTGAACAGATCGCTCAGTTCTGGAAATCTACAATACGTCGCTCGTTGCCCGGAAGTGTTATGAGCGACTAGCCAATAGCGCGAAGCCGGAACTGGATGTACATTGCTTAAATACGACCGATTGTCGCGCCGAAAGAGCAAACGATAGAATTTTTGTACGTGCAAGGAAAACAGCCTACTAAAAGACCTTCAGAAATATTGCATGCCACTTTTTTTTAGTAAAATACATCAGCTGAAATTACTAAAGCACGCGTCACGCTAGTTTCGATGCGTATTTGCAGCCCTCATACCGGCAACGCCGGGAAGATGTCGCTTAAAACCCCCGCTCGCACGTAGTACGAATTGTAGGCGACGAGCGAATGCGACAGCCATCTCCATCGCATCGCTTGTTGCTGTCGCGCGCCAGATCGCTTATATAGGGTTTATACCTTATTGAGCATAAAACATGAATACCTCATGCGTTTTCAGTAAGTTCAAGATAACGCGCCCAACTTACCTCTTGCAGCATGCAGCTAAATGCCTGCGGCAAAGTTTCTAACTAGCACTGGCGCTGCACGTAACTTCAGTGGTCGCAGATTACCTATGGGCGAGACACCGTCAAGCGCGTGGCTCACATATAGCAAAAGCATGCCGCCAGCAAAATGAGGCCTTCTGTTATGTGACGCCTTAATTCAACAGCGTTCCGTTCAGAGTAGACGGCCAAACTGAATAAATTCAAACACGCAAAACGCACGCTAAGCACGCTCCGCATAGGCTCGGAAGCATGGGCTGGTGAACAAACCATTTTAAGCGTCCTTTCGCCTCACGTCTTCTTGAACATACCATGGTTCTAGCAACGTTTGCGATTTTCAAAGCTCTTCGGATAGCGGCAAGTGATAAAATCACAAGTAGTTATCGCGACGACGGGCTTTGTGCTTGACATCGAGAGACACAGCGCGCTTGCCTAGTCCATTGTCATTCACGTCGGCTAAACGCCGCGACGACTTCCTGGAGATAGCATATCATATACGCAGAATGTGCACCTAAGTTAGAATTCACTTACTGTGGGGGATTTGTTGTTATATTCAACGAATGGCGAACGATTGTCGTGTTTTCGCGGCGATGCGCGATGGCTGACACACGATCTCCCTTGGATGGGCTTCGTTGCTGGTCGCTAGACGGATTACCTTTCTCCGGTGCTGTGCTGTTCCGTGCGCGCAGTGGAGCAACTCCGAGAGAAAAAGTAGAGCGCTTGCTCCGCGTTCCTGTGAAGTGCGGCTGCCTGTTCTCTTAGAAGCAAAACGGTGTGTTCTTTGCTCAGCGTGCGTGAGAGATACATCGCCATGTTCGGCGCCAGCCTCCTACAGTTGAAGCAGAAGCTTACGCTACGTTTTGTTCTATATTGCTGCGAGAGTAGAACGGGTATTCTACTCTCTCTCTCAGAAGGGCAGAGTGAAAAGCACATTTCACTCTCTCCTTGCTGACGGAGTGAACAATGCATTTCACTTCACTGGAAATTTGGCGAGAGTAAAACAACGCTTTGAAGAGTAAATCGGCCACTTCACTCCTGCGATACCCTCCCTAGTTTTTAAAGTCTAGCTTTCTGCTGTCCTCGACTGCGCTTCCTTTCCATTCGTATCCATTCTGCGACCCTAATGGTCCAATGGTTATTTAACCTGTGCATTACATGACCTGCCCATCTCCATTTTTTTTCCTCCGAATGTCAATTAGAATATTGGCTATACCCGTTTGCTGTCTGATCCAAATCGCTCGCTTTCTGTATCTTAACGTGCTGCCTAGCATTCTTCGTTCCATCGTTCCTTTAGGGCTTTAATCTGTCTTTAAAAGAGTGATGCAATAAGTATAGCAATGCGGTAGCCCTACTATTTAGGAACGTACGTCAAATGGTATTACTTCGAATAAATAATCATTCAATCCGGTAAGAATACAGGAAAGCAGTGGCGCATACTTAACTCATTTTTAAATAAAATTAGTTCTGAAACTGATATAATTGAATCCTGTCATGATGGAAACTCCTTTCGCACTTCAGATGCCATTGCAAATGCCTTCAGCGAATATTCTTCTAGTCTCACAACACAATCCGGGCACTTTTACTTTATTGACACTCGTCGTTCTTCGCGATCTTTTTCCAACCACTCCTACGGAGGTTCGCAATACAATCTTGAATCGTAAAACAACTGGCGCTGGACTTCACAATATACTCGCTATAGGCAAGTAAAGGACATTATTGATGTCATCGCTCCTGTTTTTGCTCATACAGTGAACTCAATATTTAAGCACTCTATTTTCTTCTTCTGAATTAACTAAAGAAAAGCACGATAATACCTATGTATAAGAAAGACGATAGATCAGTCATCAATAATTATAGGCCCATTGCTATTCTTACTTTTTCAGTAAGGTTGTTGAAAGGTTATTTTCCACACGTCGTACAAACTACCTTAACAAACTTAAGCTACTATCGCCACATCAGTTTGGATTTCGTCAGGAGCTTTCCACTAATCTCGTGTTGGCTGCGCTTACTGAAAACATTACAAACACAATTGACGAAGGGAAGTTCCTTGGATCAGTCCTCACTGATTTCAGTCAAGTTTTTGAATCGATCAATCATTCTATTCTTTTGAACAAACCATCTTTTTATGGTATAACTGGCCCGCAGCAAGAACTAATTTCTAACAAGTTACTTAATCGTACTCAGACTGTAGCTATTTGAGGCGTGCTTTCTGACACCTAGACAATCAACACCGGGGTCCCACAAGGCTCTTAGGCCATCGCTATTCGTCAAATACATTAATGACCTATCAGATTATTTGTCACCACACACCGAATATTTACTCTACGCTAATGACACCACCATTTTCACTTCGAATGACTCCATCCCAGCCTTAACTTCGCAGCTAAACAGCGATCTGCAGAGCGTTACTATTTGGTGCCACAAAAATAAGCTCGGTATTAATCCGTCTAAGACAAATTTTATTCTTTTCAGTTCTAGGTCTAAAAAGCGGTGTACCTTACCTGCGGTGTTTGCCAATAACTATTCAATATACCCATCTAAACAAGTAACTCAGGGCTTAGCAACTCAGGGGACCAATTTCAATGCATGCTCACTGACCTGGAGAGGCAAAGCAGAAGGGTGGGTCTAAAAATTTGTCTGCATAAAATTAAAGTAATGTTTAACAGTCTCGGGAAGAGAACAGCAGTTTACAATACGTAGCGAGGCACTGGAAGTGGTAAGGGAACATCTACTTAGGGCAGGTAGTGACCGCGGATCCGGATCATGAGACTGAAATAATCAGAAGAATAAGAATGGGCTGGGGTGCGTTTGGCAGGCACTCTCAGATCAGGAACAGCAGGTTGCCATTATCCCTCAAGATAAAAGTTTATAACGGCTGTGTCTTACCACTACTCACGTCCGGTGCAGAAACCTGGAGGCTTACGAAAAGGGTTCTACTTAAATTGAGGATGACGCAACGAGATATGGAAAGAATAATGATGGGTGTAACGTTAAGGGATAAGAAAAGAGCAGATTGGGTGAGGGAACAAACGCGAGTTAATGACATCTTAGTCGAAATCAAATGAAGAAAAAGAAATGGGCATGGGCAGGACATGTAATGAGGAGGGAAGATAACCGATGGTCAGTAAGGCCCAAACAATGAAACTTTCCTTCGAGTGCTTCCTAACCTTACGTGAGGCCTCCTTACAGCGAAAGACCGATGGAGGAAGCAAGCGTATTCTGAATGCTCCCTTCACCCGTCCTCACGGAGCGGTTGCCGCATGCCTGGGTTCGAGATTATCTCTTAAAAGCGTTACGCGAACACCATTATTCAATAACATGCCTGGCAAGACGTACCGTGCTCGCGCTTCTCCGCAGGTGGGCGACAGCGTGCATGCGCAAGCAAAAGTCACGTGGTTAAGCAGTGAGGTGAAGCGCTCGTTCAGGGCCAGGAGCGGCGTAAGGACGCATGAAGGTAGCCTTGTAGCTACCTTATGCTGAGGAAGCACTAAGGAAGCCTTCACCGAGGGCCCCTCAGTAAGAAAGCTTTCAGAGTGGCATAAGGTAGCCTCACCGCAAGGAAGGCTTCCTTACTGAGGTAAGGAAGATTTCATTGTTTGGCCCTGAAAGTTATGGACTGGATTCCAAAGGAGGGGATGCGTAGCAGGGGGCGAAAGAAAGTTAAGTGAGCGAATGAGATGAAGAAGTTTGCAGGGACACCATGGCCACAATTAGTACATGACCGGGTAGTTGGAGAAGTATGGGAGAAGCATGCTGGCTTGGGCGAGCAGGTATACGCTCGGCGGTAGTTTCTGCCGTTTCTTTTTGCTCTCGTGCAGTCCGTTTAGTATGGCGTGCGTCTTCTACGTGGTAAACGATTCTGTGAGACGTGTTGAAGTGGTTCAAGTCGGTTCAGCCGAAGTTTCTGCTGGCGTTGAGGCGGATGGAGCACGCAGCGCGATGTGCGCACGCATGTTTGAGCGTACAATCAGCCTCGGAGATCAATGCCGCATTTCTGAATGTTCCATTCACTTATGTGGCCTTATCGCAGTATTATCCTCTAGTTCTAAGCTGCGGTTTAGGAGCAATGAAACATACACGACGATCGTAACATCGTGGGTACCGTTCTGGTACGATAGGGGCTGTGTTGTCATACTTTGACACACGTTCAAACTGTTAGCTGCAGATTGCATTGCGTTGCTACTTGGTTCGGTGGATGAGGTTTCCACCCATGAATAAATTAGTTTTCGTTAATAAAAACAGCACACCTTGCAGTGTGAACTATACTTGTCCAACAAAGCTACCGTTTACGAATGGTGCGAGCGTCCTAAGCAGCGGTAGGTTCGGTATTAGAGACATATTTGTTCGATATAGCGCATGGTCCTAGCATGCGGGACCAACTTTCGTAGATCTATAAACGTTGTGCGGTGCGACTACGCGAGCTCGTATTGCGGCGTTAGCCCATTTTATCCTTCATTTTCGAGAAAGAGGATGATAACCAATTTTTTTTTCAGTTGTGTTCGTTCCGTTCTCTACTAAGCACTCACACGTATTACGGAAATTTGGTCCTAAAAATTAGCCATCGCATTCTTTTTATGCGATCTCTCTCATATATTATGGCTTTACAGGACAAAAAGACGATGCCGAATCACATAGCTTATATATGTATCATGCTGGGTCACCTACCGCTGTGATCGCTGTGTTGAACAGCGCCATCAGCCTCATGCATGGAGGCTAGCGTAGACATATAGCGATTTCAGGGTTACTAGACTTGAAATGCGTCAGAACGATGCCGGTGTATAACAAATATGTGATAGCGCCTGCCGCTTAAATGTTTCATAGTCGCCTTAGGTTGGCTGTACACGCGCAAGCGCTCTTATGTCTCATGTTATTGATCCCTATGCCAAGCGATCAGATAGTGAGCAGATTTACCATTTCATGCTGGTAATCCAAAGACACCGGTTCTCTTCGTTGAAATAAAACCGATATGCAAAAAGTTTCACAAACCATACACACAGCGCGGCTGATAATGCTGATAATGCTCGTCGCATGTTTGCGCCCCTAAGAGATATTTCTGTGCATCGGTAAAATTCATGAAAGGCTTCCTGACGATCTTATATGAATGGGCATTCCGTAACTATCACAGAGTATGATCTAAAAGATCTAGAAATCGTTCCTCAGCACGCGGCAGCAACACTTTCAAGCAGCGCCGCGCCGGATCGCCCAAGCCAGAGAGGAGGAAAGACTCGTCTCGCGCCCTTTCCTCCTCGCCCGATGAAAAGGTCTATGTCACAGGGTGGCTTAGAGATGAAAGGCGACGCTAGCAACTCGTTTTCACCCCCCGCATCAAATGTGCACAATGCCCTCGGGAGCTCCATGGCCCTCGCCACATTAGTCTCTTGACAGCTGTAATTATCCGTTACTGCTTATGGCCCCACCCCGCACAAATCGCCGAACATTTAGAATAAAGTTTTTACTCCCCTCAGAGGCATTGCAGAAACTGCAGCGTTTCCCTTTTTACTAACGTGTGAGTCCAAAGGGTACGTAGATAAACAGTAGGGAGGAGAAGAGGCAGTTCCCATACACGGGACGGGGCGAGGGGGGGGGGATGACGTGAGAATGCAAGCAAACCCTGCTATTATACGAAGGCGGTTGTGGGGAAAGGGGATGAGCTGAAGTTCAAGGTACGGACCAGTACGTAAGATAAATACCATGCAAAAATCTCCAGCAGACAAACTGCGCAGGGCGTGCAGAAGCAGCGCCGCATTATTTAAAGCGCACCGCCGTGTCCAGGCGACACTGCGGAAGCGGTCGACCGTCAAATCAACACTTCCGTGTCCGCCGCGGTAGCTCTGCGGCTATGGCATTGCTAAGGGTCGCGGATTCAACCACGACCGCGGCAGCCGCATTTCGACGGGGACGAAATAGAAAACGCACGTGCACTTAGATTTTGGGACACGTTAAAGAGCATCATTGTGTCAAAATTAATCCGCAGTCCGCCACCGCTGCGTGCCTCATAATCCGATTGTGGTTTTGGAACGTACAGCCCCATAACCCAATTCAAGTTAAATACTTCTGCCACAATGCCGTGTGCCCATGTGAGGCAATGACTTTGCTCATTCCTCTCAGAGGTCATGAGCTATGGCGCACAACAACGCCTCAAGCAAACACCTACCCCTGCGTGTTTTGTGTACCACGCAGAAAATCAGCACTCGTGCACGCAAAGTAACATTTAACATCAACTCACCACTCTCGTGTTAGACCAAACGTTGATGAAGTTAAGCTTAACAGTAAACATCGCCGCGAATTATCGTCAATCAAAGCATCCAGCACGGAAAGCTTCGCCTACATCGGTTGCCACAGTGCGTGGGATCTCCATATTTTTACTAACTTATTTGCATACGTTCAGTTTTGCTTAGTTCTGCTCGTTAATTCCTATTCCTGCCAACTCCCTGTACTTGTACGCATTTAGTAAAGTATGTATTGTTTGCTTGTATTTCGCAATTGATTCGGTTTGCTTGTATTGCACGCCTGCATTTCACAATTGCTTCTGTTATTTCTGTATTATTTTTATCCATATTTTAACAAAAGGTACAATTGCAGTGTTCCCACTAAGGGACCTCTTTCTGTGTACAATTCTCCATATGTAATAAAGTAACGTTCAATAAACTCAATAGCAAGGAACGAAGCATCTCTTCCATTGGCGAGAATACGCTCACTGCTGGCCTCTTGCATGCCTTCCCGCTTGGTGAGCCGACATCCGGGCTGGATGAACAATGAGTTGGCCTTGGCGTTTAGAAGGGGCGTACAAGCGCCAGTACACGGCTCTGGCTTCACGCTGATGCTCCTCTTACTAGTCAAACACAATAAGTTGCTTTCTCGACGGTAACTTGGCGGTTTAAATGCAGAGATAGAAATGAAGCCTCAGCGCGGAGCCTGCGCTTCGACAAAGAAACATGGCGTCGTCGGGGCGGCAGGTGTTACCCTTAAATACGGGTTTCCTAGTCGAAGCGTTGGTTCCGCGCTGAAACTTTTCTTGTTCACACACTGTTGGAAAATTCGAGTCTGCACGTCACTGTGACATTGTGGCGTCTGTCCTGCGGTGCTTCTTCAAAGACTGTCGTGTCTCTTTCACTGCATTCCGTTCCCTCAGTCTACGGAGGCTTCGTCAACTTCCTTATTTTAGCCGAGATGTGGAGACCATAGTTAAAGCGTCGTTCTGCGCACTTTTTAACTCACGTATTACTCGCACCATCTTTTAGGAATCCTTACTTATACCGGGGACAGCAAGATTCAGATATATATATATATATATATATATATATATATATATATATATATATATATATATATATATATATATATATATATAAGAACGAGAAGAAAGGGTGTTAACCGAGGGGCCCGATTTTTATCAGTCATATCATAAGAAGCCAACGAACACTGACACCGAGGACAACATAGGGGAAATTACTTGTGGTTAATAATTTAAATAACGAAACGATAAGTTTAAAGGAAATTAAAGTGGATGAAAAAACAGCTTGCCGCAGGTGGGAACCGAACCCACAACCTTCGCATTTCGCATGCGATGCTCTACCAGTTGCTCTACCAACATATATATATATATATATATATATATATATATATATATATATATATATATATATATATATATATATATATATATATATATATATATATATATGTATATATATATGTATATATATATATATTTATATATATATATATATACACATATACATATAACGCTATGGTGTTGGGCTGCTGAGCACGAGGTCGCGGGATCGAATCCCGGCCATGGCGGCCGCATTTCGATGGGGGCGAAATGCGAAAACACCCGTGTACTTAGATTTAGGCGCACGGTAAAGAACCCCAGGTGGTCGAAATTTGCGGAGTCCTCCACTACGGCGTGCCTCATAATCAGAAAGGGGTTTTGGCAGGTAAAACCCCATAATTAATTATATGACTTCGAAATGAAGTTAACCAGATAATTTCTCGAGTTGGCTGCCCTTGTTGAGGAAAGGAAAAAAAAAGGGCACAGATAACAAGAGCAATAATTTTACTTTTGAAAAAAGAGTGCACGTCCATGTGCTGTCATACCTAAATACAGAGTGTTTGTGGATGGGCAGGCACATCTAGCGCAACAAACCGCATCGTAAGTGTGCGACTTTACGATGCGTAACATATTCAGAAATATTTGAACGAAAAGCCCCATTATACCATTTGATAAACTACGTATAGGAAACACGTAATGTGCAACTGGACATTACTAGCTTATAAAGGGTGTCCTACGCAACTTCAGCCAAACTTTTAAAAAATATGTTAATGCCACGTTGCTGGACACAATCAAGGTAATGTTGTTTGGCGTCGCTTGGTGATACTCTGATTATTTTTTCATACCGCCTAATTACATTGTTGGTCTTGATTAGTTTAGCAACTTCTCAAATAATAGAATTTGATGAAAAGCATCAATGAGAAAATTACCGCGCGACTGGCCGCTCGAGGCACTTTGCGTGTATTCGCGGGGTTCTTGCATGCTTGCAAAAATACTTTTATGTTGCACGTATTTAGCCGCAGGAAGCTGTATCGGCAGTTTTTCACGTGGTTCTACACATTTTTCACCTAATTATAATATTTGAGTTCATTAATTAATAAGGCTAATTATGTAATTAAACGGAATGCAAAAAAGGTTACAGAGGCAGTTACGTCTCTTTACATGCATTCTATGCGAAAGTAGTATGACCCGCAGAAGAGCACGCATTTGGGCTGATTGGTTCATGATTACGAGCACTGTTCTCTGTGTCCCTCTCTTCGTCCTCTTGTTTAGCGCTGTTTGCGGCTCGTAGCATGACGCGCCGCGGTGACTTAGCAGCTATGGTGTTGCGTTGCTAAGCGCGAGGTCGCGGGATTGCCTTAGTTCTGTCCAGCTACGAGCCGTTTGCGTATTCTTAATGTTTGGCTCAAGTTCCGTAAGACACCCTATATATGTGACTATCAAGGTAAAGATGTTTCCTGTATTCCTAGCACATTGCTAACCATCAAAAAATAAAAAACGTGCGCAGCTTGCACTAGTGGTGCAAGGCTGGAGTCAACAGCGGAGCGTGTGATCACCTATAGTCGGGTACAACTTTAGAAAAATGGGGGCGTTTACTCCTCCGAGGCGGATGCGCACGAACATCCTCCAATGGGCGCGCACTCTGGACCGACGTCATGGGCCCGACGGGCGGGGACCCCGCCGCCGGAGAAGATGGCCGCCCGTGCTTCGAACTGGTCCAAGTCGCGTCAGCTGTGCGCATCAACCTCTCGTCACACTGGATTCCCAAACTGTTTGCGATTGTCTATTATGCCGGAAATATTACTGCGAGCCTACGACTCGGCTTTTGTGCCGCGTGCATTTATTCTAAGCCGTGATCCGGCGAAGCATTGCAGCGAGCATCGCTGACGCTGCGCTACACTGTCTGAAAACAGGATCCCGCGGCGACCGCTGCAAACGCACATCCTGTGTGTTTGTTTCATGATTTTTTTTTATTTCGCTCCTGAGTGAAGTTAGGACGAGAAAAGTTTGCCAAAGCCTGGTGTCTACTGTCAGCGGCGGGTGTGTGCGTGTACTGCATCGCTGCGTTTCTCGTCGAACGGGGTGAAGTGAGGGAGCAAAACGATTCTCAGGAGAAATGAGAAAAGCTAGCGCAGATAAAACAAACCTGCCAGCGTTTAAATAGAAAATATTTGCAAAAGAAGCCTCCAACGCAAAGATTTGTCGCCCTCAACTTAGCGTGAAGGATCGTTGTCAGCAGTGAGATGGCCGAGCGTCTAACGGCGGTGCTCGAGCGTTGTGTAGCAGCGTCAATTGATTGCTTTCCACCAGTGCTCACCGCGCGCGCAAGATGTAGAATGCCTGCTGTGGCACAGTCACGCATAAGTTGTGTTGCCAGCGCTCGATAGGGTTTCCCACAACACACAGCTTCACGCCGCTTTTCGATTCTCGTGATATTTTGCAATTAATAATTCCCAAGACAGTGTTAAGGAAACGGTAAAAAAAAAGAACATACGAGAAGGTAGGCACAGCAGCTTGTGAACCCGCTCCTATAATACCTCTACACGCGTCTGTTTGTAAATTTTTGTATGTTTTCATGCGTTTGCCTCATTTTTTTTATTTCCCACATTTCTTTATATTTGATATTTTCTCAGTTTTCGCGTTTGCGTGCGAATACGTGCCTGCTTCCATGCGTGTTTGCGCTTACTCTTATTTCTGTGATTATATGTTATATAAGCATTTGCTTTTGCTAGTTTTCTTTCAGCAAATTCTTTTTACACATTTTCATTAACCAATCTCATTCAAAACACTAACTCCTGTAGACTGCAGGGCTGGCCTCTTGCATCTCATTAAAACCTTTCTCACTGGTCTGCCTCGTCTTCTCAATCTGCCTACTCGCTGTGTTTTCTGTCCTTGCTTCTTGTGTTGTTGCCGCAATGTGATAAACCAACTTGCTTAAAACAAATTTTGATCGCCTATGAAAACAGAAAGGTTCACAGATGCATTTTCTTAAACGCGTCATGTGTGTTACACAGTAACTGCCTCTTGCCTCTTTTCATTTTTATGCATCAGTGCATGTAGCAGATTGCCAGAAGTGCACATGAACACCACCTTGCTATGCTGTTGCATTTTTTATGCTTTCAGTCTTAGTAAACAGATGGTTTCGCTGCCCATCAAATATGATGGTAAAAATTTTCAACACGAATAATATTGTGCAGTGTGGTGTCATTTCCTGTCTGACGCTTTCGCCGTTGCAAAGGCATCTTTCAGTGAATGGAGCCCAGGAAAGCAGTGCACTGAGAGCTGTTACAACTTTCACCATTTATTACTTCACCAATGTCATTGTCCGAACCTGGCCGTCGATCGCTATGCCGATGGCTTGTGAATTAAATAACTGCCTCAATAAAACACATTCAACCTGACTAAGCATTTTTTTAGTAGAACTAATGCTAGCAGAGCTATTCAGGTTGAAAAATTGTGCTTACATTCGGGGTACAATACAACCATGGCTGGGGCATGACTGCGACTTGATGTCCAGACTGCAAACGGTGCCTTTCAAGCGTGCCATCGACTACTGCTATTAGTAGCCACCCAAATAAGTTTTCTTGGCCTCACTAAGTTAATAATGTTCGATAATTGTTCTCTTATCTGCATCACTCGCCTGAGTCATATAACCAAAATAAAGACTGCGACCACATGAATGTGCTTTTTCATGCAAGCTGCCAACAGTGGCTGTCATTTTCGCATTGATTGCTGCCGTTTCACCATCAGTGGGGACGGCTTGACAGCGATTTGATGTGCAGACTGCTATTGGTGCCTTTCAAGCGTGCCTTCGACTACTGCTATGTATAGCTACCCGAATGATTATTTTGGGCCTCACTAAGCTAATGATGTTTGATAATTGTTCTCTTATCCGCATAACTTGCCTGGACCATATAACCAAAATAAAGAATGCAATCACATGAATGTTCTCTTGCATGCAAACCGCTAAAAGTGGCGGTCAGTTTTGCGTTCACTACCGCTGTTTCACCTACAATGGTTACGAAATGGCTGCTCTTTGAAACGCAGATGCTAAAGGTGCTTTTAAGTGTGCCCCCAATTGCTTCTATTTCCCCAAAGGGCCCATGAGCTCGACGGTCGTTCCCCAAATGAGTTTTCTGTGCCTCACTAAGCGAATGATGCTTGATAATTGTTCTCTTATTCGTATTACTTGCCTGAGCCAGATAGCCAAAACAATGCAACCACATAGTTGCGCTTTGGCATGCAAACTGCCAACACTGACTGTCAAATTCGCATTGACTGCTGGTATTTCACCTACAATGGGTACGCATGACTGCACTTTGAAGTGAAAACTGCTGAAGGTTCCTTTCAAGCGCGCCCCGGCTGCTGTTATTTCATCACAGGGCCCGTCATGCTCTAGTATTTTGGGCCTTCATATAGAGTATATTGGGCCTTCATATATTGGCATTATTTACCTCAAAAGGCTGGAAAAAACAGTAGGCGCAGTACAACTACCTGGAAGCAGGCCGCATAACAGGGACATTTTGCTCTGTATTGCTCTTATTTGTTCAAGTGGCTTGATGAAATAAATGACTTGTGCAGAGGTGTAAACCCAACCGACGGTGGGTTTTTGTTATTGCTTGGTTGCATGTATTGGCCTTGAGGGGCATGTAAACTTCATGATGGCTCCGACACGACTGCATTTGTTTTCCTTTCAACATGCAGGCTGCCAACATTGGCGGTCTATTTCGTCTCGGCTGCAGCTACTTCACCATAGGGCCCATCAACTCGAGAATGGCTGCCCTAGTGCGACGTTTGGGCCTCACTAAGGAGATGATGTTTATAACTGTTCTCTTATTTATATTATTTTCATGAGCCAGATAACCAAAATAAACAATGCAACCACATAACTGTGCTTTGCCGTGCTGGCTGCTAAATGTGGCTATCAATTTCACGTTGACTACTGCTTCTTTGTGTGAAGCTGGACAGTGGCTGCCCGAATGAGGATTTTGGGCCCCACATAGCTATTCAGGGTTAATAATTGTATTTGCAATCAGATTTTCCAGCATTTCAGCACGTTTCCATGCCAATACTTATATTGAGCATGATCTCTGTAGGACGTTACTTTTTCAGAATTGAGCTTCCATTAAAAGCAATATGTCACCAAATAAATATCTTCTTTATTTGAGAGGTCACGGGAGAATGCTTGGCTTTCGTTAGTAAGGCGTTGTGCTTCATCGAGTGGCTCAATGCCGGACAGCTCGCAGTAGGAGTCGTTTCTTCACTGTCATCTTCACCCAGTTGGATGATGATGGGTTGGATGTGGTCACTCCCAGACGTATCAAGCCTGAACATTGCCTCCAGGTCCATCACGTCTTGATTCATCACGTCACGTGATTTTCCTCCAGTCTTCCGCCGTTACGTGCTTGATTTTTTCACTCAAGACGTCTTCGACCGGGGACAGCTTGACGTCTCTGTTGTCCCCAGCGATGCCATTTTTGACCTTTGCCCACATGAGCTCGATAGGATTGAATTCGCAGTGGTACGGTGGGAGCCTTAGTACAATGTAACCGGCCCTTTCAGCTGCATTCTTCTCGATGTAGCTCAGAAAGCGTGGCTTTACAGATGCTACCAACTCAAGCAGCTGCTTTTTAACCATCCTTTCGCTGTAGGTGATGTTATTGCTTTTGAGCCACTCCTGTATTTTTTCCTTCTTCCAAGCTGTCGTCGGCAATTTCCCTTGTCGCCGGGAATGGTAAGGTGCATTGTTCATTGTCCAAAACAATGACGCTACCAGCAGGCAACTTCTGCAGAACGTCATTAAAACATCCCTCGAAGAACTTGCCGTCTATTTCTTCGCGGTAGTCACCTGTTTCCTTTTTTTTGCCTCGGAATATATCTAAGCAGCCTCGATGAAGCCATCCTCGCTGCCAATATGCGTCACAATCAGGGCTTGGCTTTTTCAAGAAGGTTGTTTCAGACCCGTCGACAGGCCGTTTGCTCTAGCGTACGCGCTTCTGCAACACCGTGTCTGTCCACACGATCGACCGAGTGTGTCCAGCCTTCTCCGATGTCTCGTCCAGGACAAAGATGTTTCGGCCTTCCACCCGGTAGCGCTCCACGTCACAAAGGTAGCGATTCCGCCATTCAGCGATGTCATCCCGGTCCATAAGAAGCGAATTGCGGCTCCTCTTTTCGTGCTTGAATCAGATCTCGACACGCACGCGACGCACAGTACACCACTTCAGTGATGGGAGGTCCATACGCTTTGAGAACTCCGTAGTTATCTTCTCGACCGTCGGTGTCTTGTTGTGGCGAAAGAAATCATGCACACATGACCTCAGCGTGCACAACATGAAGCTGTCATACTTCGTGCTGCGCCTTATTTTCTCCGCATTTCGTGGGTGCTTTCGCGAGGGCGTCGCCAGTTTGCCACCGGAAATATGCGATGTTTTGACCTCCCTCCTCACCTTGAACACTGTGCTTTCGCTGACACCGAGTATCTCGGCGACAAACTAGGTCGTGGCCTCCACGCTGTGTTCAGGCTCCCTGTTACGCCAATACGTGTAGCAGTGAAGGATCATGTTGCGTAAATCGCTGTTCCGGATGTGGTCACGCTTGTTCCTTTCGAGGTTCCTTGGTGGTGTGGCCACCTCGGTGACACAAGACTTGTTCGGCAACAAAGGATCGTATTCCGATGTCACCTGCTGGGCTCTATGTCTGAAAACTCGCACAGAATGCCTTGCGCGAACTGCAGAGATTGCAGGCTTGCAAAAGAAAAATGTGAGGAGGAAATCATTCGTGAGAACACAAAATAAAAACTATTAATTTTATGCTATTTAACACCAAGAGTATTTATTTAAAACGATGAATTAAGCATTTCTGTACCTTTCCTGCCTCGAGTACACACGGCCCACGTTTGTAACGGTCGCGATAAATGCATATTTTTATATTGTCACAGCCTAGTAGGAGACAGGAAAGCCGGTGTCGAGGACGTGTAAAAGCACTTTATGAGAGCAGTCAACGCGACGTCGTTGTCGTCTCTGTTTTTCTACTCGCGCGCTACTTCAGCGTCGTTCTCATCGCCTGGCACATACCTGCGGCGAAAATATAGGATATGGCAGTATAAGTACTTGTTCAATAGCAACTGATTAATTTTGAGCTCAGAAAAGGAGTAGTAAATCTGCCGTGTACATCTAAACAAGCGCAAAAACCATGCAGAGCTGTTCGTTGTATTGCGCAATGAAGCTAAAGAGCAGATGACGCGCAGCGTTGTGGAAGGCCCGGGGTTATATTTCTGTCGGGATCCAGCCTGTGCTGTCGCATATGAGAGCTCTACTAAACCACTCATCAAAATACAAAAGTCTTTATTGATACCGAGTATTGCGGGTTTCAGAAGCACGATTTCTTGAGTGGAATTATTTTAGTCACGGAGGCAATCGGCTTTCGCGCTTCGGTCATCTGCCCCCCCCCCCCTCCCTAAATTTGTATCCGACTATAGCTTTTACGTTGCTAGCCTATGTTGTTTGTAGATTTTGCGAGGTTATGCTAGGTTTTCATAAGTTGTTGGTAGGCTTGGCTTAGTCATTTCTAGGTTTTGCGGGGTTATGGCAAACTCGGCTAAGTTCTTCCTAGGTTTTGCGAGGTTATGATAGGTTTTCTTAAGTTGTTGTCTCGGTGGGCTTGAAGCTGGAGGTTTTCCAGCAGTCGCCGGCGGGGATCGCTTTCTCGGTGACGTCGAGCGTTTAGGCGCCGGCTCTCGCGTTCCCTGGGCTGAAACTCGGTATCCTCGAGTCGGCGTCGCCTCTTCTCAGCAGCAGCTTCGGTGCGACGCTCCGGATCAGCTCGGGGGCGACGCATCGCTTCTCACTTCAACGTTAACGTTTAACGCTAGAACGTTATCTAGTGAAGCGAGTCTAGCAGTGCTATTGGAGGAATTAGAGGGCAGTAAATGGGACAAAATAGAGCTCAGTGAAGTTAGGAGGCCAAAAGAAGCATATACAGTGCTAAAAAGCGGGCAGGTCCTGTGCTACCGGGGCTTAGCGGAGAAACGACAACTAGGAGTCGGATTCCTGATTAATAAGAATATAGCTGGTAGCATACAGGAATTCTATACCATTACCGAGCGGGTGACTGGTCTTGTTGTGAAACTTAATAAGAGGTACAAAATGAAGGTTGTACAGGTCTACGCCCCTACATCCAGTCATGATGACCGGGAAGTAGAAAGCTTCTATGAAGACGTGGAATCGGCGATGGGTAGAGTGAAAACAAGATACACTATACTAATGGGCGACTTTAACGCCAAGGTAGGCAATAAGCAGGCTGGAGACAAGGCATTGGGGGAATATGGCATAGGCACTAGGAATAGGCGGGGAGAGTTATTAGTGGAGTTTGCGGAACAGAATATTATGCGGATAATGAATACCTTCTTCCGCAAGCGGGATAGCCGAAAGTGGACGTGGAGGAGCCCGAACGGCGAGACTAGAAATAACTTCATACTCTGTGCTAACCCTGGCATCATACAAGATGTGGACGTGCTCAGCAAGGTGCGCTGCAGTGACCAAAGTATAGTAAGAATGCGAATGAGCCTAAACCTGAGGAGGGAACGGAAGAAACTGGCACATAAGAAGCCGATGAATGAGTTAGCGGTAAGAGGGAAAATAGGGGAATCCCAGATCAACCTCCAGAACAGGTATTCGGCTTTAACTCAGGAAGGGGACCCTAGTGTTGAAGCAATGAACGACAATCTTGTGGGCATCATTAAGGAGTGTGCAATGGAAGTCGGTAGTAACTCCGTTAGGCAGGATACCAGTAAACTATCGCAGGAAACGAAAGATCTGATCAAGAAACGCAATGTATGAAAGCCTCTAACCCTACAGCTAGAATAGAACTGACAGAACTTTCGAAGTTAATCAATAAGCGTAAGACAGCTGACATAAGGAAGTGTAATATGGATAGAATTGAACATGCTCTCAGGAACGGAGGAAGCCTAAAAACAGTGAAGAAGAAACTAGGAATTGGCAAGAATGAGATGTATGCGTTAAGAGACCAAGCCGGCAAATCATTACTAATATGGTTGAGATAGTTCAAGTTGCTGAGGAGTTTTATAGAGATTTATACAGTACCAGTGGCACCCACGACGGTAATGGAAGAGAAAATAGTCTAGAGGAATTCGAAATCCCAAACGTAACGCCGGAAGAAGTAAAGAAAGTCTTGGGAGATATGCAAAGGGGGAAGGCTGCTGGGGAGGATCAGGTAACAGCAGATTTGTTGAAGGATGGTAGGCAGATTGTTCTAGAGAAACTGGCCACCCTGTATACGCAATGCCTCATGACCTCGAGCGTACCGGAATCTTGGAAGAACGCCAATAAAATATTAATCCATAAGAAAGGGGATGCCAAACATTTGGAAAATTATAGACCGATCAGCTTACTGTTCGTTGCCTACAAAGTATTTACCAAGGTAATCGCAAAGAGAATAGGGAACACCTTAGACTTCTGTCAACCAAAAGACCGGGCAGAATTTTGTAAAGGCTACTCAACAATAGATCATATTCACACTATCAATCAGACTATAGAAAAATGTGCGGAATATAACCAACCCTTATATATAGCTTTCATTGATTACGAGAAAGCGTTTGATTCTGTCGAAACCTCAGCAGTCATGGGGGCATTACGGCATCAGGGTGTAGACGAGCCGTATGTAAAAATACTGAAAGATATCTATAGCGGCTCCACAGCCACCGTAGTCCCCATAAAGAAAGCAACAAAATCCCAATAAAGAAAGGCGTCAGACAGGGAGATATGATCTCTCCAATGCTATTCACAGCGTGTTTACAGGAGGTATTCAGACACCTGGATTGGGAAGAATTGGGGATAAAAGTTAATGGAGAATACCTTAGCAACTTGCGATTCGCTGATGATGTTGCCTTGCTTAGTAACTCATGGACCAATTGCAATGAATGCTCACTGACTTGGAGAGGCAACGCCGGAGGGTGGGTCTAAAAATTAATCTGCAGAAAACTAAATTAATGTTTAACAGTCTCGGAAGAGAACAGCAGTTTACGATAGGTAGTGAGTCACTGGAAGTGGTAACGGAATACATCTACTTAGGACAGGTAGTGACAGCGGATCCGGATCATGAGACTGAAATAATCAGAATAAGAATGGGCTGGGCTGCGTTTGGCAGGCATTCTCAGATCATGAACAGCAGGTTGCCGTTATCCCTCAAGAGAAAAGTTTATAACAGCTGTGTTTTACCAGTACTCACGTACGGGGCAGAAACCTGGAGGCTTACGAAAAGCGTTCTACTTAAATTGAGGATGACGCAACGAGCTATGGAAAGAAGAATGATACGTGCAACGTTAAGGGATAAGAAAAGAGCAGATTGGGTGAGGGAACAAACGTGAGTTAATGGCATCTTAGTTGAAATCAACAAAAAGAAATGGGCATGGGCAGGACTCGTTATGAGGAGGGAAGATAACCGATGGTCGTTAAGAGTTACGGAATGGATTCCAAGGGAAGGGAAGCGTAGCAGGGGGCGGCAGAGAGTTATGTGGGCGGATGAAATTAAGAAGTTTGCAGGGACGACATGGCCACAATTAGTAGATGACCGGGGTTGTTGGAGAAGTATGGGAGAGGCCTTTGCCCTGCAGTGGGCGTAACCAGGCTGATGATGATGATGAGGCTCTTCCTGGTAAGCCGCTTCTTCTTCGGGCATCCGGACTTTCTTCGGTCTTCTCATCGCAGCATCACGTACGCACGGGGTAGAGGAGACAAGAGGTGTGTCGCCGCGCCGGCTGTTCCGTTACGCCACTTGCCTGTGACGTAACGACTCCGGCCTACGCGCGTGGGGTGCGAGGAGGTCACGTGGCTCTGTGTTCTCACAGGTGGTTGCTAGGCAACGCGAGGTGTTCGCTAAGCTGGGCTATAGCTGGGTTGAGTTTCTTGGCAACGCTCTACGGCGGAACCTAAAGGCTAAACAGCACCGCTCCTAAAGAAGAAAGAAAATAAGACAACTTAAGGGGCCCCTCACCAGATCTGGCCATTTTGAGATGACGAGCACAGAGCATACATAGCGCGATAACAATCGTCTATGCAAAGTATTACATCAATTCGCGCCGCGGAATGATCTGAAAATGCAAACAGAACGCCGTTTTCCTTTCTCGCGGCCGCCGGGCTCCAAGCCGGACGATGGCGTAGTCGTGCCGTCTGCTTACGTAGTCGTGTCCGCATTGTGACGTCGCTCGAGGGGACAGGTGACTTCTAGAATTATTCAAGGCATCTGTTATCTGTGCGATCTGTTGCTTGAACTGGCGAATTGAAATTTGGAGTAATAATAAAACACTCAAACGGAATGCGTGCGTGTTTTTTGTGTTTTTTTACTTCGCACCAAAGCAAGAGAGATGTACTTCCGCATCGTCTGCTTATTCCCACGGTCGTGTGGTCAGGTGCGCAGGTACCGAAACTATGTCATTTTTTACCGTGTCCCAGCGCGTGATCATGGTCTGCGATCCGCTTGTTCTGCCTTAGTGTTCGTGTAGCACAGAATTAAATCGTTAGTCATGTATCCCTTGTGTGCGCGCGCAAAATCGTGCGCGGTGTGAACGAGACAACAGCTCGCGTGCGACGCCGCACGCAAGAAGTGTGTAGCGTCGGAAAAAGAAAGACAGGAGCAAAAAGAAAAAAAAAATGAAGGTGGGGCCTGGTACGTATGCGTCACGCGATCCTCGAGGTCCGGCACAGGAGAGCGCAGGGAAGGAATTTCGCTTGCGTAAAAAAAATTGCATTATGGGGTTTTACGTGCCAAAACTACTTTCTGATTATGAGGCAGCCGTAGTGGGGGACTCCAGAAATTTCGACCAGCTGGTGTTTTTTTACGTGCACCTCAATCTAAACACACGGATATTTTCGCATTTCGCTCCCATTGAAATGCGGCCGTCGTGCCGGGTTTCGATCCCGCGCCCTCGTTCCTAGCAGCGGAACACCATAGGCACTAAGCATCCACGGCGGCTTTTCGCTTGCGTAAGCTAGGCGGGGCGAGTGGAGAGAGCGTCTTGCTTGGCAGTGGAGCCCCCCTGCTGAAATTATTAAAAAAGGTAAATAATGGGGTTTTAGGTGCCAAAACCAGTTCCTTGATTATGAGGCACACCGTAGTGGGGGACTCCGGAAATTTCGATCCGCTGGGGTTCTTTAACGTGCACCTAAATCTAAGTACTTTCCAAGTTAATCAACAAGCGTAATATAGCGGACATAAGGAAGTGTAATATGGATAGAATTGAGCGCGCTCTCACGAATGGGGGAAGCCTAAAAGCAGTGAAGAAGAAACTAGGAATAGGCATGCAAGAAGTAATTAATAAAGGGAAAATGAGATATCCACCTAAACGTAGCTAAGTGCTACAAATGAAACCCATAGTTGGGTTTCCTTTGTTTCCTTATGATTGCTCAGATGGAATAGCGGTTGCCCCGAATAGGTGGTGGTCCCGGGTTCGAGACCCGGACCTGGACGAATTTTCCTTCAACTGCGAAGCTTTTCTTTCGAGGAGCCCGTATGGGTTTCCTTTGTAGCACTTAGCTACATTTAGGTGGATGTCTCATTTTCCCTTTAATAATTACTTCTCTCCACCTTGCGGGTTTCCGCAGAACTATTACGTCAAACTCTTGCCTTTGCTTATGAGTTGTTGATAAATTCGATTTTACCTGCCAGCTGCTAGCTGCCACGTTAGCTCAGATGGCAGAGCGGCTGTCCCGGAAAGGCGGTGGTTCCGGGTTCGAGTCCCGGACCAAGACAAACTTTTCTTCAACTGCGAAGCTTTCCTTTCGATTAACCCGTATGGGTTTCCCTTGTAGCACTTAGCTACGTTTAGGTGGATGTCTCATTTTCCCTTTATTAATTACCTTGCGGGTTTCCGCAGAACTATTACGTCAAACTCTTGCCTTTGCTTATGAGTTGTTGATAAATTCGATTTTACCTGCCAGCTGCTAGCTGCCACGTTAGCTCAGATGGCAGAGCGGCTGTCCCAAAAAGACGGTGGTTCCGGGTTCGAGTCCCGGACCAAGACAAACTTTTCTTCAACTGCGAAGCTTTCCTTTCGATTAACCCGTATGGGTTTCCCTTGTAGCACTTAGCTACGTTTAGGTGGATGTCTCATTTTCCCTTTATTAATTACTTTTCTCCACCTTGCGGGTTTCCGCAGAACTATTACGTCAAATTCTAGGAGTTCTATAGAGATTTATACAGTACCAGTGGCACCCACGACGATAACGGAAGAGGCAATAGTCTAGAGGAATTTGACATCCCACAAGTAACGGTGGTGGAAGTAAAGAAAGCCTTGGGAGCTGTTGTGAGGATTGGGAGGTCAATCCCATCGCTCGTAATCAGTTGTGAGGATTGGAGTCGGGCATGAATTAGATGGTAGCTGGCCCATGCCGTCGTCCAACTTATTCACGCTGAGGCCGTTGTTGAAGGGAATGACTGCTGCTCATCGAGAACGAGGAATATGGGTTTATTTACAGTATCTACACCAGGACGTTGCAGTTCATCAGTCTAGCATGACTACGAGAGAAAGTACATCATTCTAGCATGACTGCGAGAGAAAGTACACTGAGCAGCCGCACAACAGCGGTTTATAAACACTCGTCCCTCCCTCGATCCCAAGGTGAGGGAAACGTTCGACCAGGCATCGTAAACGAGCCGCATCTCTGCCGGAGGGACACACTCACACACAAGCTTCTGCACAGGTTCACGGCCCCCATCGACGTCAGACGGTCTTCGCAGTGCTCGGAGCTTACGTCAGGAAAGGCACATTTTATTCCCCGAGCTGACCCCCGCAGCGCGGCCGCCGGTTGTCCATTGTCTTGCGTCTTGAAAGGCGCGTGGGAAGGGGCCTCCAACTACGTTCCCTCGGGCACTCACCCGCTCGTGGCAGACGAGGTTGGCGGTGGTGTGTTCAGTCATAAAGCCTGGTCCGTCGAACTCATCTTGGCTCCCTCGAGGGAGAGGCGAGGACGCGGCATTGTCCTCCGTACACAGTAGATTTAGTGACGCCGTTTGGCTAGAGCGTAGCGGTGCCTTTCCAAGAAAAGTTGAAGGCGCTTTCGCAACTGGCTGGTAAAACTTGCACTTCAGCGGGCCGTTCTTAACACTATGTAAAGGGGGAAGATAGCTGGGGAGGATCAGGTAACATCAGATTTGTTGAAGGATGGGGGGCAGATTGTTCTAGAAAAACTGGCCACCCTGTATATGCAATGCCTCATGACCTCAAGCGTACCGGAATCTTGGAAGAACGCCAATAAAATGTTAATCCATTAGAAAGGAGACGCCAAAGAATTGAAAAATTATAGACCGATCAGCTTACTGTTCGTTGCCTACAAAGTATTTACCAAGGTAATCGTAAAGAGAATAGGCAACACCTTAGACTTCTGTTAACCAAAAGACCAGGCAGAATTTCGTAAAGGCTACTCAACAATACACCATATTCACACTATCAATCAGACGATAGAGAAATGTGCGGAATATAACCAACCCTTATATATAGCTTTCATTCATTACAAGAAAGTATTTCATTCAGTCGAAACCTCTGCAGTCATGCAGGCATCACGTAATCAGGGTGTAGAACAGCCGTATGTAAAAATACTGAAAGATATCCATAGCGGTTCCACAGCCACCGTAGTCCTCCATAAAGAAAGCAACAAAATCCCGATAAAAAGGGGTGTCAGGCAGGGAGATGCGATCTCTCCAATGCTATTCACAGTGTATTTACAGGAGGCATTCAGAGGCCTGGATTGGGAAGAATTGTGGATAAGAGTTAATGGAGAGTAGCTCAGTAACTTGCAATTCGCTTATGATACAGCCTTGCTTAGTAACTCATGGACCAATTGCAATGCATGCTCACTGCCCTGGACAGGCAAAACAGAAGGGTGGGTGTAAAATTAATCTGCAGAAAACTAAAGTAACAGCAGTTTACAATAGGTAGCGAGGCATTGGAAGTGGTTAAAATTAAATTATGGGGTTTTACGTGCCAGAACCACTTTCATATTATGAGGCACGCCGTAGTGGGGGACTCCTGAAATTTGGACCACCTGGGGTTCTTTAACGTGCACCTAAATCTAAGCACGCGGGTGTTATCGCATTTCGCCCCCACCGGAATGTGGCCGCTGTGGCCGGGATTCGATCCCTTGACCTCGTGCTCAGCAGTCTAACACCATGGCTACTGAGCAACCATGGCGGGTACTGGAAGTGGTAAGGGAATACATCTACTTAGGGCAGACAGTGACCTCGGATCTGGATCTTGAGACTGAAATAATCAGAAGAATAAGAATGGGCTAGGGTGCGTTTCGCAGGCATTCTCAGATCATGATCAGCAGGTTGCCATTATCCATCAAGAGAAAAGTGTATCACAGCTGCCTCTTACCAGCACTCACGTACGGCGCAGAAACCTGGAGGCTTACGAAAAGGGTTCTACTTTAATTGAGGGCTGCACAACGAGCTCTGGAAAGAGAATGACGGCTGTAAGGTTAAAGGGGGGGGGGGATAATAAGAGAGCAGAATGGGTGAGGGAACAAACGCGAGGTAATGACATCTTAGTTGAAATCAAGAAAAAGAAATTGGCATGGGCATGTAATGAGGATGAAAGATAACCGATGCTCACTATGGGTTATGAACTGCATTCTAAGAGAAGGGAAGTGCAGCAGGGGCGGCAGAAAGTTAGGTGGGCGAATGAGATTAAGAAGTTTGCAGGGACAACATGGCCACAATTAGCACATGACCGGGGTGCTTGGAGAAGTATGGGAGAGGTCTTTGCCCTGCAGTGGGCGTAGCCAGGCTGATGATGAAATCTACGTACTTGGGGGATTGTGAGGTCAATCCCTCCGTTCGTAACCAGTTGTCAAGATTGGAGTCGGGCATGAATTAGATGGTAGCTGGCCCATGCCGTCGTCCAACTTATCCACGCTGAGGACGCTGTTGAAGGGAAGGACTGCTTCTCATCGAGAACGAGGAATATGTGTTTATTTACAGTATCTACATGAGGACGTTGCAGTTCATCGTGAGATACTACACTGAGCAGCCACAGAACAGTGGTTTATAAACACTCGATCCTCCCTCGATCCCAAGGTGAGGGAAACGTTCGACCAGGCACCGTAGACAAGGGCTTACACACACACCTCTTTGCGCGACGTTCACGGTCCCCAACCGACGTCAGACGGCCTTCGCAGAACTCGGAGGTGACGTCAGGAACGGCACATCCGATTTCCCGAGCTGACCCCCGCATTGCGGCCGCCGGTTGTCCAATATTGTTTTCCGTCTTGAACGGCGCGTGGGAAGGGGCCTCCGGAGACGTTCCCTCGGTAACTCCCCCGCTCATAGCAGATCGGCGGTGGCGAGTTCAGTAACAGTAGTTGGTGCGCCGATCGCGTTTAGTCACAACGGCGCCGAGGCTAGAGCGTAACGGTGGCCTTCCAAGAAAAGTTGACGCCGCTGTCGCAACAGGCTGGCAAAACTTGCACCTCTGCGGGCACTTCTTAATAGTACACGGGTGTTTCCGCATTTCGCCTGCATCCAAATGCGGCCGCTGTGGCTGGGATTCCATTCCGCGACCTCGTGTTCAGTAGCACAAAACCATAGCCACTGAGCAACCGCAGCGGGTGCTGACATCATGGGCTCGTGGCACTGAAATATTTCTTTCTCGGCTATTATTGAGCCGATTTGGTAAATTTTTGCGGCGGAATGCTCCCTGGAGGATACGCAACAACTTCCAGCGTATAACTAAAACTTGCTATGGAGGCCTGGTGAGGGGCCCTTTAAGAACAGAAAGAAAAATTAAAGAAAGAATGAAAAATATTTGTGTGGGTGCTGTGTTCTTTATGTGTGCTGTGTACTTAGTTCTTTACCGCCTTCTGGCAACTGATACTGCAGCCTTATACAATGCTGTTGCTGTCTTGCATTTTTCCCAACATAAAGCTTAGTCTAGGTGGGGCATGAGTGCATTCTGCTACGCTTTCTTTTCATCATTCGTCTTTTCTTTTTAACTATGTAGTTGGGCCGCGTGCATATGAAGCTAGTGAATTGGCATTGTTGAACGCAAACTGAGGAATTAGAGCCACTTATCTGTCTCAGCTGAAAACAGTTTTTTTTGTTTGCTCTTTTGTTATCTGTTTGTTATTTAGTATGTAACGTTGCCATAGGGTCTCGATTATGACGTTGGGCGAGTTAGAGCGCGGGGTTTAGGCATTCACTCTATGAGCCTACGCGTGTATGGTCTCGTCCTTTTTCTTTTCATTGTGAAAGCAATTACATGGACACGCCAAGCGTATCCCTGCTGGCGGCGTCGCCGTGAAGTTTCGTATAAAGTGCAAGGGCGATAACACCGTCGCCGGGCGCCCTACGCTGCATATGTGAGTGAAGTCATGCAAAAGGGGCGGACGATCGCGGCGCAATCTGGCCCGAATGCGAAGGGGAAGTGCGAAGGGGAAAGGGACGAATGCGAAGGGGAAGTGCGCCGTCTTCTCTCGCGCGCGAGGCACTGTGCCGCGGCCATTCAGGACAACAACAACAACCCAGCGTTGCGTGGCGCCAGGGCAGGTGTGGCGGTTGCGGGTGGCCTTATCTAGAGAGCGAACTGTGTTCGGGGCAGAGTATAGGTACGTCGGCGGCTCGTTGCTTTGTGCGTGTCCTCGGCGCTCGCTTTGCCTTGAAGCGATAGACAGCATGAAGGTCACTTCGCTCGCTGCTTTCGCGTTTCCTCACGCCAGCGTTTTGACAGCGAGTGCTCGCAGCCATCAAATGTGATGTGTTCATGTTTGCTGTGCCCGCTGACGCCGTGCTTATTCAATTTAGTCAGCAAGCGAGCGTTTACAAGTTGACAAGGCCGATAAAAGGCTATGCTTACTTCGCATGGGTGTCTGATAATTTGCTTTCACAATCGATGCTTCGCCTGTCGGGTGAAACTGCGTCTTTCCTTTGTTTATTTTTTGTCAAAGTGGTTTCGATACATATGATGCGAAATTTTGTAGGAGCCAGGCGAAGGACACCTGCGCGTTAATAGATAAATAGAAAAATGTACTGCATGTATACGCCATACCTCTTTCCTAAAGAGTTTGCGGCTTGCTTACTTTAGTTTATGTTTACATGGTTACTAAATGTGAATGAATGAATGGTGCGGGTGAACGGCGCGCCCGTCTGGTTTCGTAAACTTATAGGAGGATCAAATGAAAATACAGCCGGGGAAATTCTGTACTGCAGGTATTTGCAGCGCTTGCGCCGCAATCACAAAATGCAAAAATTTCTGCATTATGTGGGCTCACTTTGTTTTATCCTCGCCCTTCCGCAGTAAACCGCTCGGGAATTTTCCGCAGCGGCGCATTGTTTCATAGAGTAAAATTTGAGCCGAGGGCGGATTATGTTTTCCTGAAGTCCTGAAGTTTAGATTTTATCAAACCCCTCACCCGTTCAGCGTAAACTTTCATGCCTGTGCCGGCTTCCTTTTCTTCTTTTATTTTTACAGCTTTCGTACAAGCGATTAGAAGCTCTGTATATGAAAGCTAATTGTCCCTGTAACGAGGTTTTTGCCAAGCCAGGAGAGCTGCGTGTGATGGGTTTTTACTCGAGAGAGAAGGCCTCCTTATAACTTTTTTGCACCAGCATTGCGTAGCTACGGGAAAGCAAGGCAATCTTGGAAATTCGGCACGGAGGAGCCGCAGATTAGGCGGAGTTCGTAAAGATAAAAGTAAAGCAATGGTTTAACATTATAACCCTCAAAAAATTAACGTGCGTGAATGTGTGTGCGTGTGGGCGTAGGGGGGTCGGGCGCAACTACGGTGACTAGACCGCAAAAAACAAATATGCTTTTTCAGTAAGTGCCAATGTTGGCGCTGTGGACCCTGTAGCAGACGACCTTTTGCCTAAAGGGTCGTCTGCATCGGTAAGCTGTGGAGAGAGAGGGGGAGAAAAATGGCCCGGGGAGGGCGCCAATGCTTGTCGCTAAGGCCATGGCCCGATAAGCTGCGTTGTAAAATTGTGTGCAGCAACGCAACCCCCAAAACTGTTCGCGAACGCCGCCGCCATTTGAATTTTGCACGTGTACCGGCGAAGTAATTTCAGACCTGCAGAACTTCATGTGATTATCCCATTGAGGTAAAAGAAACTGCAAGATAAGCATTCATTCATTCGTTATATCCCACCGCGGACTCTCGCTATAGACGCGTGCTAGTCGCCATAAACGTCTCTGAAGGGAGACCTGTTCAATTCTGCGCCTTGAGCCACGTTTGAGAATGTAATTGCGTTCTTTTGGCATGACATGCGATGTGGGATATATATATATATATATATATATATATATATATATATATATATATATATATCTATATATATATATATATATATATATATATATATATATATATATATATATATATATATATGATGAACCGCGAAGAAGTAGTAGACGAAGAACTAAAGGAGTGTTGTGGCGGCTATGTTTGCCTCCGTCCGCAACCTCGTGCTCGCGTCCCTCAGGTCGACAGGATAATGATCTGGCAGCCACCTCACCGGCCTCACATCACCATGCAAGTATTGAACAACACGGTGTGAACCCAGCGCTCACAGCTCCACCACCGACACCGACCAGCATCATGACCGCGTCACCGCAAATCTTGGACATACCCAAGTACACCGGATCACCGGACGATGGGCCCGTGGAAGACTGGTTTCGCCTCTTGGAGCGCCACGCATCCGGTGCATCATGGTTGTAACAAGATATGGAAGCCAATTTCAATGACTACGTCACCGGTGATACATTTGGCTTCTACTTAACGCACATATATGATAACGATGACTCATGAGAGAAAATCAAGGAAGGGATGCTCAGTCGATTTAAGGTGTACCCTGCGACTCCCTCATTATCCAACAGCTGGAAACATTACAACTGGTTTGCCGCAGTCACCAGCAGTCTGCACGTAGCGATCATCATCAGTTCCAACCAAAATCACTAGTGGCCAGATCGTCGACAACTTTCCCATGTAGTGATCCTCCCGAAAAGAGGGGCGCAAAACGCATGCCTTGCATTATGATGACGACCGCGAAACCATCTTCATCTACGCTCTCGAAATTTTACGCGCTCACACCGTTGTCTTGTACGCGCTGCCCACCACCGGGTTTCTTGCCATGTGACACTTCAACGGCTTTCAAACAATGCCCAATCTCAAGCGCAGCTGTTACTTATTCTGATGAAACGAAGTGAACTTGCTTACTGCCAGGACGAAATCAAAATACAATTGCCAGCACCAACGCGCACACAATTTCACAATTTCACAATTTATTTATTTATTAATAACACCTTTCAAAGCGAAGACAATTTGGAGCCATATACATCTAGAAATCTAGCTGCTCCGCGACTCTCAAGCCTTCTGCGTACTACACCTCAACAAGACGCTGCCAGTGCAGAAACGTCGCACACGCAAAGCAGCGTCAGGCACTGTGTGGAACCATCGAAGCGCCCATTCGTCAAGTCGTTGCGGCAGCCTCGAAAAAGCCTTCTGAGAACGCTGCCACACTGTACTCGCCATCAGACAAATCTCACAAGAAGGAGCAGTGTAACGCCAGTCATTCAGCTCTACGTCATTTAGGGCCAGCAATCAAAGGAATATTCTTTAGATACGCTACCTGAGCAGCTGTCGCAACAACATCAGAAAGATCAACTACCGCAGCTTCAGGAACCACTTCACCGACTCCGAAGGCAACTTCGATACGGACGACAACGGAGAGCGTCGCGGAAAACACAGATGCAACAAGGAAAACGTCAGTGCGCAAGGCAACTAAACCTGAAACGAATGTCACAAATACGACGTTAGAAAGAAACATGGTCAAACACATCTTGAACACCAACTATCAGGACTGCTACCACGCCAAGGATTCCTGCGACCATGCAGTGCGCAACGAGCAAAAAGACACAGACATTTTCCAGGCGTACAAGACCAACAAATACGTCGCCTCACCGACCCAGTCCACCGAAGGTTTGAGCAGGAGACACCACGTGTCTCCAATTTGCAACGACACTTCGGTTCCCACTGTTCCCTTGCGTCCAAACACCTTCCTTCATCGGGGCACACATATGTCGTCCGGAGTGCAACAACCAGCCTCGGCCACCTGAGCTCTGCTGGTCGTCATCAGAATGCCAGACAGACATCGTCCATATGTGAGGACATTATGACGGTATCATCCGCCCTTGTACCTGCTACTCTCTCGGCGGGAGGGGGAAGCGTGTTAGGAACCACACAATAGGACGGCACGGTGCAATGGAGGAGAAAGAGGTAGACGAAGGATAAAGGCCGTGTTCGGGCGACCATGTTTGTCTCCGCCCGCAACCTCCTGCTCGCGTCATATATATATATATATATATATATATATATATATATATATATATATATATATATATATATATATATATATATATATATAGACGAGAAGAAAGGGGGTTAACCGAGGGACCCGATATTTATTAGTCACATAATGAGAAGCCAACAAACACTGACACCAAGTACAACAAGGGGAAATTGCATGAGCTTAATAAATGAAATAATGTAATGAGAAATTAATGAAAATTAAAGTGGATAAAAAAACAACTTGCCGCAGGTGGGAACCGAACCCACAACCTTCGCATGTCGCGTGCGATGCTCTACCAATTGAGCTACCGCGGTGGCGTTTCCCCATCCACTTTCTTGGGTATTTATGTGTACTAGTAGAACCCTGGGAGTGTTAGCCAGCGCCCCCACTCACAAACCATGGCGGCGGACGTGGAACGTCTTTTTTGCCGCAGGCGTCACGAGAACGTGATCTTTTCGGGTGAAGGCAACTGGTCAAAGGTAAATCAAAGTCAAAGTCAATCAAATCAAAGTCAAAGGCGCCCTAAAGGTAAATATTACCTCAACGTGGACTGTTGAAATACAATCCAGAAGCCTCGAAACGCTTGTTTCGTGCGAAGAAGAGACTTATTCTGAGAAAAAAAGGCGTTCTGAAGCGTCCGCGTACCTCTGGCGCAGTTCAAATCACCCGCCCTCCGATCGATCGAGGAGTATTGAGGTCATGGTCTCATAGCGACGTTGCGCTGTCGGTGAGTAAAACGGCTCCCGCAGACGGCGCTACGGCTTTTCTGCAGAAACCGCAAACGCGCGTCCAGAAACAGAGCCAAGACAGAGCCGACAGTAGCGCGAAAGCGGAACTATCGTGGCTAGCGGAAGGGAAAGCGCACGACGATAAGCTGGTTCTTTATTTTATGAGGCAAACTTCGACGTTTGTTGGAATGGATGACCCTGACAACGACACATTAGCTCGCGATGCTGGGCTCGAGTTCAGCGATTCAAGCACTGATGAACGTGACCTGCTGTTGAGGGCTCGCGCTGCCGGCGTCGTTGCGTACTACTACGACGACGGCCTGCTTTGAAAGGCACTTCACGCGACTTCAGTAAGTTGGCGTTGAACTCGCAATCCTCTGGAAGAAAGTGCAGCGAGCACACTACGTGATTTCTCGGCTCTTTGCCAGCGCGCTGTGGCAGAGGTACGGCACTTAACCACTTCGAACGGAGAGGTTCAGTCGTTGGCACACAGTGATAAGAAACATTGGATTCGCCGCTGCAACTGCCCTTGGCCAAGTTCCGCGGACCGTTCGCGCATCCCACGACACCACATGGACGTGGCATTCTCGCTGCTTGTTCCAAATGCAAGTTTCGCGAGCCAGCAAGACCACCGCAGCACGACGCGATAAAGACACAACTGAAACTCCAAAGCGCGCGCGGCGCGAAGTCGAGCGCGCAGAGTCGAGCGAAAACGAAACCTTTCGATCACCCATACTATTCAAGGGTAACGTGAAAATGTTATTTTTTTCTTAGAATCGAATAGAAGTAGGCAAGTAGCATTTTCTTCCGTCTTGTAATCTAATGAAATTATCTTTTTAATACGAGTAGTTGAGTACTAGTGACATAAATTATAATGAGGACTGCTTTCGTCATCGTGCTAGTACCGGAATGTCGCTGGGCGGTCTCAAATCGTGTCATGCATTTACCTCAATTTCTCGGTTACTAAAGCTCTGTTTGCGATTATATTGACGCCTTAGATGTTCTAGAGCATTGCTTTATCACTTTAACTTGACTTTCTGGTGACCTTTAGTGTCCCTTTGATATTGGAATTAAAGGAATGAGAAATGAATGGAAATGAAAGTGCATGAAAAAACTTGTCGCAGGTAAGGAACGATCCTACGTCTTCGCATTACGCGTGCAATGCTCTACCAATTGACCTACCGCGGCGCCGTTTTCCTATCCACTTTCTGGGGTATTTATATGTTACTACGAGAAGTAATCGTGAGAGTGTTAGCCAGCGCCACCACTCACAAACATTGATGCCTTCAGGTAGCACGTGTGGGGTTATTGCCTTCACCCAAAAAGATCATGTGCTCTTGACGCCTGCGGCAGAGAGGATGTTCCACATCTGCCGCCAAAGTTTGTGAGTGGTGGCACTGGCTAACACTCCCAGGGTTATTTCCAGTAGTAACACAAATACAAGTGGATGGGAGAACGGCGCCGCGGTAACTCGATCGGTAGAGCATCGCACGGGTAATGCGAAGACGTTGGATCGTTCCCCACCTGCGGGAAGTTCTTTTGGATCCACTTTAAGTTCCATTAGTTTCTCATTTCTTTAATTCATTAAGTACAAGTAATTCCCTTGTGCTGACCTAAATGTCGGTGATGGCTTCGTATGATAGTATTAAAAAAGCGGGGCCCTCGGTTAACCCCTCTCTTCTCGTTCATATATATATATATATATATATATATATATATATATATATATATATATATATATATATATATATATATATATATATATATATACTCGTCCAGTTTTGTTGCTCCTTACCTCATTATTTTCTTCCTTTTAATTTAAATCGCTGCTAATTTCTCTTATGCTTTCTTTGGTGTGTTGACAGTTGGCGTTATATGGTTCTGATTAACCAAAATCGAGCCCCCTTGCCCCCTGGTTTCCATTCTTTTAGGTTATACATACATACATACATACATACATACATACATACATACATACATACATACATACATACATACATACATACATACATACATACATACATACATACATACATACACACACATACATACATACATACATACATACATACATACATACATACATACATACATACATACATACATACATACATACATACATACATACATACATACATACATACATACATACATACATACATACATACATACATACATACAAACTGTGTGTTAAGGTGCCTCTAAAAGGCCTGTTTTAATTCTAGTCGGCAAGCCGTCCAAAGCCTTCAGATAGCAAAAACGAAACAATTTCAAAAGTATCCAACGTGTTGTTCCAGAACCCGTCGACAAACCAGCAACAGAGAACGAATACACATCCAACCACAAAGAGCCTCTCTACGAGAGATGATTGATCTGGATGGAAATTGTTCCTGGCCATCTCAGCATGTATGGAAGTACAAGTGCAGTAGCTTAGCGTATCCTGCCTGTTACTCATCGTGTTGTATCGTGTTCTCACATTCTTTGTTTGCCTATTTTCTAAGTGTTTGGAATACGACGGAGCAAAAGAGAGCTGCGCAGGAAATAAGATGGCAGGGCCAGAAAAGCAGACTCAAGTTTGGGACACGGGACGGATGCTTACTATACTATGCCCCCTTCCGTTCGCGCCTGTCTGGTGTGGCGGAAAGAGTGATTTTGTTTTGGGCCGCGTGATCAAGAAGTAATTCACTCTGGAACAAGAATCCGTGGAATCTGCGGTCCGCTGCTCTAAGGTGGCAAGCATTTGCTACACCAGACGCTTCCCCGCATATTCTTTTTCTGTATCTGCTATTTCCCCACCGTCGGCACAACCGGAAGCAGTCGATGAAGCTACGAGCTGAAGGAAAAAAATTGACTCTGAAGTAACTACGTTTTATCGCATTTAGTTGCGATGCTTACAGATATGTCTTGTACTCAGAGGCTGTTTGGACGGCATTCGAGTTAGTTATACGTGCGTAAATTGTATTCCGTTTAGTGAGCGCCAAGAATACAGAGAACCGAAGGGCTTGATATTTTGTTACAGCCACACGAAACCAACAGACAATTAAGCGAGGGAAATAGGCAAAATTATAGTTCTTCTTAACTGAAATGTTCATTTAATGAGAAAGACCGAAACGGAAGTTGACTGAAAGACAACCTGCTGCAATTGGGGGCCGCACCCGCATCTTCCGCTGCACATTTGCAATGCTTTAATACTGAGCTACCGCTGTCCATCTAGTTGCCCTGGGGGTGTTCGTCAGCGCCGCTCAGGCGCATGGCGGTGCACGTGGAAAGACCTTTCAATCATTAGCCTAGGTGTTTCATGTCTGTGTCACACAACGCAGATTTTGTGCTTTACAATGAGTTTTGTTTGATTTTTTTGTTTTGGCGCTGAAATCAATTACCGTTTCGTGACAGGACGCATTTCACGTGTGTTCACGAACCCACGCAGGTGCCTATCTCGCTTTCAATTTAAGTTTCCTGTGCTTTTGTGACAGGTTCTCTCCACAAAGAAATTATTAGACGCGTAAATATGATTTCGACATTTCTTTTGTGAGGTTTTCTTTTTAGAAAACAGAAAAGGCAGTGATTTTCGCCCGCATATTTTAAGGTGGCCGAAGAAATGATAAAATGTAACTCCCTTTGATAAGAAGCCTTTGTCATATTAAGGAATTAGAGTTATGCTTCTTTCTATGCCGCATAACGCGAAGTTCTGCTAAATGCGAAATGACCTGGTTCTGACTACAGAGATCTTGTGAGAAAAGAGGCGCCCATTTGCATTTCCGCGGCCTAATACGCTGACATTATACCAAGCGATTACGAAGAACACAACACGGAAGAGGCGAAAATATATGCAGATCCCACGCATTGTGAGAATTGATGTAAGCGAAGCTTCCCATGCTGGATGACTAGATTGATGATAATTAGCGGCGATGTTTACTCTTAAGCTTAACTTAATCAACGTTTCATCTAACATGAGAGTGGTGAGTTGATTTTAAACGTTACCCTGCGGACGCCAGTGCGGTTTGTCTGCGTAGCAGACAGAACAAGCAGGGAGAGGTGTTTCCTTGAGAAGTTGTTTTGCGCCATATTTCATAACCTCTGAGAGGATTGAGCATAGCCGTTGCCTCACATGGCATTGCAGCAGAAGTATTAAACTTGAATTGGGTTTTGGGGCTGTACGTCCCAAAACCACAATCGCATTATGAGGCACGCCGTTCTGGCGGACTCCGAATTAATTTTGACACCGTGATGCTCTTTAACCTGTCCCAATATCTATGTGCACGTGCGTTTTGTATTTCGCCCCCGTCGAGATGCGGCTGCGGCGATCGTGATCAAATCCGCGACCTCTAGCAATACCATAGCCTCAGAGCTACCGCGGCGGACACGCAAGTATTGATTTGACGGTCGACCGCTTCCGCAGTGTCGCCTGGGCCCTGCGGTGCGCTTTAATTAATGCGGCTCGGCTTCTGCACGCCTTGCGGGGTTTGTCCGCTTGAGGTGTTTGCATGGTGTTTATTTTTCTGAAATAACATCAACCTACTGTTCCGTGCCTTGAACTTAAGCTTATCCAGTTTCCCCGCAACCGCCGTCGTATAGTAGTAGTTTTTGGTTGTCTTTTCACGTCGTGCCCCCCTCCCTTTTATGGGAACTGCCTCTTCTCCTAAATGCAGTTTATTTACGTCCCCTCTGGACACGTACGCTAGTAGAAAGAGAAGCGCTGCAGTTGCTTCAAAGCTTCTGAGGTAGAGTCACGGACAATTACATCTGCCAAAAGGATGATGTGGCGACGGCCAAGGAGCTCATGAGGGCATTGTGCATATTCGACGCAGTAGGGTGAAAACGAGTTTCTAGCGTCGCCTTTCCTCTCTAACTCGCTCCTGTCATGTATACACAGGCTCTGAAACACCCCCTCCTTTCTCCGACGGGGTGTGCTTGACAACAGCAGCCACAGCAGCCGCAGCAGCCGCAGCAGCAGTGAGAATGTCAAAGGAACAGGAAAGGAAAGCTTCGCTTTAAAAGTAGCCATATCGTTCGAAAAATGAAGCATGATAGAAAATTAGTTAACAGCTATACAAAGTAAGCACCGCAGTCTTATTTACAGTGTAACCTTGTCGACATTCGCTTAATAAAAATATTGCTAAGCATAGTGTCAGACGCCCACAAGCAAACATGACCACATCTCACTCGATGACCGCGGATATACGCGGTCAAAAAGTTAGAGTGAGAAAGCACGACAGCAGCAGTGAGGGAATTGATCTTCGTGCTGCCTCTTGCTCCAAAGCAAACTATGCGACGAGAACACAGTGCACACGAAGCTATCAGCAGCCGGCGCCCTCTGTCCCAATCGCAAATCGCTTTCAAGATAGGACCTACGCGACTGCTCCATACGCAGCCACCGCCGGAGTAGAACACCCCCCATCCCTCCCCTCCTACCGATGCGTTGCGTGCGTCGGAAGATTACGTGCTCCCTCCCCCTTTCCCCCCTTCCACTCGCGAGATTGAGCCACCATCGTCGGCTCACCCTCGCACGCTTCCACGTACACATAAAACGTACACTTCATGGCAAGGTGTTATCGCCCTTCAATTTTATACGGAACGTCACGACGACATCGGCAAAGACAGCAGCGATGCGCTTGCAGTGTCTGTATAATTGTCCTCGCAATAAAAACTCCCAGGAAGAAAATGCAGCATATACTCTGATTGCCACATATATTTTGACGATCAATGGTGTGAATAACAAAATATATGTTTTTCCGCCAGCCGCGCAAGCAGCATGAAATGGAATGATGCAATACAGGACGGGGTTCCTGGTGATGATGCTTCATTGCCAGGCTGCAACGCCGCGTTCGAAAGGAAATTAAAATTTAACGCAGTTCCCATAGCCTCAATTTGTTTCCTATTTATTTGTCGATGAACGGTAAACGTCCTGCGCAGTACAAAACTGCATTGCTACCATTTGCCTGAGCACAGACGAACTATACCTTCTTCATTTACGCGCTTGGCCATTCGTCGTTTCGCCTTACACTTGTGCGTTCTGCTGCTGCGGCCAATGTTGCATCGTGCACCGGTACAAAGAGGCTCTTCAGTAAAAAGTTAGTTTGAGGATTTACATGTAAAGCTCTGCTAAAATCAAGTGAATCAAGCGAATGAACTACGCGGAATCAGTCACTCGCTCTGGAAGAATGGGAGATGTGTGAAAGACCAGCACAAGCAGCGTCGGCAAAGCTTTGTTGTAGCGCGACTGCTCGGCAGAGAAATTGTGCGCCCGGCGAAGTGTCATCGCCTAACTTAATCTAATGGTGGGTAACCAACCAAGGGCAATACGTACCACTCTTGTCAAAGAAGGCCCATGCTTCACCCAACTTGTTCCAATCTCGCTTGTAAGCTGACGCAGACACTCCCGTTGACGTTCTGACCCCGAATCGCTTGATTTATGGGGTTAAATATAGGTCGGGCCCGCTCTGGAATAGGCTAGTGTAGTTTGCTACTTGATTAGTTTTGAACTCTGCACAGGGCCTATGAGGAAATCGGGACAGAGAGCTGCCGCCATAGCCACCGACTACGGGGGGATGCGGGGCCCGAGCCGCCTCCGAAGTTTGCCGGCGGGGGGGGGTAGAGGGGACTCAGCACCCCCTCCCCTGCGATGCCGAAGCCTACCCCCTGTCCCCCTCCCACTTAACGTGTCATTGCTAGAGTTTTGTCACCCACATCACTTGAGGTTTCTTTTGACTTGCCTCGAGCTTTTCACTTAAAATTTTATTGTTTCTAACAGCTTACTCCATCATTGTTGGCATGGACTTGCACGGATTTTAATTTATACTTTGCTTTATTTCTGCGAATCCTGAAAACAGGACAACAAGTGCACTAGAAGTACCAGCGGCGGCTGCATCATCTGTATTTTCTCACATCAGCATTGTTTTAAATTTCCCCTGTAAGCACCATCCACATATATATACAATATATTTAAATAAATGTACAGGAGAAATTTTATTATATTTTAAAGAGAAGGAGGTAGCCAATTACCAATTATTTCTAAAGGTATCGATTGCTTATGCCTAAAGAATGAATATGGTGCTGTATGTTCTCCTCGCTTGAAAATCGTTTGTGTGCTTTTTTTTTACCATGAAAAAAGACCTGTAGACTTTAAGTACCCCTTCGGCAGAGTCTTTTATCAATGGTGTGAGAAAGGCACGTGAATGATAGGTGTCTCAGTGTTTCTTCTCTCTTCAGTAAGCCAAGCTAACGACTCATTAAAAAGCCACTCCTAATAATTTACAACATTTATTAGGGATGGAAATTTCGTTAGTTGCATGCAGAGGTCATAAGTATATACAGGGTGTCCCAATTAACTATCACGCACTAAGATTTAAAAAAAAGCAATGCGTTACTCGAAGAAAACCTACTGCATATTGTTTCCAGTAATTGCCAGTAAGTTTCCAGACGTGGACAGTAAAATTTTCGATACTGTCTTTTCCTTAGGTAATTGTAAATAATGATGTAACTCAAGACGTACTATCATAATTATCAAAGTGTAAATGAGGCATTTGTAGGTGCAGAAAGGGACCTCTAATTATCGTAAATTCAGCAACGTACTAATTGCGTACTGGTTTTTTCCGACTAATAAATGAATGCTGTTAAATATGGATAAAATTACATGACTGCTCTGCCACCTTCACCACGAAGCAGCGCCCCTCGAACAGGCTCCTTCTCAGTTAGCCGCGACGAAATGAAGAAAATAAAGAAAGAAATCACCGCCCAAGCACTCCCTACAGATGGTTAACCAGCGAAGCTGAAACGTGCGGCCCCGGTTTTTATCACTGGGTTAATCTCGATGGTTCAATAAACGACGGCTTGGTAGGCTGCTCAGTCCTCAGTACGCAGTTCCTGCTTGCGCTTGGCTGCACGAGCCTGTTCTTATGCCCGGGTGGCACCATCGACATGGTGTAGACGAGCTCGTTCCCGGTTCTGCTCGCGGCGTTTCTGATCGAAAGCTGCCTGCTCCTCAGGCGCGTGACGCGTGGCCTACTCATTTCGGAGCCGGAGAGACACTGCTGCGCGCCCACTCGGCTGCGACGGAGAGCAACGTCTCTGTTGCTGCAGCCAATGGTGCGACTCTTCTTAGTTTTTTTATTTCTTGCATTCGCATGGGTTTGCGCCTGAGAAGTTTTCGGCGTACAGGCGACAGGCGGACTGATGAACGAATCAGCTCGCTATATAAAGGTTCAGAAGAACTTCAGTTTGGCCTAGTAGGTGTTTACTGCATATCATATTGACCGCAAATAAAGACGGGGACAGCGGAAGAGAATACAAAAACAAGATGCTGTTGTTTTTGTGTTCTCTTCCACAGTCCCCGTCTTTTTTTGCGGTCAATATGATATGTAGGCATATAAAGCTTCGGTGTAAAACATGCTGATCGAGCTAGTGTCTTATCTGCCGCGCCTCGGCCGAAGTAACACGTCGCGTTTGGTGCTAGTTGGAAGAAAGCAGTGATAGCTATTGTCTTAGCGTAGATAAATTGCACGATTGGTTCTTTTTTTGCCGCAAAAGCTATCCCCACAAAAGCTAAATGATATCAGTGCAAATCTTTAAAGGTGCGTTTTGTTTCGTCACAGTCGCCATGTCTTTCTCTAATAAGCAGAAGGTAAAAATGATCCTTGCCTTGGGAGCTGCAAATGGCAACAAGGGGAAGGCCGCAAATATATGTCAGTTATGGAAGTGTGGCGGCAGATGAAACGCGTGGAGTATCATTACAAATGACGAAAACCTGACACAAACCGGCAGCTTCGAGAAACAGCGGTATATATTTTTTTTTAATTTAATACCCCTAAAGGCCCCCGAAGGGGTATTACATAGGGGGTACAGATACATGAAAAAAATGTGAGCTTTGCGCATTACGGAAAAAAACAACTGAAGTACACAAAAGTTATACAAAATTTTTACAAAAGAAAACACAAAAGTTATACAAAAGTACGATATTTAGCAAAATACACAAGTAAAACAAAATACGAAATACATTAGGCAAGGGAAACTCAGAAAATACAAAACTGTCTGAGAAAATAAATTAAGGGAATTAAATAGGTACAATGTAAAAGAAGTAAAACGGGGTGTTGCTCGAAACTGCGTCAGTTGTCACGTTAACAAATTAATGAGACATGAATTGACTTGTACAATGTGCACGCAGAATGGTAAGACAAGTGATCAAAACAATATATACACTGAACAACGTATGAAGAAACGGTACATGATGGATATTTACACGTAACTATTGCGTAAAAGTTCCTGAAAGGTTGCGAAATCGGTTTGAGTAGCAATGTGTGATGGTAGGTTATTCCATGCAACAATTGTTCGAGGAACAAAGGAGTTAGCATAGTTAGCTGAGCGACAACTGATGCGTTTTATCTTGAAGATATGGTCTGTGCGTGGAAAGAAGGCTGTCGCTGGTTCGAAGATACGGTGAAGGTGCGGATGATGATAAAGTTTGTGCAGCAGTGAGAGGCGGGCAATTCTGCGGCGATGCGATAAGTCGTCAAGTTGAGCGCGAGCTTTTAGTGCTGAAATGCTAGTATAGGGTGAATAATCAGAAAAAATGAAACGGACCGCGCGGTTTTGCAGTGATTCGATTTCTTGGGTGATATATGTTTGAAAAGGATCCCAGATAGCTGATGCATACTCGAATTTGGGGCGTACTAATGTGATGTATGCTAGTCTGCGTAGTTTAGCTGGAGCATGCTTAAGGTTGCGTTTGAGGAGGCCTAAAGAGCGGTTAGCTGATGCCAATGTCAGGCGGATGTGATGATGCCACGTTAGATCAGACTGTAAGTGAACACCAAGGTACTTATATGAAGTTGTCAGTTCAATTATGTTGTTAGATATTACATACGATGTTGGAATACGGTGGTTGCCCCTAGTAAATGATAATAACTTCGTTTTAGCTGTATTAAGAGTCATCAACCATGTTGAACACCATGTGATAATAGCGTTAAGATCAGTTTGATGAATATCTGTGTCATTGTCGCATGAAAGTAATCGATATATTACGCAGTCATCGGCAAAAAGTCTGATGTGGGAAGACACACAGTTAGGCAGGTCATTAATATAGATTAAGAAAAGTAAAGGGCCAAGAACGCTGCCCTGCGGAACACGGAAGGTTACTTTCGTATAAGAGGAATTACTGTTGTTAACAGACGTATATTGTACTCTGGATGAGAGGAAATCCTTAATCCATCCAATAACGGTTGGGTGTATGTTAAGGTTCATTAGCTTCAGTATTAGTCTATGGTGAGCAACGCGATCGAAAGCATTCGAGAAATCCAGGAAGATAGCATTAACTCGAAACCCTAGGTCTAGGTATGAATGTATATCATGTAAAAAGCCGGCTAACTGTGTTTCGCATGAATAACCACGACGAAAGCCATGATGGTAATCAACAATAATTTTGTGTTCTTCTAAGTAGTTAATGATTTCAGTATACAAGATATGTTCAAGTAATTTACAAATAGTACTAGTTAAGGAGATGGGGCGGTAATTTAATGGGTGAGTTCGGTCTCCGGACTTAAAAATGGGTATGACTTTTGCCACCTTCCAATCGTGCGGAATAGTTTTAGTTGATAAAGACTGCGAGAAGAGTGCACATAATATAGGTTATAAACTAGGTGACAAATGCTTTAACACTTTATTATTAATGCCGGTGTGATCAGAGGCGGAAGAAACTTTAAGTTTATTTAGTAAAGAAGAAATACCTGCTTCGCTAACAATTATTTCTGGCATTGATATGTTAATGAGATTGTCAAGGGTTGGTGAAGATATGGTGTCTTCCTGTGTAAATACAGATGAAAATGCGCTATTCAATAAATCAGCACATTCCGAGTGGTGGACCATATCACCGTGCTCATCGACTAGAGTTAAATCGGGATAGCTCTTCGGGTTTATTACGTGCCAAAAACGTTGAGGATTGTTAGTGAGCATAGAATATAGGTCATGGGCAAAAAAATGTCGTTAAGATGCTTTTAGCAGTAACTGATATTGCTTATCGCAGGTCTTATAACGGTGCCAGGAATCTGAGTCGCGGGCTTTATCGGCTGTACGATATAAACGCTTTTTCTTATTATTAAGGCGCCGAAGCTTTACGGTAAACCATGGGGCTGTCGGGGTGCAGGCTATTTTTGTTAGAGGGACGAATCGATTAATTAGTTCAGTAAGAGTGGTTTTAAGTTCAGCCCAGTTATGTTCGATGGTTTGAATTTGGCATCTATTGAGGAAATGTAAAGAGAAGTCAGATAGCGCGGAGTTTATGCTGTCAATATCCGCTCGAGGACTCCATAGGACTCCATTTTTGAGTCCTAGTCTACGCACGAATGTTCTAGCATTTATGCCCTCATACCCTCATAGCGTGCGGGACGTGGCCGCCCAGGTACTAATTTACAAGTCATCAGTTTGAAGGATTCTAAACGACGGCCTTTCATCCGTACCTCCTTAACCAGCACAAGGCTTGGTAGATAGGGACCTGTAGAATCGTCTAGTTTTCTCGAATTCGGTCCTCACAAAAGGCGACGAGCCAACGGAGTTTTTCAGCAACATCATATATGCACAGATGAAGCCAATGTTCACCGAAACGCCCAGGTAAATTTGCCTAATGTACTATATTGCAGTGACTAAAATGCACACTGCGCAAACCGCAAGCAGCGTCTGTACCAGTGGGTGATTGTTCAATGTGGGGTGCAGAATTTATGCCGGTGCTATAATCAGTCCTAACTTCTACGATCACAAACTGACTGGACAGCGTTACGTTAACGAGATCCTTGAAGTAGTGGTGGAGAAGTTTATCAGCAAAGTCCCGCTGTCACGTCTTCCCTTTCCGTGGTATCAGCAAGCTCGAGCACCAGCACACAGCAGCAGCCGAGCACGAAACTGTATGGGTGCGATTTTTCGTTCGCAATAGATTGGAAGGCACGGGCCTGTAAATTGGCGGGCTAGGGCACCGGACCTCTCTCCACTCGATTTCTTTTTTGGGGTTATGTGAACAATCCTGCTTTCATGATCGAGACGGACGTCAGACTAGCTCAAGACAAGGGCAACGGATGTCTGCCGTCGAATTCGAGCATCGGTCATCAAGAAAGCCACTGAAGATGTGATAAAGCGGACTCAGTACTGCGTAGCTCTAGAAGGAGACCTATTTGAACACGTCCTTTATATCAGCAGCTGGTGTTCAACGGCGCTAACGAATTCATAAATAATAAGGGCACACTGAAATCATTTTTTTTTTCGTTCAGGGGTTCTAATTCCCAATTCAGCTCATGTATAAGTGGCTATTTACTTTCTTGAACGCATCGGTTTTGCTTTTTCTCTACACGTGGGTCACTTTCCGGTCTGTTATATCGCTTTTATTTTATGCCACGAACCCGTTTTTGCAGCACGCATACACTCTGATAAAAACTAAAAGCGTCCCTTTAATTTGGCTTTGGTCCGAAGCAAGTTTCTGGCGCGAAATATAGCTGCGCCGCACACGATGCGGTGCGAGCAAACCGGTATTTTTGAAGCATGCTGTACCTATTACATTTCTTCTCGCATTTCATGCGTGGTCAGAGCGGCGCTTCGGCCTCGTTATCAATGAGGCTTTTGTCATCAATGTAAGCAGTCAGCCTTGAGAGACGGATAATAAGTGTGACATAGAGAGGAAGCAATAGCTACAACGCCGCGAAACCCGCTGTACCTGCTGTTGGTGCTCCTTCCGTACCATTATGAAAGTGATGCACTGTCTCTTCAGATATGCGACTGGCAATGCAGTTGCTTTCAATCAGCTTATTTGAGGGCGCTGCTTTATGAAGCGGATGGGAGTGCAGTCACGTGTTGTTTTTCATGTTTCGTGAGGTTTGTTTGCCAGTCGGAAAAAATTGCACGCATTTATTACGTCGTTGAAAACACAGCAGTTAGGCGTCATTTGGGAATGTGTGGGGGTGCCTACAAATTCCTCATTAATACTTTGATAATTAGGACAGTAATTAGGACGAAGTAAATTTCAGAAACGAAGAAATTTCTAGCGGCTATTCCACTGTACTGGAAGCATTCTGCACTACGTTTCTTTGAGTAACGCAAGTGCTCTTTTTTAAAATCCTGGGGCATGATAGTTGGGGCACCCTGTATAATTCACTCAGTAACTGAAATGAGGCCAAGCCGGATTCACTGCAAATCATAATCAACAGCAGTCATGGGTAGGAGCGCTTGTACTCACACTCACAGAAAAAGAAAAACAAAGATAGAGACACGCTGCAGTTTCGCCGGAAAGGCGAATCAGTATTGGTGATAGCGAAGTATGCGACCATTACACGAAGGTAGATTACATCACCAAGGGACGCCAAATTCTTGGTGGTGGGAAAAACAAATTATGGGGTTTAACGTGCCGAAACCACTTCCTGATTATGAGGCACGCCGTAGTGGGGGGACTCCGGAAATTTCAACCACCTGGGGTTCTTTAACGTGCATCTAAATGTAAGCACACGGGTGTTTTCGCCCCCATCGAAATGCGGCCGCCGCGGCCGGGATTCGATCCCGCGACCTCGGGCTCAGCAGCCCCACACCATAGCCACTGAGAAACCACAGCAGGTTTGGTGGTGGGAGAGAACTGAGGCTGTGAAATTTTACCATCTCCTGCTATGAGGTCTTGTAAATTCTCATATAAGGCCAACACTTACGTGAACAATTCTTCGAGGTCACACAAAGTTTTCTTCAAGTGCAAGAAATATATATATGTCGTTGGGAAACTGGTCAGACCGTAGCTCCGCCCTCCCACCCCCCCCACCCCTGGAAACAATGAAAACTTTCAGCCTATCGCCCCCGCAGTTCTTAACGTGCGCCTAAATTTAAGTAACATCCTGTTCTTTTTTCTTGTCTTTTGTTTTCACACCGCCAGTATCAAAAAGTGGCGTCGCGTAATCCACGGTGTGATCCACGCCCCGGTGTGTAACCGAAACCGCGGTGTCATGCGCGACAGCTGAGCGTGTAGCGACACAGTGCGTGTGCAAATAAAACTTTTACGCCCAGATTAGTATTTACGGCAGCGGCGTATATGGAACAATATGAAGCGTTGTTTTTCTTTCTTTCTTCTGTGATGATTAATACAAATATCAGATGGGGGTTCACGCTTGCGTGGAATAATTAGCTGAACAGTTGTGGAAACATAAAGACTAGCGAACAAACACATCTCTAATCTAAAGTAGAATTTAAAAAATATGAAAAGAAGAAAAAGCTAGCCGGCCGCCGTGCCATATACTGGCTCATGTGTTGCGTTGTTAAACCGTAGGTAGCGTCATCAAGTCTCGGCCACGGCGGGCGCATTTCGATGGGAGCTAAATGCAACAGCGCGTGTGTATTGTGTATTGGGTGCACATTAGAGAACCGAAAGTGGTCAAAATTAATCGGTAGTTCCCCATTAGGGCGTGCCTCATAATAATGTCATGGTTTTGGCAAGTGAAATCCCAGAATTAAATTATAATTTAAAAAGCGGCTGCCGCACTTTCTTTTTCCAAACGTCGGCGCGAGGCGTCAGTGAAATGGGCGCATTTTTCTTCTTCTTATTGTTGTTGTTAACGTTTGGTTTGTTCTTATTATTATTATTTCGTTAAAGTAGTAAGCTCCAAGTACACAAATATTTCTTAGTCTGTCGGTGTTTGCCGCTCTCGTCTAATCACTAGTGCAGTCCCTGAGATGTTTCGCCGCGTAACCTAAAAAATGAGCGCGAAAAAAAACACATACTAAGATAACAAAACACGCCTGGTAGCCAGCGTAAGTAAACGGCTCGAAGAGCAGCACCAACAGCAACAAGTTGGTGCACCCACATTCAGGGCAAAACAAGGCGTGGCGGGGCCGATTACGGCAGCCGCGGTGCCTCAAGCTCTCTCGCGGCTTGATGGAGAGATCGACCGGCCACTGGGCAGCGCTCCCGTGCGCCGATAGAGAAGGGAATGACGTGGCCCGCGCTTTCCCTTCTGCCGAAGCAACGGGCGCGCCGAGAATATAAACAGAGCGGTGTCGGTTCCGGCATAGGCCGCCAAGTGGGAGGCCACCGCTTGCGGCGCCACAAAGAGCAATAAGGTGGGGGCCCATCCTGAAATGGCGCCGTGCTGCGCCAGCCGTTAGTAGGGCGTGAATTCATCGCGCGACACGCGCCCAGGCAAGAACAATGCGAGGCACGAGCCCGGCACGCATTGTGTATACACAACTCCACACATTGTCTCCTCGGCTGTCGTGGCCCTTCTTCACGTGGCCGCCGAACGATGGCAGAATGTTCTCGCTTGCGCCGAGCTCTCTCGATTTGGGCCCCACCACGAGCTTCGAGTGCGCTACAGCTTACGCTTCTGATGAGTCGCAGCCTCGGAGAGACGGACGGAACGTGTCTCTTTTCCTCCATGAGGGACGAACCCGCGTATACTGTTTCCGGTCCCACAGCTCGTTGTAGCAATCCGCGGGAGCTCGAGCCCTCGTGATTCCGGCACCGCCGCGTATAAAACGAGAGCACTGTCGCAGTGTGCTATACCTGGGATAGCTGGGCGAAGATGTAATGCAGCTGGCCGTGTACGTCGCAGCTGCCAAGGCCCTGCATGCCTCTGGCATTTCGCGCTAAGTCTTCAACCACGCTAAAGTAAATGTTTTTGAGGCCCTGATAGGTAATTAAAATCTGTACACCTTAGTCGAGTGCCGTCATTTATTTTTTGCGCACAAATTGCTTTGTAGAAATGGTACTGAAGATATGAGCGCTAATAGTCGGGAGAAACAAAGGCCCCGTGTGCTGTGTTGTGTGCATTCATTCAGTGTACCTGCACTTCTTTCATTATTATTAAAGAAAGAAGAATCGTTCATTGTTGTTTGTTATGTCGTTGTGACTGTTTTCTCCTCTTTCTTTATGTAGTTTTTGGCTGCCTCATCCATCGATTGTCATTGAGAGGTCAATTCAAAGCGATGTGCGAGCTGAATTCAAGAGCGTTTCTTGCACTTATGAAAACTGCAAGCAGAGGAGTTGAAATTTATTACCCTCGTTACCTTATAGCGCTTATGACAGCGGCACAACATGAAATTCAATCAAAGGGGCGATAAGGACCTATATCGAAACTAGAACCATTCTTTTTTTTTTTTTGCTGTGTATGGCGCTGAAAGTAAACGTTAACTTGGTGAGACAACCAAGCGATTAGCTCTGAATAGCGTCTGAGGAAAAATGTCAGTAATTCCGCTGATCAATAATTGCGTTGTTCGAAGACGTGGATGAAGTACACTATGTGCCACTCGACAGGCGATCGCCTTTAGGAAGCAAGTTGGTTTCGAATAACCAGTCATAATAAAAGTAAAATATGTGCAATGTACTGTGCAGAGCAAAGGAACAAATTAAGCATGCAGGATACTTGTGTTCGCAACGCCGTAGTGAACGCAAGCTATCAGCCTATTGCAAAAACGTATACCAAAGGGACAAGCGGTGATCTATAGCTTGCCCACTTTAGTGTGTTGAAGGGACTCGCGAATTCATAGCGTTTCGATGGAGTAAGTTAAGGAGGTTTCTCCAACAGGTTTAACCCTGTCTTGGAAGACCTACTATAGGTAAAAAAAAAACAATTGTAATGTCTTTCGCCACGAAGATTCAATAAATACTAGTCGTAAGTTTGAAAGAGTCGGAAAACCAAAGAAACACAAGCACCGTAGATTGGAGGAGAAAAAAATTTAATTCCTAATTCTTGTAATACTACGAACGTTCCTGAATATTTATTTATTGAGTTGTATTTGGCATCTCAGAAATCGCTGCGCAGATATACAGAAATACTGTTTCTCTTTTTCTTTTTTACGCAAGATAGGGGAGGATCTAGGAAAGACAGGAAGGTTGCATCTCGTCTTCCCTACACAGCGTCGGAAAAAGGAGGAAGCGGGAATATAAGAAGAAGGAAAGGAAATGATAACAAATGATGCGGGCGCACTCCGAACAGCTTAGTCTCTGAGATTACACCCACGACGAAGACACGCAATTTTACAACCTATCCAACGCCACCGATGGGCTCGCCGGGGACCTTGATAAATTAGTATGCCTCGTTAAAGCGTGGGCTAATCATAGAGGCACCATAGTTAATTGGTTTTAAAGCCGCATACATCTGAAGACACGTACGTGTCGGTGCGTGTTTTGCACAGTCGAACAGAAACTTAGCCATATAACGCAATAAATAAAATAATGGTTTGCTCAAAAAGGCAGTATAAATGGCGATATTTCGAATAAAAGAAAATTGTTTCAGCGCGCAAGTTTCTCTCACTTGGCAGTTGATCTGCCTTCGAGTCTTAAATTACGCTTGTATTCGCTGCTAAAACAATCTAACTCTTGACTGGATAAGGACCCATCATCATCATCATCATCATCATCATCATCATCATCATCAGCCTGGTTAAGCCCACTGCAGGGCAAAGGCCTCTCCCATACTTCTCCAACAACCCCGGTCATGTACTAATTGTGGCCATACCGTCCCTGCAAATTTCTTAATCTCATCCGCCCACCTAACTTTCTGCCGCCTCCTGCTACGCTTCCCTTCCCTTGGGATCCAGTCCGTAACCCTTATTGACCATCGGTTATCCTCCCTCCTCATTACATTTCCTGCCCATGCCCATTTCTTTTTCTTGATTTCAACTAAGATGTCATTTACTCGCGTTTGTTGCCTCACCCAATCTGCTCTTTTCTTATCCCTTAACGTTACACCTATCATTCTTCTTTCCATAGCTCGTTGCGTCGTCCTCAATTTGAGTAGAACCCTTTTCGTAAGCCTCCAGGTTTCTGCCCCGTAAGTGAGTACTGGTAAGACATAGCTGTTATAAACTTTTCTCTTAAGGGATAATGGCAACCTGCTGTTCATGATCTGAGAATGCCTGCCAAACGCACCCCAGCCAATTCTTATTCTTCTGATTATTTCTGTCTCATAATCCGGAACTACCGTCACTACCTGCCCTAAGTAGATGTATTCCCTGACTACTCCCAGTGCCTCGCTGCCTATTGTAAATTGCTGTTCTCTTCCGAGACTGTTAAACATTACTTTAGTTTTCTGCAAATTAATTTTTAGACCCACTCTTCTGCTTTGCCTCTCCAGGTCAGTGAGCATGCATTGCAATTGGTCCCCTGAGTTACTAAGCAAGGCAATATCATCAGCGAATCGCAAGTTACTTAGGTACTCTCCATTAACTTTTATCCCCAATTCTTCCCAATCCAGGTCTCTGAATACCTCCTGTAAACACGCTGTGAATAGCATTGGAAAGATCGTATCTCCCTGTCTGACGCCTTTCTTTATTGGGATTTTGTTGCTTTCTTTATGGAGGACTACGGTGGCTGTGGAGCCGCTATAGATATATTTCAGTATTTTTACATACGGCTCGTCTACACCCTGATTCCGTAATGCCGCCATGACTGCTGAGGTTTCGACAGAATCAAACGCTTTCTCGTAATCAATGAAAGCTATATATAAGGGTTGGTTATATTCCGCACATTTCTCTATCACCTGATCGATAGTGTGAATATGATCTATTGTTCAGTAGCCTTTACGGAATCCTGCCTGGTCCTTTGCTTGACAGAAGTCTAAGGTGTTCCTGATTCTATTTGCGATTACCTTAGTAAATAGTTTGTAGGCAACGGACAGTAAGCTGATCGGTCTATAATTTTTCAAGTCTTTGGCGTCCCCTTTCTTATGGATTAGGATTATGTTAGCGTTCTTCTAAGATTCCGGTACGCTCGAGGTCATGAGGCATTGTGTATACAGGGTGGCCAGCTTCTCTAGGACAATCTGCCCACCATCCTTCAACAAATCTGCTGTTACCTGATCCTCCCCAGCTGCCTTCCCCTTTTGCATATCTCCTAAGGCTTTCTTTACTTCTTCTGGCGTTACGTTTGGGATTTCGAATTCCTCTAGACTATTTTCTCTTCCATTATCGTCGTGGGTGCCACTGGTACTGTATAAATCTCTATAAAACTCCTCAGCCACTTGAACTATCTCATCCATGTTAGTTATGATATTGCCGGCTTTGTCTCTTAACGCATACATCTGATTCTTGCCAATTCCTAGTTTCTTCTTCACTGTTTTTAGGCTTCCTCCGTTCCTGAGAGCATGTTCAATTATATCCATATTATACTTCCTGATGTCAGCTGTCTTACGCTTGTTGATTAACTTCGAAAGTTCTGCCAGTTCTATTCTAGCTGTAGGGTTAGAGGCTTTCATACATTGGCGTTTCTTCATCAGATCTTTCGTCTCCTGTGATAGTTTACTGGCATCCTGGCTCACGGAGTTGCCACCGACTTCCATTGCACACTCCTTAATGATGCCCACAAGATTGTCGTTCATTGCTTCAACACTAAGGTCCTCTTCCTGAGTTAAAGCCGAGTACCTGTTCTGTAGCTTGATCTGGAATTCCTCTATTTTCCCTCTTACCTCTAACTCATTGATCGGCTTCTTATGTACCAGTTTCTTCCGTTCCCTTCTCAGGTCTAGGCTAATTCGAGTTCTTACCATCCTGTGGTCACTGCAGCGCACCTTGCCGAGCACGTCCACATCTTGTATGATGCCAGAGTTAGCGCAGAGTATGAAGTCGATTTCATTTCTAGTCTCGCCGTTCGGGCTCCTCCACGTCCACTTTCGGCTATCCCGCTTGCGGAACTTGCGGAAGAAGGTATTCATTATCCTCATATTCTTCTGTTCCGCAAACTCTACTAATAACTCTCTCCTGCTATTCCTAGTGCGTATGCCATATTCCCGCACTGCTTTGTCTCCAGCCTGCTTCTTGCCTACCTTGGCATTAAAGTCGCCCATTAGTATAGTTTATTTGGTTTTCACTCTACCCATCGCCGATTCCACGTCTTCATAGAAGCTTTCGACTTCCTGGTCATCATGACTGTATGTAGGGGCGTAGACCTGTACAATCTTCATTTTGTACCTCTTATTAGGTTAACAACAAGACCTACCATCCTCTCGTTAATGCTATAGAATTCCTGTATGTTACCAGCTATATTCTTATTAATCAGGAATCCGACTCCTAGTTCTCTTCTCTCCGCTAAGCACCGGTAGCACAGGACGGGCCCTCTTTTTAGCACTGTATATGCTTCTTCAGTATATACAGATATTTCGAATAAAAGAAAATTGTTTCAGTGCGCAAGTTTCTCTCACTTGGCAGTTGATCTGCCTTCGAGTCTTAAATTACGCTTGTATTCGCTGCTATAACAATCTAACTCTTGACTGGATAAGGACCCAATGGCTGATATATGCCCTCAAATTGCCATTCCGAACTGGTACTAATGCTTCTTTGCTACATTATTGCTCCGCTGGATCATACACATTTAACACTACTATTGATATGCGAACATGAGCGTCCCTATGTCTATATAAAGGGTCGTATTTTCCATTTCCCTGATAATAAATGAGCCTGTACTGACGAAGCCTTTGGCAGAGACTATATTTGAATTTATTTGGTGGAAGAAGGTCGCATAAGAAAAATAAAGCTGCTCATTTTCTTTATTTATTATCAAGTCGAAAGCGCAGCGCCGTTATGTGAGCGTGATGCTTGAAATATCCTAACAAGATTCGTGTACGTTTGGTAAATTTTTGTGCATGTAATATTGTCGTGATGTTTAGTCCGATTCCTTTAAAATACCATTATTATTTTCGTAAACTATAAGCAAGCAGATAGTCCCGACCACGTGCTGTTAAACATTTGTGAGGTGAAGTGTCCTAGGGCCCAATAACGTAAACGTATTACAATATGTTTTTACTCCAATCTCCTGACGTCAAATTTGCGTTACCGCCTATGCTTGCTCCGGGCGGTCACCCGCAGGGTTGTGTGAATAGACCAATAAAATGCTCTTCTCGTTCATAGGAAGTCACTTTTGTTTGCATGAAAAACGAATAACATTGCCTTCACTGAGCGGCTTGTCGTATCTAGCTGGCTGACAAGAGGTGGGGAGCACGCTCAAGTGGAGAGAGATTCGATGGGGCCGAGTAGTGCACTGAAAATCAATAACCGGATGAAGAGGGTGGTGCCGGCGTCTGCGAGTGGTCCGCTTTCCCTTACTTAGCTTGCGGTGGCTAGTCGAAAATCGCGGCGGCATGCAACGGCAGCTTAAGAATAACGTTAAAACGGATCCTCAGCAAAGAAGAGTTGGGAGAAGGAGGTGGTAAACGTGTCAAAAGTGCTCAAAACCTTACACGGCCACGCGAAAAGGTTTATTATATGCAAATAAACCCATGCTCTCCGGCAGGTGCGAGTAGCCAGCGCCTGAACGATCGGCGGCGGCGGCCATGTTTTATTCCTTTCGGAACGGGGCAGCCTGCTGCTATTCATGAGAAAATTCAGTTTTGTTTGGCATATTAAGGCATCTTTAATGCGTACACGTCGCTTTGACGCGGTGAGTTTTCGCGGTTTTGCGACGTCGCGTGACATGCAGGTGAAGTGGGTGCAGCCCGAAAACTTTTGACCAATAGCCGGGGGCTTATGGCGAAAAGGCGTCGAATCGGAAATAACTATTTTTGTTTGTTCGGGCCATAGAGTTTCATATTAGTATACCTAGAGGCAAATCTGGCGCTGCGATTGTTCAACCATCACGGGAATGATGGGAAGTACAGGCTTCGGATTGGCATTCTATTGACTGGCGAACTAGTATACAAGTATTTTTTTGGCAGTTTTGGTTTCGCTCCAAGCACAATTGCTATAACCTGCAGTGGGACAGTGCAACGCAAAGCTCTCTGCCTTTGTTATGTTGCTCGGAGTGGCGATAGCGCGCTGGGCCAGCGACTGGGACGATGCTTGTGTCGCGGTGTGGCGTCGAAGCCGTGACGAGAAAGCGGCGGCATCATAAACGTTGAAAGAACATGTTTTGAGCGTTTGGACCTTGGTTGGTTAAGTGTGTTAGGTTGACACTGTAGCGTTACGTTCTTTATGAAACTTCAGAATAGGACAAAGAAGGCACTACTGATACAAGACATATACAGTTGTACTTCTAGTGGCTTGAAAATCAAATTTTATTGAGGGCTTCATTATGTGCTCGTTTATGTGCTCATTGACATGCGTGTTTTAGGACTTTGAGAACACAAACTTACTTGTGGTAGGAAAGATAGCTGCTTCCGAGCTGTAGTCTAGTGTCGCACAATGGGTACCCGCAAAGCCACACTGTAACGCTTCGGAAGCGGTACGCCAATATAAAATATGATGAAGCATACTCGTAGGAGGCCACTAGCGTCCTAGCTAGCACTGCAGCAGATGTGCTTAAAAGTACTTGAAGACGTTCAGCAATCGTGACAGCCGACGCAACCTTTTCGAAAGAGCAAGAGAGTTCGCAAGTGCCTGTCGTCTGCGAGAAAAGTCTCGCGTTTGCAGCGAGCAGGCGTCGTAGCAGACGACACTTTTAGCATTCCGCTCAAGGGCGCAACGCTTTCTCACAATACAACATTTTTATTTCCAGAAATACTTGGTGAGTATTTTTATATAAGTACATGCATGGTTGTTTTGCTGTTGCAAAAATGAATAAATAATTATTCTTTGGCGTTAAATTGGGAACAGAATCGCACAAGTATGGATACCCTGGTGTGTCCTGGTGACAAACCATAGTAAACCATGCTTCCATCTCAAATTCATACATAGTTTAGGTAGCGTGTTGTACATTAAATAACATACTGCAGAAATAGAATTAGATTTTACGCGATAATATTTGAGTATAGCTTTGTTTACTGCGCCAGAAGCAAACGCCACTAGTCTAAAGACCGAAGTCAATCCGAAGCCTGTACTTCCCATCATTCCCATGTAGGTTGAGGCAACGCTCATGAGAACCCCCACAGACACTAGCGCCACATTTCCCTCTAGCGTATTTATTTAGAAACTCTATGGTTCGGGCTAATCAAGCCTAATCAGTATATACACGTCATATCAGACGGGGAGGTATTGCGGTTTTCGTGACGTCGCGTGTCAGACAGGTGAAGTGGAGGTCGTCCAAGAAAGTTTTTGACCAATCGCGGAGGGCTGATAGCAGAACTAGAATAGAAAAGTTTGGAGTAGTTGTACGTTATAGCCCCCCTAGTGATGGAAAGTTGAGGTGGCTTCGTCACCACGTTCCCGTTTCTTTCTTTTAACGCGATAGCGTTAAGGAGCTCGTGTCGCAGAAAAGCCGGTGTCGTCGGCGTCGGTGTCCGCGGCGTTGACCGTGAGCGATAAATCACGGCAGGCACTTTATAAATAAAAAGCAACTTCCAAGATGGGCTGGGTGGGAATCGAACCAGGGTGTCCGGAGTGTGAGACGGAGACGCTACCACTCAGCCACGAGTTTGATGCTTCCAAGCGGTACAAACGCGCCTCTAGTGAATGCGGTGTTGCCTTCGAAACGAGCCGTGGAAAGTTATACTGCGGTGTATATCGGTAATTATGAACGTGTAACTTACAGAAGTCGCAATTACACGAGTAGCGAAGTGCGTTTCCGCTGCATTTCTTCTGCGCTTTCCGCACACGCAGAGCCATCTTGCGGCAAACACAGAAGACCCCCTCCTCTCCATGTAGGGCGCTGCCTCGACAGATGGCGCGCCACGCGCGCATTGGAGCTGTGGAAGGACCGGTGCGAGGGGGTCGTTGCCCGAACTCTCTCTCCCCTGACAACGCTTCGCCTTGCTCCTCAGCAGAATCAAGCGTCCTTCCTTTCTTTAGATCACTATCTGTCTATCTCTCCGCCCATGCCGATCACGACGTTTGGGTGGCGTGCATCATTTCCCCCTCCGAGATACCGAGTTCTTTGGTTCGTTCCGCTTGCTCAGGCGCACGTTTCGTTGCTGCGCCGAACGCCGCGTTGCTCGACCGTATGGCTCGACGCTCACCGGGTCCGATGCGGGGCGCCTCGTAAGTGATGGCTGCCCAGTAGCCCATTGTCTTACACCCCTTGGCGGGTCGACGGGAACGCTGTCGCGTTCCACTCTTGAAGGCGAAGCTTAAGCGTCCTCCAATTTTTTCTTCTTGTCTGGCTTTAGGGCCCGCAGCTCACTAGTGTGAGCTGCGGACCCTAAAGCCAGACAAGATGAAATGATGAAATGATGATGAGATTAATAGATGAAATGATGATGAGATGGCTGATTTTTTTTGCATCCTCCGGAGTTGTGATTTACCAATGCAGCTTTAGTTGCACTTTATTGCCCCTTTAGAATATGCTGTTTGAAAGGATGAATCGGCATTGCTATAAGGCGAACAGTGAAGTGGTTCTTCGCTATTGAAAGGGGAATGACGCTTTCCGTGCGTTGTCCTAACTTGCCTTTCCCGTATGTTTCGTTACATTCGTGGGGCCGTAGCCACAATAATAAAGGACACATAAACTAGCCGCGAGGACCTTTTGTCTGCTTCTCCCAAAAATAAAGATAACGGGCGACAGCCGAAGCTTGATGTGCAGGCTGTCCTCATTGCTCTTCGCTTTGCCGATCCCTTCGAAACTGCTTTGCTGAAAGAGAAAAAACAACAGACCCTGGGCGTTTGTTGAACCCGTACGCAAGTCACGCGAGTATACCTGCCAAGTTTTATGAATGAATGAATGAGTGAATGAATGAATGAATGAATGAATGAACACACACACACACACACACACACACACACACACACACACACACACACACGCACACACGCACGCACGCACGCACGCACGCGCGCACGCACGCGCGCACACACACACACACACACAGTTGCTTTGTATTGTTATAACATAAATAATTCCACGATCTTCAATTACTGCAGTACGCCGGATAAAACTGAAATAGAAAAAAAAGACAAAACAGGCAGCCCCCAGTAAATTACAGCGCGTGCAGGTCTTGCTTTATTTTGAGTGTTTAATATCTTTCCATTGGGGGGCAAGGTGTGCAGGGCCTGATGCCCTGACGCCATAACAGGCTCAAAGACTCCCCTACAGGGCGGAGCATTACTTCGCTTTATCTGCAATCGCCTTCCCCTCTACGCTATCGCCCTCTTGTTCCGTACGTTTGCATCTTTTTGTCGTTCACAACTTTATTCTACAACAAAATGGTTCGTAAGAGCGTGCACATAGGGCCTGACAGTACGGTCCATGTTGCCACACACTCAGACGGGCGACAAAGATGCCACTCCGCTCATCTTTCGGACGGATGAATGCAAGGTCCACGTGCAGACCATCGTTTATATATATATATATATATATATATATATATATATATATACAGTGAAAGCTCGTTAATTCGAACTTCAATAATTCGAATTTATGGATAATTCGAACTGTACGATTTGGTCCGGCCAAGCTCCACAGAAGTATATGTATTAAAAAGTCCGTTAATTCGAACGCGAGAAGGTTCCCTCACGGATAATTCGAACTACGCTCTCCTGGCACACGGCCAGAGAAACGCGCCTACTGCCTACACACAAGGCTGTATTGCCTCCGACACGGAGAGAACGGCGAGAGAGGGCAAAATCGGAAAAAATCTAACCGACGCGGGGTCAGCCAGAAGGCAGCGGCGGCTGCCGCCTCTCCATTCTACGTAAGCTCCGAGACTTCTTGCCCGTTGCGAACCTCGGAGGCTTTGCAAATCTTGTACAGCTGCTAATGTTGTGCGGAGATGGCACGGCAAGCGCCAAAACACAGCGAATCAAGTACGTCGCAGCTGCGCTTGCAATCAAGAACCAACGAATCAGGCCCTTCGCCACCTTCACATGTTCAGCGTCTTTGCCTCGGCAGTCTTCTTCGGTTGTGCACCTCTGTTTTCAGCTTAGGAGGTATCGGCCGTCGCGATTCATTGTGATGGTGTTAAGCCTCGGCTAACGTTCATTTCGGTGGACATCGGTGGTGTGGTACAGTCGGAACCAGAGCTTCGACTTGAAGATGGCGTGTGCCCGCGGCACACACCATCACTTTCCGACACGGCAAATTTCTGACATGCCCTACTGCTTCCAAATCGCAGTGTACTGTTGCTCTCCTTCACTTTCGTTAGTTCGAACTTTCGTTAATTCGAACTGAAGCGGCTTCCCCTTGCGGTTCGAATTAACGAGCTTTTACTGTATATATATATATATATATATATATATATATATATATATTCCTTCCTGCCACGGGCATTCCAGGAGTAAGTGTGCCAGAGTGTCGGGTACGTTGCAAAGTTGGCAGAGGTAGCCGTGGAGCGTAGGATAGAGGTGATGCATTATCGTTCCGTGCGTGTACGTATTACTTTGCAGGCGTCTAAGGATCAGGATTTCTTCTCTGTCGAGTTTAGGGTGCGGTGGAAGGTACACTCGACGATCGAGCCTGTAATGTTGCAATATGGCTGAATGGTAAGTGGGTACGGCCTCCGCCGCTTCTGTCACGGCTCCGAGAGCGCGTGGGGTGAGGGGAGTGCGGCTGACGTGCTCGCGGGCAGCGGCGTGGGCCGCTTCGTTCCCCTCTAGTCCCTCGTGTCCTGGTACCCACGCTACGCAGGTGTACGAGAGCGGAGTACTTCGTCTTTTTAGTATATTGAGCACATAGGCCGAGATGCGACCCCTCAAGAAGTTTGCGCAGGTGGCCTGATTGTCGGTGAATAACCGCTGCGTCTGTGCATGTGGTGGTGGCAAGAGCGATTGCCGCTTCTTCAGCCGTTTTCGGGTTGCGTGTCTTGATGGTTGCCGATGCTAGCTCGGAACCTTGGGAGTCTACGACGCTCAGAGCGTACGCGTTTCGATGCGGATACTTGGCCGCGTCGGTATAACGGGCATTCGGGTCAGGCTTGAAACTTCGTTTGATGGCGTTGGCTCTTGCCTCTTGCCTCTTGTGATATATGGGATGCATGTTGCGTGGGACACGTGTGATGCAAATGTACTCTCGAACGTCCGGTGGTATTCGCTCTTTCTTTCTTGTGTCTGCGAAATACGTCTCACCGTAGTTTAGGTGTCGGAGTACTGATCTCCCTGTGGGCGTGAGCTTGAGTCGTTCCAGCTGGCTCTTCTTGTGCGCTTCGGCGAGCTCTTGCCACGTGTTGTGGACACCCATGTTAAGGAGACGTGGTGTAGAGGCCATGGCGGGTAGTCCCAGGGCGACTTTGATTGCCTTCCTTATCATGATGTTCAGCTTTTCTATTTCAGTGTTCTTTAAAGCCAGGTACGGCGTGCCGTATGTGATGCGGCTGGTGAGGAGCGCTTGTATTATTCTTAGAGTGCCTTGCTCCTTGAGCCCGCTTCTTTGGCTTGAGATCCTCTTGACGAGGTGCGTTAGTTGCGAAAGAGCGCGTTCTAGCCTCGGTAGGCTGGCAGCTCCTGATCCGTCTTTGTTGATGTGGAGTCCAAGTATTTGCATGGTGTCGACTTTCGGGATTGTCCCGTTGAGTGTGATGCTGTGGTCGGGGTCTTCGTACATGGGTGGTCGGGCTCTCGTTCTTGCTTTCAGGACGAGGTGCTCAGGCTTCTCTGGGGCGCTGCGGAGGCCGCAGTTTCGGAGATACCTTTCCATTGTGTCGACGGCTTCTTGTAAGCTACTTTCTTGCCTTCCAACATTCGTAGCTCTGGTCCAGAACGTGATGTCATCAGCATACATCCGGTGACGCAGATCTGGTATGGTCTCGAGGAGTGGGGGTAGCTTGATCATAGCTACGTTAGAGTAGCGGTGAAATGACCGACGCTTGCAGGGTGCCTCTGTTTGGAAGTAGGAAGCTTTCACTGCGGATGTTGCAGATTCCGACTGTTGCCGTGCGGTCCATCAGAAAGCTTCTGACGTATGCGTAGGTCCTAGTGCCGCAGCCGGCGCCTTCGAGATTGTTGAGGATCGCGTCGTGGCTAACGTTATCAAAGGCTCCCTTGACGTATATTGCCACCATAGAGTATTTGCTTCGATTGTTTAGGTGATCTAGAAGGCCTTCATTTAGTTGTAAGAGTACATCCTGCTTTGAGAGGTGCGGCCTGAAGCCGAACATAGTGTCTGGTAGGTGGTCGTTGTCTTCCAGGTACTGGGTAATGCGGTCGTGCACCATTTGTTGGAAAAGCTTTCCCGCGCACGAGGTGAGGGAGATCGGGCGTAGGTTCTGCAAGCTGAGAGGTTTGTAGGCCTTGGGGATCATGGTGATGTCCGAGCGTTTCCACACAGCACGCAGTTCTCCTTTCTCCCAGCACTCATTGTAGTAACGGAGGAGAGCCTCGGTGGCCTGCTGCGGTAGGTTGCATAGGTGTTTTTTAACGATCCTGTCTTTACCAGGGCTAGTATTTCTAGTCAGCTTGGATAGGGCTACGTGTGGATTTCGGCCTGCGTGAAGGGTCGGTCGAGTTCTGGGTTCGGATTTCCAGAGTATTCTTTGCTGCGAGTTGACGCGTTAGAGGGTGCTCCGCATAGTTTCTTTTGTAGTTCTCGCAGGAGGTGTTCTTTTGATCCGGCGTGGTTGTGGATACGACTGTGAAGATGTTGCTTCTGTTTCGTTTTGGTGGGTTCAGTGGCCAGGAGTGCGCGTACGAGGTGTCAGGTCCTCTTCGTGCTCAGAGTCCCCTGTAGCTTGTCACAGAAAGCGTGCCATTTCTGCCGGACGAGGTGGTCGGCATACTCTTGAGCCTGCTTGGTAAGGAGAGCGATACGTATTTTTAGCTTTTTGTTAAGCTTTTGTCTTTTCCATCTCCTGAGGAGGCCTGTTCTTGCCTCCCATCATTCGGGCGTGAAGAACGGTGTATCGTGCCGGTGCTCGGATTCCTGCCATAAGTTCTGCGGTGCTTGTACCTGGTATGAGGCCATTGATGACGCCTCGGGAGACGTCGTCAGGGGTTCGTATGTTGTCTTTGACGTTGTGCTAAGTGCCTCCGTGCTGTATTCTGTTGATGCTGACCAGCATCTTGGCGTCTTCATTGTCGGCCGTGCTTTCGATGACTAAATTTTCGATTCTCTGTACTTGTACGCGTACTTTGTCATTGAAGTCCTGCTGTGATAGTCCACTCGCTCTACCGATGGCGTGCACGACTGCGACGGTATTCCATTTGGTGAGGTCGAGACCTGCTTGCGGGCGGTAGACGATCTTAAAGTCGTCAAGTGGCAGGGGCGGCATCCTGTGTCTGCGTTGTTGGTGTGAAGGTGCTGCATTTGGGCGTTTGCTCATCGGTTGGTTTTTTTTTTGCCGGCGTCTTTGAATTCGAGGTGTCCTTCTTGGCTTTCTTGTTTCTTGTGATCCAGGCACTTTCCGCTTCGATTGTTCGGCCGGTTTTTGCGTCATAGTTCCAGGTACCTTCCCCTGTGTTTTCTTGCGTATGGTCTGTTTGCATTGCATTTGCTTTATCTTCTTTCTGCTTCTTCGATGTTTCGCTTGCCGTAGCTGCCTCTCGACTCATCGTAGGGGCTCTTCGCCGCGGCGTGGCCGAGCGCTCGTGTGCTCGTGCTCACGCGGGGCGCGGATCTGGTTCTGGCGTTAGGCTTAACCGGGCGGGCGGGTGGTCGTAGGCAATAACGCTTGATATCTTGAGATAAGGTGCACTCACCCGAAAGTGGCTAGTGTCCGCCGGTTTCTCTCGTCTTGCCCGTCACACCGGTGCAAAACTTGGGTTCGTCACTAGCCTTGTTCCGGGGTGAGAAGCACGAGAAGCGGGAGCCCATGTGAGACACGTCTGTACTCCACGGCCCCCTCTTTACTAAAAGAGCTCAAGGTATTTTTCTAGTGAGTGGCCCTTGAAGGCACAGGCAGAGGGCACTTGTCGGCAAATAGAAGCAGCATTAGCTGTTTCTCTGTATTCCCGGGCATTTCCTGCGCTTGTGCTTAAATGACTGATTCTGTTAAATGGGCCCATTCGCTGCCAGTATCACCTTTGAAAAAATCACGGTGATTCTGCATAATCGTTGAGTTCTAGCTAACGCACGTAAAGGCCGCAGCAGGCACGCAAACATAAAGTAAAAGAAATAGTGAAAGGAGAAGCACTTGGTGTTACGGCTCGTGAGAGCTGTGCCACAATCGAGCGGCCGTGACCTAATCCAGGGTTTATAATATTTGCTGGTACGTAAGATCGGCAAATTCGGTGGTTGTGTACTGCTAAGGGAGGGCAGAGATCGCTGGTTACACTGACCTTACTAACATTTCTTACTGTAGGTGCGTACTCTTGGTGGATCACTTTCGTATATTGCCCATACTGAAACTTCGTTTTTGAGTTTGCATTGTTGGCCGAGGCAGTGAAAATAATGTGATCAATATATGAATCAATTTATTATTATTCGACAATACAATTACAAAGAAAATGTAATACAGAAGGAGGTCCCAAAGTAAAAACTATCAGGGAGACCTCCTATTACAACATGTATAAAATATATAAAATAGGATTAGCAACGAAGGTTAGAACAGCGTGAAAATACAAACATATAAGAAGTAAATAATGTAACATCTGGTAGTTGAAGATTACAAAAAACGAGCAATAATAATTCTATATTGAAATACACATGAAAGTACGAACATTACAGTAATTAAGTGATTATGTAACAACAGTGCGCAATCCGGCAATGCAACAAAACTAATTTACAAAGGGCCAATAATCTATGAGCACAAAACGAGAAAAACAATAATACATGGCTACACAGTAATGAATGTGTACACGCACGCATATATACATACACCTTTTCGCACATCTGTATACATACACATATATACATATATGCATACATATGCATACACACATAAACATATATACACTTGTCTAATAATCAGGTAAGGTATGTTGTTAGTAAGAACTGTTATAGAAGCCGCCGGAAACAGTCTAGTGAAGAGCATGATTTAATATTTGATTGCCGTGAATTCCAAAATGGAATTGCACAAAAGAAGGCTGTCATTTTACCGTAGTTAGTGTTGAATTTAAGAAGCAAGAGATTATTATTTTCTAAAAACCGCGTGTTACTTTTATTGAAAAGTTGCGTCGGGGGAAGTAACTTAGTTGGGATGTCACGTTTTCTACTGCTATACAATATAAGACCTAATTTGAGTTGAAATGTGCAGGTTGTTAAGAACGGCCCACTGAAGCGCAAGTTTTGCCAGCCAGTTGCGACAGCGGCGTCAACTTTTCGTGGAATGCCACCGTAACCCTCTAGCTTCACGGCGTCAACAATAGCCGCGACCTCGACTCTCCGTCGCAGGAGCCAAGTTGAGTTCAACGAAGCAGGCTTTGTGCCTGAACCCGCCACCGCCGACGTGGTCTGCTATGAACAAGGAAGTCCCCGGGGGAACGTAGTTCGTGGTGCCTTCCCACGCGCCGTTCAAGACGCAAGACAATGGGCAACAGGCGGGTGCGCTGCTGAAGTCATTTCGGGGAATAAAAGGCGCCTTTCCTGACGTAAGCCCCGAGTTCTACGAAGTCCGTCTGACGTCGATTGAGGACCGTGAACCTCTGAGGAAGTCTGCGTGTGTAATCCCTCGCGCAGAGAGGCGTCTCGTTTACGATGACTGGTCAAACGTTTCCCTCACCTTAGGATCGAGGAAGGACTGAGTGTTTATAAACCGCTGTTGTGCGGCTGCTCAGTACTTTCTCTCACAGCCATGCTAGACTGATGAACTGCAACGTCCTTATGTAGATACTGTAAATAAACCCATATTCCTCGTCGTCGATGAGAAGCAGTCCTTCCCTTCAACAACGTCCTCAGCGTGGATAAGTTGGACGACGGCATGGGCCAGCTACCTTCTAATTCATGCCCGACTCCAGTCTTGACAACTGATTACGAGCGATGGGATTGAGCCCCCAATCCTTACAAGGTTAAGGGTAGAACTTCCAGAGTGCAAAAAATAGGCGCTGCTGATGTGATGTACGGACTGTGGGTAAGTATTCGGATCGCCCGGTTCTGAAGGTGAATTGGAGATGTCAAGTGTGCGGGATATGCGTAACCCCACGATGAAATGCAGTAAATAAGGTGGCTGTTATTGAAAGCGTAGTGAAGCGATTTTAGAATATGTTGCTAAAAGCAGTGTCTTGTTCGAATGAGCACGAGGATGCCAAAAGCAGTCTTTTTAGTGACAGAGTTTACGTTAATGTTATACTTAAGATGGGGGTGTAATGTAACACAATGAAAGTGATAAAATTAGATGAGGTAATGACGTAGTTATCAATGCATAGTTCAGGGGTTCTTGTAGAAGTATTTTGGGACGAGTGAAATAATATAAACTTTGTTTTAACAGGGTTTATGTTTAGCCAGTTATTTTTACACCAAGAAACAAGATTCGTGACATCGGCATTTAACTTTCTTAGTAGACTGCTAATGTCTTTATCACTAGCGAATATCGCTGTGCCATCAGCATAGAGCATGGACTCAGAACAGTTAAGCTATGATGGTAAGTCATTAATGTAAATGAATAATAAGGAAGGACCCAAAATTGATGCTCGTGGACGCCTTTTAGACAGGATAAAATGCTTCCATATCGAACAACCTGGGTTCTGTTAGTAAGGTAAGTTTGCAAAAGAGCTAAAGCAGGTCCACAAATTCCGAATGATTCACGTTTAGCATACAAAATGGAGTGGTTAATAGTGTCAAAAGCTTTAGTTCAATCAACAAATACCGCCCCCACCCACAGCCCACTGTCAATAAACAGCTTTATGCTGTTAGTTAGTTTCATCAGTGCTAATTCGGTTGATAAATTAGCACGAAAACCAAACTGCTTAGTTGTCAAAAGGTTAAATTTTGTTAGGTAGTTCGTTAGGCGATAAGCAAGGAGGTTCTCAATTACTTTACTAAAAAATGGAAATATTTTTATAGGGCAATAATTAAAAAAGATATTTCGATCACCTTTTTAAATACTGGAGTTACTTTTCCTTGTTTGAGACTCGTTGGAAAAACGCCGGTGCGAAATGCAGTGTTAATAATAACAGACAGGACAAAAGAAAACTCACAACAAACAAGTTTAATTTTAGGTGTATGAATTGAATCTAGGCCACAGCGTGTTGTCTTTAGCTCTATTATAGTACAATGAACTTCATTTGGCAAAGTAGGTTTTAAGAAAAAAGAGTGAGGCAAGCGGGAAAACTTAGGCAAGTCAGTGACACCAGCTGTGGAGCTGTTGAAGAATGATTCATTAAATGAATTCGCGTCATCTCTAGGATTAGTTAGAGTGCTGGTGCAGTTCGTAAATTCTGTCACAGGTGCGTCCTGTTGATGAAGATTTAAAAATTCTTTAAGTACGTTCTAATTCTTTCTCCAGTCATTCCCATTTTCGAGCACTTTATTTTTTGATAGTAGGTTCTTTCAGCCTGTTTAAGTAGGACGGCGACAGTTTGTGAATACAATTTGAATCGAGCCTTAAGGTCGACGTTATATGGCGGGAGGTTTAATTTTTTGTAGAGGTTATCTTTATTATTTAGAGAGCGCAGTAATCATCTAGTGATTCACGAGGCCTGGGAGTGGAGTACCAACGTGATATGGAGGATACAGACGTACATGTATTTATAATATCTGTTAGTTTCTCATTCAAAGCGCTGAATGCTTTGTTAACACAAGATTCCTCGGATAGTAGGCCCCAGTCAGAGCAGGATACCATATACACAAATTTTGCCGAATTGAAAGAACTCTCCATAACCGCTCTATATTATATGCCGTTTGAGTATTTAGTAAGAAAAAAATTTGGTAAGGGTCTGTCAGATTAAAAATGACGACACCAGCTTTTTGATTAGTCATGACATTACTGAGTACATGGTCGATAAGCGTATTTCAACCGGAAGAAGCACATCGTGTTGGAGAATCTAGTAAAGATTCCAAAGCATGTCCAATGAACCATTTGGAGTACTGGACACAATAACTATCTTTAATATTTGTAATGTTATTGTCAATCTCGCCTACAATGATTACGGTATAATTTTTCGTAATGAACGAGTTTAATAAAGAATCAAGTTCGCCACAAAAATCATCCTAAGATGTCGATGGGGCACGGTAAATTGAGCCAATGATAGTCCTTTTGTTGGTTGGCAGAAAGTGATTGTCAAATTCAAGCCAAACTGATTCGCATTTGGCCATGAAAAGTGAGATATCTGCACGCCCTTTATATGATCATGTGTTAGAAATAAATATTACCGATCCACTGTGGCAATCAGTCAGACGATGAAAAAATTCTCAATGAGTACCTGGCATGGAAAATAAGGCGTCGTCAGCTGTAGACAGCCATGTTTCGGATAGACATATGAGCGAAAAGTGATTGGTTAAACTAAGAAATCTAACCATATCGTCAAAGTTTTTAGGTAAGATACGGACGCCAAAATGTATGATAGAAATCTGAGAAGTGGACGAAGAACTAAGAAGTTGCTTCAGCTCAGGCACAGTGTATGATGCCATGGCGGTTCACAGTTATCAAGGCACATGAATAGTGCTTTTCAGGCAAAAAATGGCTATATAATCGACTCCAGAGATGCAGTACACCTGATTGTCTGTAGACATTCTTGCTTTGATACGGCAGTTGTCAACCCAAAGGAACTTCCACTGATTTTCCTTTTGCCAGTGTCAGTGCTTGTGCCAGTGCTTGAGCAAACAGCCGCTTGTTCTCCGGAGTCAGCTGATCGTTGACGAATATGGGCTTATCCTGATTCGTTATGCCAACGGACCTGGTTGACAGACGCGCCTTCCTAGCCTTTGTAGCGAATTCGGTCATTTTTTACGAGAACATAAACGCGCAGTAATGTTAGGGCGACTTTTAACAGGGACCCCGTGCACAACATCAATCTCTGCAGGACTCACAGGACAACCAATTTTTTCTACGATATGTTGCAGAATTGCTTCACAGCTTTCGCCCTTTGTTTCCGATACACCTTTGATTTCCACATTGTTCATGCGGAAGTATTGGTGCAATTCAGCAGCCTGTTTTGTTAGCTGCTCGTTCGTTCGCGAGAGCTCCTTATTTTCTTTGACCAGGCCTTCCTGCTTAGTCTTCATTATTGCCATTTGTTGGGAGTATTGGTAAACTGAAAGCAAATTTAGCGCCAGCAAACAAGGACGGAAGGGAGACGAGCGCATTAGGGTGTCGTCTCCCTTCCGTCCTTGTTTGCTGGCGCTAAATGTGCCTTTAGTCTTAATTGTTTCAAACGTTCCGTTAAAAAGGGCGATGCTGTTACGCGATTCCTCAACTTCTTTTCGCAATGAATCCATCTCTCTAGATAGCTCAGCACACGTTGGCAATATGATTTGGCAGCAAAGGTTACGGCAAGAAAAATGTGAAAACGAATTCCTATGCAGTGACTCAAATGCAACCAACCTGCGTAGGCGACGTGCCAAGTGATGAATTCTGCGGTGATCATACTTTATATGGCTTCCAAATGCCGATGATTCCTGGGAAGATGGACAGGTGGCGTTCGTCACAGGTGGCACGTGGTGCTGTGCTGACACAGCCAGTCCTGTTATGTCTTCGTGATGTAAGGCACACGTGCTTTAAATAATGATGACCGATGCACTGTTGACGCTGGTTCGCGTTAGTACTGCGCCGGATCTGTAAGAACCTGCGTAGGCGACGGAAAACGATCAACAGAATGTTGCGCTGTCGTGACCTCAGCTGCGAAGTGATGAATTTTGTGGTGATCCTAGTTCATTTGGCCTCCAGATGCCGATGGTTTCTGGGAAGATGGACAGGTGGCGTTCGTCACAGGTGGCACGTGGCGCTGTCCTGACACAGCCAGTCCTGATATATCTTCGTGATGTAAGGCACACGCGCTTTAAATAATGATGGCCGATGCGCTGTTGCCGCTGGTTCGCGTTAGTACTGCGCCGGATCTGTAGGAACCTGCGTAGGCGACGGGAAACGATCAACAGAACTTTGCGCTATCGTGACCTCAGCTGCCAAGTGATGATTTCTGTGGTGATCCTAGTTTATTTGGCTCCCAGATACCAATGGTTTCTGGGGAGATGGACAGGTGGCGTTCGTCAGAGCTGGCACGTGGCGCTCTGCTGATACAGCCAGTCCTGCTATATCTTCGTGATATAAGGCCTACGCGCTTTAAATAATGATGGTCGATGCACTGTTGGCGCTGGTTCGCGGTAGTACTGCGCCGGATCTGTAGGAACCTGCATAGGCGACGAAAAACGGTCGACAGATTGTTGCGCTGCCGTGCCCTCAGCTGCCAAGTTATGAATTCTGCGGTGATCCTAGTTTATTTGGCTTCCAGATGCCGATGGTTCCTGGGGAGATGGGCAGGTGGCGTTCGTCACAGGTGGCGCTTGGCGCTGTGCTGACACAGCCAGTCCTGTTATATCATCGTGATGTAAGGCACTCGCGCTTTAAATAATGATGGCCGATGCACTGTTGACGCTGGTTCGCGGTAGTACTGCGCCGGATCTGTAGGAACCTGCGTAGGCGACGGAAAACGATTAACAGAATGTTGCGCTGCCGTGAACTCAGCTGCCAAGTGTGAAAAGAATTTCTGTGGGCCGTGACACCAAATTTTCGAGCTTAAGTATGCATTGCTTGTTAAACCGTCCACAGCAAGTTGGCACAATTTCAGTGCTTTCGATGTGGCAGAAGACTTGTATTTGTATTTTGTTAATATCCCAGTAGAACCGTAGAGCAGTGTGGCAACACTGAGTGGTGACGAAATGTCTTGGTAGTCCTGCAAACAGCTCCATAGGATAACAGAAGCCGATCACAGAAGCAATGCTTTTGTGTACGGAAAACACCGGAAGTAATTGCAGGAGCTCGAAACACATCATGGTTGCTATTGGCCGTTTTATTTAAGCGTGTCCTTCTCGGTGGTTGTTTACTGCTGCTTTTTATCGTGCCAGTGAAGGAACACCGGGCACAACTCAACGGTGACGCCCTTGCTGCGGCGTTAGTGGCCAGAGTGCGCGGAGCGGGAATTCCGATGTGGTCTGGCACTGTTCCACAGCAGGTGACACAGCAGTGGCTGATAATTTTCTGACGTCACTCATTGCTTACGAAAATTTCAGTCCATGTCTGTGGCAGAAGTTTAGAGGCAATGAATTTAAACTGAAAGTTTCAGTCATTCTGCCCTAAGAAGCCAGTTTCTTTTTCTTCCTTTTCCTTTCCTTTGTGTAAGAGCATATTGGGCACTCTACTATCACCTGCAATGATAAATTGAGAATAGTCGGACGACCGTGTCACGGCCCCTTTAACAACTGCCGCTGATGCTGTTTTCACGTTATAGATTACTTCTTGAAAGTCTTGGTACAAGATTCCCATTGCTTCAAGGAAGCTTTATATGTTACACCACGCTAAAAATAAAAGTGTCCGTAAAGGTGATCTCTAGAAACCTACAAGACCTCTGTTTTTTTCACTGCCTCAAATAAGGGTAAGTGGGGTCCCTCTGAAGAAGCCTACGTTTGCTCTTGTATATTCATGCGAGGAAACATCGCACTTGTGTTAGAATTAAATTATGGGGTTTTACGTGCCAAAACCACTTTCTGGTTATGAGGCACGCCGTAGTGGAGGACTCCGGAAATTTCGACCACCTGGGGTTCTTTAGCGTGCACCTAAATCTAAGTGCCACGAGTGTTTTCACATTTCGCCCCCATCGAAATGCAGCCGCCGTAGTCGGGATTCAATCCCGCGACCTCGTGCTCAGCAGCCTGACACCATAGCCACTGAGCAACCACGGCGGGTTTGTGTTAGAATGAATAACAGTAAAAAGAAACCGTTGACGCAATATTTCAACCGATAGACTGACTTTGCAAGTGTTTGTAATGCTTTCCATATCACAGCTCTTAGTCTTTTACCCAGGGTTTGGTTGTAGGTGCTGCAATTCCGGGCGTTATACTGAAGCCAGACAAAAGCAGGCTAAGCTGGAAATTGTGGCGGCGCGTTTAATTTCTACGAAAAAGTCAGAGTGTGGGCAAAAACCGTCTACACGACGCATCAGCTGACCAACCATCGAGCAATGGGAGGCCCAGCTTACAAGCCCGAGCCCTGAAGAGCAGCAATGTCTGGTGAGCATAGCCAAGCTATCGGCTCAGGCCCAAGGCATCCTAGACTAGGCAAGGCGCCCACCTCGGAGGGTTTAACTGTGTGCTCATTTCCATAAATAAAGTTTATTCGTCTTTCTCCTGCTACCATGCTTGCCCGTCAGCTTCAGCTTATTGAGATGCACTGAGATACGGGAAGCAGCGAGGCCCGCAACACAAATATTGACTGAAAGATAGAACAAATGAATGAATGAATTAATGAATGAATGAAAGAGCAAGCGAGCGAGCTACAAGCAAACTTGTGATCACTTACTCTCCTTCATTATTCTTTTCTTTCTCAACTTCTTTGCCCTTGTCTGCCCTCGCTCGCACCATGACTTAGGTTCATTCGGTAGCTGTGCTTCTGAATTTACTTTGCCGTGGTCACTCGGTTCGAGGTAAAGGGGTTGATGCGAAGGTTCTGATGCGAATTTGTAAACAGGCGCGCTCACGACTCACTTTGCAGCCCGCCCTCAGAAAAGCAGGCGAGCGAGTGTTTTCGATCTCGCGAAAGGCACCGAAAGCAGTGTTTACCTTTCTTGCGAAAAAGTAAGCATACTGTGGATTCCACAAACGAGTAATGCGGCAAGAGAATGGCTATGACGTTTCACTCCCAGTGAGTCCAATATACGGCGACCTTCGGGAGAACGCGAGTGCCGCCTTCAATCGGGAAGGAGATTCAATCACTGCCAGCAGTGTCAGCTTTCCCGTCCATCGTGTCTCTCCTTTCTAAGCTAAGGCTCGCTTTGTTGAGAGTGATGCATGGCGACGTGAAAAAATATGGACTGTCGTCTCTCGAGAAAGAATACAAGCCCGCCTGAAGAAAATAAATAAAGGGACCAATCGTCCTCAACTGAAACTTTACCCAACAGGCTTCCTCTTTTCCCCTTTCAGCCCGTACCTTAATTACTCGTGGCGAATTCGGAGAACGAAAAGGCCAGTTTTAATGAAAGAATGAAATACATGCAGCTGCAAACAAATAAGAAAAAAATCAAAAGAAAAAGGAAATGTGCTGCGAGAAAAGAGGGTTGTCCGTAGAAGTGATGAATACTGCGGCGTAGCGCAAAAGTAAAATTAAAGTCCTTGGCTTTACTTGCCAAAACCGCAATTTCATTATGAGGCGCGCCGTATTCAGGGACTCCGGATTACTTTTGACCACCTGGGGTTATTTAACGCGCCCCCAATCTAGGCTCTTTTCATTTCACGCCCATCGAAATGTGGACGCCGCAACCAGGAATCGATCCCGCTCCCTCCGGCTTAGTAGTGCAACGCCTTAGCCACTACGCCATCACGGAGGGCGCAGCGTAAAGCAAAATATTCAACTAATTTTACTTACCAGCCACCTTCGTTTTACGATAGTGCAAATAAATATATGTCCTTTTATTTCACATTTTTTTTATAATGAAAACGGAGGAAAAGTAATCTGCGCTCAATGAAAAAAGAACGTACAGGTGTGTGTGTGTGTGTGTGTGTGTGTGTGTGTGTGTGTGTGTGTGTGTGTGTGTGTGTGTGTGTGTGTGTGTGCGTGCGAGCGTGCGTGCGTGCGTGCGTGCGTGCGTGGGCTGAGTGAGTGGGTAGGCAATGCAGATTTCTCTTTCTGTTTCGTCATTGCTTGGCTTTCCCGTTACCCCTTGGGCTTTGGTTGCAATGCTGTCGGAATGTCGCAACGAAAAGGGGAGAAAAAAAGGACAAACTCAAACCTCACCTTAGCTCTGAAATAGTAATCATAGTTTAGGTAACCTTACACAACCAGGACTATGTATGCGGTAAGTGCGACACGGGGAAGACGACGCAAAAAACGAGAACAAACAGTCAGGATAACCACGGCGTGTTTACATGAAATCGGAAGTTTCCTTTATGCATAGATGCGCAAACGAAAGTCTGGAAGCTTGAAAGAAATAAAATCTTCGCAAACTTTCTGACAGGCGGACAATCAAACCCACACACACGTGCACACTGGCAGAGACGAATAGGCAGAAAAAGAAGAGAGAGGGCAATGGGAGCGACGAGCCGTGAATGTTAAATTAGGGGTGCGATCTTGTACGCGTTCCAAAATAGAACGTAGGCGGTTCGTTCCACCAAGCCAAATACGATTTGTCAATTTGAACCGTGCCGAACGCCATGACGTCAATTGCGGCGTGATATCTGCTATCAATCATACCGTGTCGTCTGCTATCGGACGAACGGAAGGGAACATACCGCCTATTTCGTGACGTAAAGAACGAACCGCCTCCGTTCTATTTTGGAACGCGTACAAGATCGCACCTTAGAAGTACGATCTCAATTCTACCCGCGATTGAGTACTAAAGGACGAACGCTGTGAAATACAAAGCGTCATGTGAAGCCGGGAAAAGGCCTTGCTTATGTTTATATATTAGGTTTCCATTTCTTTGTTTTTGTTAAGCCATTGCACAAGTCGGGGTCACCAAACCGATAGGCATTTGTGACATTTAATTGTAGCGATGAAACGTTCACTTTCGATGTGGGAAGTGTGCTACACTGCTCTACGAACAGAGTTTAGCTTTCTGGTCGACCCTTATCCAACTTAAGAGGCCTGAGTCATCATCATCATCATCAAACCTATTTTACGCCTCCTGCAAGACGAGGCCCTCTCCCCGCGATCTCCAATTAGCCCTGTCCCGCTCCAAACGACTCCAACCAGCACCCGCAAATTTACTAATTTCGTCGCCCCACCTAGTCTTTTGTTGCCCTCCATTGTGTTTTCCTTCTCTTGGTACAATCCTAATGGTCCAACGGTTAACTATCCTACGCATTACATGACCTGCCCGGCGCCATTTTTTTCTGTTAATGTCTCTTAGAATATCGTCTATACACGTTTGCTCTCTTATCCAAACCGATCTCTTACTGTCTCTTAACGTGATGCCTAGCATTCTTCGTTCCATCGCTCTTTGCGCACTCCTTAACTTGTTCTCAAGTTGCTTTGTCAGTCTCCAACTCTCTGCCCCATATGTCAGTACCGGTAAAATGCACTGGTTGTATACCTTCCTTTTCATTGATAACGGTAAGCTTCCAATCAGGAGCTCATGGTGTCTGCCGTATCCGATCCAACCCATTTATATTTATCTGTAAATTTCCTTTTCATGGTCAGGGTTCCCTGTGATTATTTGACCTAGGTAAACGTACTCCTTCACAGACTCTAAAGACTGACTGGCGATCCTGAATTCTTGTTCCCTTGCCCGGTTATTCATCATTATCTTTGTCTTCTGCATAGTAATCTTCAGCCCCACTTTTACACTCTTTCTGTTAAGGTCCTCAGTCATTTGTTGTAACGCGTTTGTAGTGTTGCTGAATAGAACAATATCATCAGCAAACCGAAGGATGCTGAGGTATTCGCCATCGATCCTTGCTCCTAAACCTTCCCATTTTATTAGCTTGAATATTTCTTCCAAGCATGCAGTGAATAGCATTGGAGTGATTGTGTCTCCTTGTCTGACTCCTTTCTTTATAGGTATATTCCTACTTTTCTTCTCTGTAATTAAAGTATAGCCGGACTCTGTCGAGGGAGGCTAGCTTAGCAGTACTCTTTGAGGAAGTATCAGACATTGTTTGGGATATCATCGGCCTTGGTGAGATTAGAAGAACTGCTGAGGCTTATACGTTGCTGAATAACAGCCATGTCCTCTGCTATAGAGGTCTCCCTGATAAGAAGCAATACGGAGTAGGATTCTTAATCCATAAGGACATAGCTGGCAACATCGACGAATTCTACAGCCTTAGTGAGAGGACAGCAGTAGTTGTTATCAAACTTAATAAGGGGTATATATTAAAGGTAGTACAAGCCTACGCTTTAACATCCAGTCACGACGATGCGGAAGTAGATTAGTTTATGAAGATTTGTAATTAGCGACGAAAAAAAGTGAAAACTTGGTATACATTAGTAATGGGTGACTTCAATGCGAAAGAGGGGAAAAAGAAGGTGGCTGAACAGGCGATTGGCAACTACGGCGTCGATTCTAGAAACGCTAGAGGAGAGGTGCTGGTAGAATTCGCAGAAAGGAATAAGCTGACAATAATGAACACCTTTTTCAGGAAGCATAGCAACAGAGAGTGGACCTGGAAAAGCCCTAATGGTGAAACAAAGAAGGAAACTGATTTCATAATTTGTGCCGATCCCAGGAAAGTGCAGGATGTAGACGTGATAGGTAGGGTAAAGTGCAGTGACCATAGGTTAGTGAGGGCTAGGATTCACATCAATTTGAAGGGAGACAGAGTAAAATTGGTCAAGAAAAAACAGGTCAACTTAAGGGCAGTAAAGGTAGAAGAAGACAAATTGAGGCTGATACTTGCAAACAAATATGCAGCCTTCGAACAGAAAGATGGTGATTACATAGAGCTAATGAATGAAACCTTAACTAGGCTGCCTTCAGAGGCAGCAATTGAAGTGGGAGGCAAGACACCAAGGCAACCAATAGGCAAGCTCTCCCAAGTAACAAAAGACCTAATAAAAAAACTACAAAGAATGAAAGTGTCCAACTGAAGAGATAAGATAGAATTCGCGGAACAGTCGAAACTGATCGACAAGGCAAAATTAAGTTATATTCGAAATTATAACGTTACAAAGACTAAGGAAGCCGCAAAAAATGGACGCAGCCTGAAATCAGTTAGAAGGAAACTTGGCATAGGACAAATCAAGAGGTATGCACCGAAAGATGAGCAGGGTAATATCATCAGCAATCTCGAAGGTGTAATAAATGCAGCTAAATAATTCTATACTGACCTGTACAGTACCCAGAGTATTCAGGAGAACTCCATTCTAAACGATAATGAACAGGTTACAGAAACTCCTCCTATAACTAGATATGAGGTGAGAAGGGCCTTGCAAGGCATGAAACGGGGAAACGAGGCAGGAGATGATGGAATAACAGTCGATTTAATCAAAGATGGACTGGACATAATGCTTAAAAAACTGACGGCTCTCTATACGAAATGTCTATCAACTGCAAGGGTCCCAGAAAACTGGAAGAATGCAAACATTATACTAATCCACAAAAAGGGAGACATTATAAAATGAAAAAATTATAGGCATATTAGCTTACTCCCAGTACTACATAAAATATTTAGTAAAATAATCTCCAGTAGGATATAAGGGCAGCACTGGACTTTATTCAACCAAGGGAACAGGCGGGCTTCAGGAAGGGATTCTCTACAATGAATCACATCCATGTCTTTAATCAAATCAGGTTATCGAGAAATCCGCAGAGTGCAGTAAGCTTCTCTATATGGCTTTCATCGATTACGAAAAAGGATTTGATTCAGTAGAGAAACCCGCAGTCAAAGAGGCATTCAGTGCAGTCAATCAAGGAGTACAGACCGCTTACGTAAATACCTTGCAAAATATCTACAGACAGGCGTCAATATTATTGGCTAAACATAGCTAGTGCGGTTAATCCTTGCGGTAATGTTTCCAAAAAAGAAAAAGAACGCAGTGAAACGAATACATAGGTCACTTGTGTACGGATTTGCATTGACGAATCAATTATTCAAGTGCTTATTGAAATGGAGATCAAGGCTTACATCAATTTGACGCTGTTGTCACTTTATATATAGCAGGAAAATTAGTTTACCAGTCTTATGGCAATAATTCAAGAAATCTCAAGTTTCCTCCATTGGCTTGAAGCAGCTCACCCGGTCCCATATATTTACTCTATATAGTGGGACTGTACAAGTATATACCGATGGTTCGGTCACACCATCTGCCACAACGGCTGCATTTGTCGTCCCACAACTTGGAATTACTCAACGATTTCGATTAGACCACAAATCGATATCTACGGCTGCGGAACTTGCGGGAATAGGGAGGCTGTCCGTTTTATGAGAACGCAGACACCCCATAAATGGACAATATTGTGCGATGCCAAATCGGCGCTACAGGCGCTAAAATACTTTTTAAACAAAGGACCATACTATCTACTCGTGCTGGAAATCGTCGAACTTTATCACAGTGCCGAGTTAAGTGGCCACGTGATCACCTTTCAATGGGTGCTTAGCCATTGTGGTGTTTTTGGTAATGAACTCGCTGACAGCGAGGCAAGATCGGCCTCCTCTTCCTCTGATGAAGTGCGGATTGCCTACTCGCGACCTGACACCAACTCAATGATCAAGGCACTCATGCAGGACCTTACAAAGGCTTACAGAGCCCACTCTGATAACATTCACAGACGTCTACACATGATTGACCCAAAGGGTAAATTCTTTTTGCCCCCGAAGCTTACACGGAGCAAAACATCATTGCTACACAGGATTCGGCTCGGCGTTGCTTTCACCCGTCGCTACGCACACCTAATCGACCAATTGAACAGCCCTGATTGTGTACACTGCCAGATGCCCGACACACTGCAACACGTACTGTGTGACTGCCCAGCATATATGCTGGAGCGAAGGACGTTAGACAGTTTCCTAGCCAGCGTTGGCAGACAACTACTGTCGGAGGAAGCTATCCTCGGCCCATGGCCTGACACTGCAAGTTCAATGCGTGCAACAAAAGTATTGTTGAAGTTCCTGCAGGACACCAAGCTCGACGAGCGGCTCTAGCGAGGCAACTGTCTCGTGTAAATAAGCACTCACCACTTCTCTTATCATCATCATCCATCCCAATACTTTCACTCCCCTTCCCTCTTCCCCAGTACAGAGTAGCAGACTACAGCGCACTAGCTCAGGTCGACCTCTCTGTCTTTCCTATCAATAAATTCTATTCATTCATTCAGTTCTCTAGTGAACTTAACAATAACTACAGCGTCTAGTGAGACGTTTGGTTCTCAGGTTATAAGCGTCTATCAATGCACAAAACGTATGCAGAAGTGTCGAAAATTTTACATTACTTCCGTTAGTTGTGATAATGTTCCATTACAGGGTGTATTTTTTACTCTGCTCACGATCACAGTCTGGTTTTTTTTCTTTATTGCACTCTTGGCTGATGTTCAAGGTATATTCCCCTTGAGCTATCGATGCATTAAGACAGAAATAGCCTACGTGTCATAAAACGCTGTTAGCAAATGGTGTATAGAATTTCCGTGTGGCTAGCTTACAGTCTTTCCGACGTTCACGCTGCGATCTTGGAAACACGCCAAAGTTAGACTAATTGCATTGTTGTGCGTCTGAGCACATAAGTAAAATCTTTTATAATAAAAATTTTCGAACGCTTTCGATACAAACGCTTTCAGCAAATGGGCGCCTAAATGCTTCATGTTCTTCCCCTTACCATTGCCTTTCTGCAGGCCCTTGTACGGTATTCATAAAAAAAAATAAGTCTATGCTGCCACCTATCACTGAAGATTAGTGACGCCTACGTTAATATAATAAAAAAGTGAACAGATGGCTGCCATCTGGCTGCCTGTAAAGTAAAGAAACTACATCAGTATTGTCTTTCACAGCGGACAAAGGCTCAACTCTTTCGATTAAGACAACAGTTATTATCCATCGCGAATCAGGCGTAGTAAGACGATATCATTCCTAAGCTTCTCTGAAAAACAAAGGCACTGTAAAACAGGTCAAAGCAACGGCAAAGCTTTTCGAAAGTGCTTCCATCTCTCTGGGACAATATGCTTTGTTGGGAATTCTTGATAGTCTATATATATCATCTATATAACGAATGGGCATCCAACGTCCGCCTCACCAGACGTGGGAACTTTTACAACTATTTTCTGTTTCTTAATCAAGATGGAACGAGGCACAATATTTAGCATAAATGATTAGCAATTGCTATAGAAGGGCAGTCAGTATCTGGTGGACCACTTTGAAGTGTTTTTTAAAAGTCGTTCAGAGATATCTGGCGAACGAAATGAATTATGCATCAGACTATTGTGGTATAACCCAAAGCAAACTGAAGATGTCATGGCGCTGCAATTTTTCATTTTCATTCGGACCGAGAACTTTCCAACGAGAACGGAAACTCTTGGAAACGGAAAACTTTCTGAGGCAGTTCAACGATGAGTATGATGAAAACATTAAATTTCGAGAATGAATCAACCTTAAAACTTGTTAAATAACAAAACCAGTGCGAGATGATTGTTAAGGCAAGATGGTCGATTCGATGGGTGCTCTTCCTTGCTAGCTTTTTTTTCTTGTTGCTAGCTTTCGTAACTTACCTTGTAGCTCAGCGATAATCGTCACACATTGGCGTACACTTTGTGCTAAGGAGAGCGCTTATGTGGCACATCAGAAAACTTGACAAGAAGGACGGCAAGTTCTCTGCTGTGTTTCCATGCCGCTTTGGCACTCCTCCACGAGACGAAATGTCGCAACAAGTAGCCCAGAATCTCACATATAATTCGCTTAACGCCCTACCCTCCCAAGTTTTCTGTCAGGAATGCTGTGATGCCAATACGCACTTCTCGTACGCCAACTGAAATTAAAGCCCCGGATATAGTCCGGCGTAAAGCGCACGCGCGTGTTGATTTATTCTACGCCGGCTAAACGTGAACACACTACGTCCTTGCCTCGTGGTTCAGTGAGCGTCTCCAGCGGCTTTAGGCGCGTTCGGACGCCGCCGGCGCAGGAATAGCACATAAATATTTCACGTTGGAGTAGCCAGAACAAAATGCACCGCGCGGTAGCTTGCCCGACCTGCAGCAGGGTGAACTCTACGCTGAATTCTTTTTCAGCACTGCTCAAATTCCTAAGGTCTGCAGGCATAAATAAAAGACTTTGAGAACGCCAATGCTTGTTATTGCAGGAATGTGTACGTGGTTTGCTTCGTGAGCACTCCTTTGTCTTGTATGCCACTCCCCTTGTGCAGCGTAGCCAACCAAATGTACTCTAGGTTGATACCCCTGCCTTTCTACTCATCCCTTCTCCTTATATTGGCACATAAAGCAATCTAAATACTTGTCTTATTCAAATATAGTTGATATCACTACTTTCATGCATTCACAACGATTTCATTGCGCTTTATACAAAAGGCGCCAGAAGCAGCAGCCGTGATTCTCGTCCATCCAGCTCACAAACGCGAAGGCGGTTACCCAACATGCCTCGTTCCTTTGAAATTCGAGACGAAGCTGCCTCTTTGCATAATGAAAAGATCACACTGGGCCGCGCTGATCGGCATTCTTTTATCTTCTTTTTGTCGGCATTCGCCCGTTCACTGAAAGGTAAATTCGTGTGCGAGCTTCTCTCGCTTTGAGCAAACCGGCGAGGTCGTAACGCGCACGATATAAACCCCCACACACACCAGAAACAAAGGCTACAAATCTCAGCGTGGAAACAAAGAGATAATATGGAAAAAATATGCAGGCACGGTTAAAAACCTAACGCTAGGCCGGTACTATACCGGTGGCATCTCTACAAGGAGGACAGCGTGCGTGGGTGCAAAGAGGTCGCAAAGAGAATACGCACAAACTGTGTTGGACTACCTCAGAGTGACCACTGACTACCGAGAAATCTCGAAATATGCAGCTGCATGCTTTCTTAAAGAAACAAGCCGACATATGCGGAAAACAAAGGCGTAGCGTCATCCGAGATGGAAGACCTAGGCAGAGAAGCGCTTCTGTTTGTATAACAGCAGCCCAATTCATAAAAACTTTTGTTTGGAAAAACTGATTGGCATTTTCAGGAAGCCATCGCTAAAGATCTACACCATCACGACTCGGTAGCGCCAGCCTTTACCAATGGTTCTGCCGTTGAGGACGCCTTTGTCAGTACAGGTCCAGGTGTGTGCGCGTGCGTTTCTTTTTTTTTCCTTCCATTTTTTACGTGCCTCGTGTTCGAACCTCGGCCCTGCTTTATACATTTTCGATAAAATGAAACGTTATTCATTTCATTTGTTTACATAAATCCACAATACAAAAATAACGACCTTTCTCTGTTTTATCCGCTTTTGTAAACACGTTTCGGCTGTCCTCTCCCTACTCTCAAACAAGCAATACATTGTTCCTTGTCGACCAACATGCTTTAGCGCACCCCTTCTGTTTTCGCTTTGTATCACCTCAAGCTGTACCCAAGACAACACGGAGCCTGCTGAACGCATGAAAACAGCATTTTGTATACGCACCTAACTGTGGATGGAGTATGTAAGGAAAACAAAGTGGCCTCAACATTACAACGTAGTAGGAGCAGTGTGCTATAAAGAGCATCGCATCATAGGTTGTAGTGGTGGGTTACTATATTTCATACATAACCATGGGCTCGGATTGACTGAGAACCAAGGCCCGGTATGGGCAACTTACACTCATCAGTCCCAAACCTCGCGTGGCTGCCTCGTATTTCAATAAAATTTGTAGAATCTCGACTCCACGTTGCCGATGCCGCCATTTTCACCGCACGTCGACAAAGAAATCAGTACCCATAAAACCAATTACAGAACCCTTAAATGTGTGTGTGTTCAAAAGAGCTGTATCCTTTTAGCCCGTCACTTTCGCTAGCAATATGTCAAGAATGGTGTGTCAAACTCAACAGGAACCCAATTCGAAAAACATACCCGAACCGGAATTTTGGCTGGAACTGAACCCGAACTGGAACCGTTATTCTTGGAATGCAGCTAAACCGGCCTAAACCTGAAGCAAAAAAAAATAATAAGAATAGATGGCGGTTCAACATAAAACGGTTCAAGCATATAAGGTGAGATCGATACTCAACATATTGCGTGTTTCTTGTGGCCGATGCACGCGGCGCCCTGACGAAGCCGACGAATGCTCTCTGGCTCTGGAGCTGCGGCTGAACTGACTAGCGCTGCATTCTCCTTCATAAATACACTTTGTAAATAGTCTGCAGTTCTTATTCCTTCGTTCGCGTAACATTTTTGTGAAGGGTGCCGTTCCCCGTCCTCACCATGGAGCTCCGCAGCGGCCACACCGTCCTGCTTACCGCAATGGCTCCTGGTGACACCTCATCTGCTTCTATTCCTGCGACCCCACCAACCACGTACGTTACGGTTACCAACCCCCGCGATCCTGGCATATTTTCCGGCCGACATAATGTCGACGTGAGCACTGGCTGAACCAGTGTGAGCGTGTTAGCCAAAACAACCGCTGGGACCCTACCATTATACTCGCGGATGTCCTATTTTACTTGGACGGAAATCCTCGTGTCCGGTTCCGGACACACGAGGGCGAGATCTCTAGCTGGGATGCTTTCAAGGAGAAGCTGATTGACCTTTCTAGAAATCCCACCGGTCGGCAGCTGGCTGCTGCAAAAGAGCTTGCTACCGGAGTTCAGTCTTCTACTGAATCGTATGTCTCGTAGATACAAGACGTGCTTACTCTTTGCCGGAAAGTCGATGAGAAAATGGTCGAGGTTGAACAAAGTCGTCCACGTACTCAAAGGGATCGCAGACGACGCCTTCAACTTGTTGGTCTTCAACAATGTTTCCACCATCGACGTCATTGTCAAGGAATGCCGCCGCTTTGAGCTTGCCAAAAGCCACCGCGTCATTCCAAAGTTCTCTCGGCTCCCTAACATGCCTGCGACGTCGTCTTGCGTTGATCTTACGGCGTCGCCACCCTTAAATGAGCACGTCACACGTATTGCTCATCACGAACTCGAGACTACAAGTCCTGCGCTGTTCCATTCACGCCCACTTGAACCTATCATTGACCAACAAGCCCCAGCAATCTCTCTCGTTCAGGTAATTGTGCGGCAAGAATTTGCAAACCTAGGTTTTTCTGCTGCCTGTTCCGTCTCCCGATCTGATGCCCGACCTATGCCGAATGCTCTGTCTCACAGCGATTTGTATTCCACTCCCAGATACCGCAACCCTGTCGAGTGGAGAACTCCGGAACACAAGCCCATTTGTTTCCGTTGCCTCCGTACTGGCCACGTCGCTCGCCACTGCCGCACCTCCTGCACC